>NC_061096.1:34871828-35001828 GCF_015104395.2 Macrobrachium nipponense
GAAAAGCCTTGGAAAGAAGCAGTAGAAAGAAGGGACAGAAGATCCAGGACGCCGCCCAAGGAAAGACCTTGGGCACACCCGACACACCTACCTCAACCGAACAAATCCTCCGCACCTACCGCCATAGGCTCAATATTAAGGTCCAAGGTTGCGACGTCTGGACCGTCTGCCTGTGGCCACGGCCCCGAACGACTGCTGCACCTCTTGCTGGATGGAGGCGATGAGAGGGGCTGCAGAGATGGGGTCAACATATCCTGTTGACTTGCCGCCGGGGAAGATCTGAACGGCCAGCTTCTTATCCAAGATGTATGGCTGGCCCTTGGCGGCGTTCTTCCCGAAGCCGCCCACCCAAGCCTTCAGGGTTGCTAGGGCGACTTCCCTCACACCGGCAGCCTGAAAGAGAAGGCGAAATGAAGCTTCTAGTTGGCGGGACGGGGTTAACAAGCTTATGACTAAGTGTTGTTAGTAATACGATAAAGAAGTCTACAATCGACTTACCCCCCCCACCAGCTGACTGACAAGGTCGTAACAGATGGCGCAGGCTTCCGGGTAGCCAGACGATCATGGCGTGTGAGTCGTGGCACATGCGGCGTGAGATCTGCACTCATCGTGGGCGCAGGGGTCGTACAGAGTCGCATTGCACCCTAGGACCTGACAGTTGGTAGCCTGTAAGTGGAAAGATACATAAGCATCAGGAGAACACTTACAGCCTAACATTGCTCCGCTGCATGCCGGAGCGAGAAAGTTAGATTAAACAGAGCCCCGCCATAATACGTGTGGTAACAAGATGGTTGGAGTTTGTCCAAGGCTACGCCGGAGACAAGAGAAAGAATCCAACCAGATGTGGGTGGTGAAATATGAAACCACGACGGAAAACGACGGAGATGGTATACACACAGTTATATAATACTAAAATTCATCGTAAAATTAGGGTATATCCTTAAAAATAACGAAATAAATATCAAACTTTTCCCCCGTCTACTAGAAGAGTGCCTGGGTAAGAAGCAAGCTCTCCTCCGGTAGCGGGGAAAAAGGGAAGGATATAGTAGGCAAGCAATAGACCACTAGTAGTGACCACCCCGCCTGCTGGCGGAGCCAGACGAAACTATAACCAAAAGGGTGCCCCGGCTGCGGCGGAAGGCTCCGTTCGTTATAGTGGGGGAAAGGTGGGACTGAGCAATTCTGGGGGGGGTTCCCCGGCGTAACGCGGCGGGAGAGAGAGAGAGAGGGGGGGGGGGTGGCCTACTCCTCCCCGTCCCAACAACTACCCGCTCGGTGACACCCGGTACCCGAAACAAGTGGTCGCCCTATACCCCAGCTGGGAAGAACCCCTGGCCTCCTCAGAGAAGGAGGGAGGAAGGCTACTGAGGTTGTCATGGCAACCCAGGGGTCCCCCAGACCCCTCCCTATACCTGGTAGGGAGGGAAAGGGGAAGGTAAGGTGCGATGGAACACGTGACCGCAAGTGGCCTAAGCCGCGATAGCAACACAACCGTGGGAGGCCACGTGAACCAGGCTGTACCAATACATGGGACATGCACCTAGGCTAGCCTAACACCCTAAATAGAACTAAAATTACATCGTAAAAAGGTGGAAAAGACACTTTTAGTAAAAGAAAAAGAAGCCCAGGAGGAGGCAAACTGTTCCGAGGAACAGAAGACTACTCGGAGCCAGCGATAGCCGATGAAGAGGCAAGAGCCGGGATGCTGGGCCAGAAACACAGAAATACCCTAAATACCAAACTACGAGAATTGGTAAACGGGCTAACCTAGCTAAAAAGGCGATGTAAAAAACGATGAACGTGATATAGTAAGCCCATAAGTACAAGAAGTCCCAGTATGGAAGACAGGAATTAATTCTTAACTGAGGCAGCATGGCGCCGCCACGAGTCGACCGGGAAACCGTATATGACCTATTAGAAGGAAAAATACTGGTCCCTGGAAGACTAAAATACGGTAAAATACTACTTATGAGGCACTTAACTTTAGCCGATGCGATGGCAGCACGTTCCATGATAGAAAAAGGAGGTAAATCCAAAGAAAAATAGCACACAAGTGAAAAAATGCGTACAACGCGTACTGCTAATTATTAAGGATGACCAAGCTAGGGGCGCTGCTGTCCGTGGCGTCCCTAGTAGTAGTAGTAGCGGCCGCATCACCCGTTAGTATCAGCTCTCTCTAGTGGGGATTTTTGATTTGGAAGGTCTAAATGGTGAATGTCTCGTGGTAGTGATCCCACTCGCCCTATTCTCATACCGATACTTCTTTTATAGAGTGAGCGAGTCAGTTTTACTGACATTTTCTTAATTTTGTTTTTCTCTGGTAATTTTAGATTAATTTTGCCTAGAAAGAATGATATTCAAGGATCCTTTCATAGGCCGACACGAGCTGAGCCCAGAATATATATATAATATAATATATATATATATATATATATATATATATATATATATATATATATATATATATATATATATATATATATATATACATATACATATAATATAGTATATATATATATATATTATATTTATTATCACAATATAGTTTATATTTTTTAGATAAAAAATCCATCACTGATACAAAGAAAACCACATGTCCCTTTTCAAAAATCTTCTGTTAAGGGATTGAACAGTCAAGTAAAGTACGTATACCCCAAAATCAGTTCCACCTATTAAGTTAGAGACTAGTTTTAGTTTCATGGTATGCTTTCCAGCTAAAGGTAGGAGAGTTGTCTGTCTTGCTGAGGAGATGGTGGAATATCCAGACACCCAACATGGAGAGCCATATACTGAGTTGGGTAGTGAAGTGACAAGTCATGAGATGGGGAAGCAACACTTTAAGAGTTAAATGATCAACTGTCCTGCCAGAACACTGTACTAAGGTGTTTGTAGGATGTGGATCCAATTTATAGAAGAGCACTTGTTTACCTGAAGCTGCTAAGTATAATTTCACTACACTTGATGATGAGATAAATGATAAACCCCACTTAGTAAGGGTCTGATCTCTGCATCTCCCACCTACCATACTGAGTCAAATATATTGTCACATGGTTTCATGTATCAATCACAACACTTGACCAAAGCTGCACAATAGCTTCTCACTGGTTGTACAGTATGGGGATACATACAAAATTATAACCATTCTCCTCTTTCTTGCTTTATGAGTTGGTTGTATGCACTGCACTATTGTAGCAAAAACTTATTCTTTAGAAAAAAAAGAAAAAAAAAGGGCTATGCTTACATTAAATGAATGGAAAAAACATAATAAAACCAGCAAAAATTACATTGCAGAAATACATTTCATTATATTCTCTATATTTATTATCAAGACTGTAATCCATACCTTGTAAAGTATATCCTCATAAGTTTTTGCTGAATATAACAACAATACTTTTCCCGGGCAGTATTCTTCTTTATTTTCTAGATAAAGCTTGTGTAAAGTTCTTGCATGAAAATACATAGAAGCCAATGGATTTACTCCAACACCACCTGCTACTAAGAGGAGATCAAAGGGATGATCGCCAACTTCTGGGGCATAATAAAAATCACCGCCAACTCTGAGAGCTACAGTTGAACCCACTTTACACTGTAAAAATTAATGATAATTACCATAAAAAATAAATACAGTATTCAGAGTATACAGGATTGTAAACCAATATATCATTACAGTATTCAGAGTATGCAGGATTGTAACCACCAATATACCATTCTTTAAATATTCAAATACAGTATACAAGATCTATATATCCCATAAATACCAATACATAAGCATATGTATACCACACAATTTACACTGAAGCAAAAATAACCTATCAGCTTAGCATTTTACCTATGGTAAAAACTCTCTCTTATCTTGTTAAATAATTTCCTGCTATGGCACACTAAAGATACTGGAATACAAACTAAACAGAGGGATTGAGGTTTAGTCATTTTATTCCTTGAAAATCCCACTCTTTCTTCCTTACTCATATATATAATTCTCTAGTGACATCAGGTATCAGCTGTAATGTCCACAACTTGGTCAGACATACAAGGAATTTGACATTACAACAAATGCTCTTCAGACTAATTTGCCATGCAGTAGATAAAATCATTGCAACTGATATTCATGTCTTAATGGCTGATCTCAACCAACTAGTCACATTGGTCTATCTCTGGAAGCGGACCTGACTTCAAAATCTTCTTGAGTGTCAGGGAGGTTGTTAGTCATTCTTCACTACAACAGGCATGTCCATTCAACAAACTGACCTGACATAGCCCCTACAGCAAGCTAAGAGATGAATCATGGTAAAGCCTAGTGGATCTATGAGAAATCAAAGCAAAACTTAATGAGCCCTGAGTTTATTTTTTTTTTCATTCTATCTCCAGCCCCTGTGTATTCTTTAGCATAAACTAAAGTATACACTTATCAAGTAGATAAACAAGTAATGTAATTCAGGGGTCTGGATAAACAACTTGATAATATATATAGTATAATATCAGTAATTATGGCCCAACTGAGAACAAGTTCTTCAGAACACTGAACTGATTCTACACCCAGAATAAGCATAATGTCTCATATGTATACTGTATAACATACCTGAGTATGAATCCAAAATACAGGAGGCCACTTAGAAAACTTAATTCCAAGATCTATTGTCCCTGTTTCTATTAACTGGCTTGGGGCTGAGTACATTGAGAACCCTCCAACTGTTTCCATACCTGGTATAAACATATCAACCCTGGAAAAGAAAAAAAGTGCCTTATTTTATCACAAAAATCAGGGAAAAATTACTGCTAGGCCTGACATAGTTAATAATAAGGTAAGTTAATTAGATCTGTAATGAGAGGTATGTCTTCTTTGCCCACTTACTATCAAAACATTGCATTACTTACTCTTACTAGGAGTTTCTGAAAAATACCCAAATACTACTGAAAAACCATAAAACCAGTCTAATTTATAGCTAATTTAAAAAGAAAGAGAAACAGGAAATTTTTAAAACTCCTATCTTTGCCAAGAGTAAGAAACAAATCTAGATCCTCAATAATAATGTTACAGGTAGCTTAAGTAGCTTCAAAAAAAAAAAAAAAAATTCTGTGTTTTGTTTATGGAAGTCAATCCTTCCTCAAAAGAGAAGGGTTTCAAGTACAGAGGAACTCTCCAATTGGGATGAAACCATTAAGCAAGAAATTTATTGTACTAAATCAGTTCACGATGTCAGTCTAATTGAATATATAAGTTTTCAGGTTATGAGAATGAAGTTGGTAGGTCTTTCATCCTGATAAGGATAGTATGATGAAACTTGAAATCTAGATGCCCACTTAGAAAGGCTACTGAATATTCTGATAGTTGGTCTGCAATGTAAATGGTAAGTGGGATGAAGATGAAATGACAAGGGATACAGAGGTACCCAAACCACCGGTTAAAAATACCATATGCGTACTATTGAGATGCCTATGGGAATTTTTTTTTTTTCTTATTTACAAACACCACATCATGCCATATGTAGGGGAAAGTCAAAATGAAAACAAGATGAATGCCTAGCAAGCACAATACAACAGCAAACTGTTTGTGGGCATGAAAAGAACGCGTATAGCTAAAGTGTAAACTAGAATGTACTTGCTTCTATAAACTGAGTAACCAGATGAGATCTAAAAACTCATTGGTTACTTTCTATACCCTCTTCACTATTCCAAAATTACAATTTAATTATGAGAACACAGGTTTGTATTCCTGTCAAAACAAATGTCAAATTAACTTTTGACAGAGAGGTTAAAAAACAAAATAAGGAAAAATAAACTTACCATTGACCTGCTTTAAAGTTAAATTGGGGGTTATCAATCTGTAAAGTAATTCCCCTAACTGTAGGCGACTCCAGTCTCACATCTGTAACCACTGCTTTTACTATGACTGGAAGACGAGAATGCTTGGCAGTAAATTGCAAATGTTTCCCAGCTCCCAAACCTCCATTAGGCAATCCACTTTGTGCTTCAAGTTTAGGAGGTGCTGTAGAGAGAAACCTGAATCCAAAAATATGCAAGGTTATAATATAAAATACACTATGTATTTTTGTCAAAAATTTATACGGTATAGATCAACAACTAGTAATTCACAAAAATTCCTTCATCTTACAAATACCTCAGGATAGGTATACGTAAGCAATATGCCCATTGATAAAGAAAGTGTTCCTCTATTATCAACACAACAGTGTTACCATAACAACATCTTACTTGGTTTTCTAAAGCAAAAATTAACATTATATTAATTTTAGACATTTTTGGAAAGAGACCTTTTTCTTAATGGCAGTATTACTGAATTTGATGTTTGTTATGGTATACAACTACATAATACTATAGTCTTTTATACGTGGTTTATAACACTCCTTTAATTAGTGTGTAGCCAATATCTTAGGCTTCCTAGTCATGTACAATCAACCCCTGGTATTCATGGGGGATGTACAACCCCGCGCAAACAGCTAAAATCTGTGAATACTTAGTGCCCCTCTACAAACGCTTATAACTCCCTATTTTGATAGTTCAAATACCAACAAACCCTTCTAAAACTGGTTATAGGCAGTCCCCAGTTCTAAGGGGGGGTTCTATTTGACGATAACCGAAAATCAGAGGTAATAGCGCCGATCCCTGGTTATCAGCACCGCTGTTAACTGAGGATCAGCGCATATCGGCACTGAAAATTCAGTTACCGTTGTCGCTATACAAGCGCCGTAAAACTGGATCGCCAATAACCAAGGCCACCGATAACCAGGGATTACTTACAGTAATCAGTGAATATATTTCTCTATGAAAAATAAAATCCACGAATACATGAAGCTGCAAATTTGGAACCGCGAACAAGCAGGGGTCCATGATAGAGTTTGTAAAGATGTTTTGTTGTACAGGCAGTCCCCAGTTGTCAGCAAGGTTTCTTTCTGATGGCTTGATAAGGGAAAATAGCCAATAACTGTAAATCAGTGATTTTTGGCACTTATTGGCACCAGTAGCCTCATTTTGACACTTCTGTTAGGTATGCATCGGCGCCAATACTCTATTATCGGAGCATTTCGGCACTATACATGCGCCATGAAACCGGATCACCGATAAACAGGGACTGCCTGTAATAATTTTATTTTTCTACCATGTCAACCTGTGATCTAGAAATTTTTTGAGCTAAGCATGAAAAAAAATATAATAAGTTCATATCACACAAGTTATACCCATGCACAAAAGAGATCATATTTATATAAATAACCATAGGAAAAATAGTATTACCTCTGAATCTGCAAACTTGACATTGGAAATGAAAAAAAAGCTTAACACTAGCAATGTTAAGCCGAGTCTGAGATTTAAGACGATACAAAACGAATCATGTCACCTCAGATTTCAGCATAGCTTACACATGTATTTATACCAGAAGGGTGGATTACAATTAGCAGATGGACTGGTGTACTGAATTACTGAATTCAGATTTTGTAGATGCTGATACCTCTGTGCCCCATATTAAGCGTGCAATCTTCTTAGCCTATTGCATGGGGTTGGCTGATGTGTCCCCAGTCACATAAACATCAACTGGGTTATCACACCACATGCTTAGCAAATTGCTCATAAGCTTGAAATGCACTTAAAGCAAAATCTTCACTTAATGCTGCCTTAATTGATTCGGATGTGTTTTTCTTGTCATCACTTAATTCATAACACACAGAATATGTACTTCCTTTTAAGAATGAAGATATTACAACTTGTAGTTTCTTAATTTCCTTAAGTCTAGCAACCATTTCAAGTTTTTCATACCATTCTACAACATCACCGGTTTCATCAAAAGAACGTAACATGTCCATCATTTTAACAGTACTCCTGTTGCCAACATCTTTCTGCCAAATGCCTAGATAGCTTATGGTTAAAGAGACGTATTCAACTCTCACCTGAAGCAACTGTGACTACTGCCAAGGTAGATTACTAATTAAATGTTGAGAACTTACAGTACAAGAAAACAAGCTGAAACAGACCAGCACAACCACCTAACTCAACCGAAAAGATTTTTTTTCAACCATCCTCTCTTGAATTTCAACAACTCCTCACCCAATTCTTCTTCCTCTTAACTCTTCTTCTCCTCCTCCTCCTCCTACTAGTACTACTTCTTTCTCCAACAACAAGTTCTTCTTCCTCTTCCAACCACAATATGATAAAGTGGGTTAAGTAAAAATACTGAAAATAGGCTAGACCACATAGTGTGCACTACATAGTCTCATAAGAAGTTCTTGGGAGAATATTTGACTGGATTAGTACTGGAAAGACACTGCAATGCACAAGATAGATCAAACATGAAATTTTCATTATTAAAATGAAGTTTTATTGTATACTTACCGAACAATTATACAGCCGTGATTTCCACGAGCGGCAGGATACTAAATTCAAATTTAGCGCGTCGGCGTCGCCAACACTGGTGGTGATGACGTCATCTCCCTCCACTCGCGGGAGAACCAGGTACAACTGCCCAGGTGAATCCAATTCTTTCTGCCCGTCCGTCCACCTAAGGGGAGGAGGGTGGGTATAATCATAATTGTTCGGTAAGTATACAATAAAACTTCATTTTAATAATGAAAATTTCATTTTTATTGTAGTGTCTTACCGAACAATTATAGAGCTGATTACACATTTATGGGAAGGTGGGATTCAGTGGACCACTAGTATTTTTAAATGGTTACATTTATTGCAATACCAGTAAACACTCAAGGTGTCTGTTGTACCTTACCTTGTAAGAGAGCTACAGCAGACTGTTACTGCCTCTGGTCGGTGCTCTTCTTACTATTGTAGAGGAATTGGAATTTGACCAAAGTTAGCCTCTACAGGAGTGGAATCCTTCCGTAGTTCAAGCGAGTCAAGGCTGACTGACGGAGGATAGTAACAACAAAGATTGCCCTTGCCCTGGGCTAAGACCAGAAATTCAATCATACAAAACATTTGTCACCAACACCAGATTTAAAAACATATATACCCGACCATTGTAAAATCTGACCTAACAGACTGGTGAGTATCCCAGGTACTCAGTACCCCAGCTTCCCTTGAAACTCGACAACCTATTCAAGGTGAAAAGTTAGCATAGAGGTGACGACCCCTGTGCCGTTTCTCCAACACCATGCCAGAAACCGCTACCGGACCTAACGTTTTATTCTCGAAAACCGTTTCTATTTCTTTGAGATAATGACTCGCAAAAACCGAATTCGATCTCCAGAACGTGCTCGAAGAATCGAAGCTAAAGATAAATTCTTCTGAATGCTAAAGAAGTTGCCACTGCTCTAACCTCGTGAGCTTAACTCTCAGAACGGAAAAGATTGTCGTTCTCGGACTGCGAGTGAGCTTCCCTGATAAGGCTCTCTAATAAAGAACGATATAGCATTCTTAGAAAGAGGACGAGAGGGATTTGAACCGAGGTCCAGAGCTTAGAAGATTGTCCTCTAATACCCTTAGTGGCAAACAGATACTGCTTAATAGCCCTGACTGGACATAAGAGCCTTTCTTCCTCCTCATGTCCAACCAAATCAGATAAGTTCCTTACCACAAAACTCCTCGGCCCAAGATTAGAAGGATCTCATTTTTGGCTAGAAAGGTCAAAGATACCGAAAATACAGCATTGCCTTGAGAGAAACAGACTCTTTTATCTATAGCGTGCAATTCGCTGACACGCTTAGCAGCAAGCTAGTGCAATAAGAAAAAGTGCCTTCTTAGTCAAGTTCCTGAGTGGAAGCCGACTTCAAAGGCTCAACGGTGGCCCCATGAGGAACTTAAGCACCACATCTAAGTTCCAAGCCACTGTATCTTGCGGGAGCTTAGTGGTTTCGAAAGACCTAATGAGGTCCGACAGATCTGAATTGGAGGAAATATCCAAACCTCGATGTCGAAAAACCGAAGAGAGCATGGCTCTATATCCTCTGATCGTCGAAGGAGCCAGTTTCTTAGAGTTCCTAAGAATAGAAGAAAATCTGCTATTTCTGTTAAAGAGGTCGCAGAAGTAGAGACTTTAGCACTTCTACACCACTCTCGAAGATTCTCCACTTCCCTTGATAGAGTTTTGTTAGAAGACTCTCTCCTACAACGAGCGATAGCTTCTGCAGCTCTTCTTGAAAATCCTTTCGCTCTGACAAGATCCGGACAGTCTGAACCCTGTCAGAGCTAGAGCGGACAAGTTTTGGTGGAACCTCTTGAAGTGAGGTTGTTTGAGAAAGCCACTTCTCTGGAGAAAGAAGTCTGGGGACAAAGTCTACTAACAACTTGGAGAAGGTCCGGGAACCACTCTTTCCTGGGCCAAAAGGGAGCGATTAACGTTAGTGTTACATTGGTGTGCGACATGAACTTGTTCAGCACCTCTCTTATTAGACCGAACGGAGGGAATGCATAAGCTTCCAGACCCGACCAATCCAACAGCATTGCGTCCACCGACCAAGCTAGAGGATCTGGGATGGAGAACAAAAGAGAGGAAGACGGTTGTTCCTTGATGTCGCGAACAGGTCTAACATTGACGGTCGTCCCCAAAGGCCGCCAAAGTTTCTGACAAATCTTGTTGTCCAAAGTCCACTCCAGAGGTAACACTTGCTGTTGACGACTTAAACTCGTTCCGCCAGGACGTTCATCTTTCCCGGAACAAATCTCGGGACTAGCTGAACCTTCGCTTCGTTTGACCACAGGAGGAGATCCTTGGCTACTTCGTATAGAGAGAAAGACTGAGTCCCCCCCCTGTTTCCGCACGTACGAGAGAGCCGTGGAGTTGTCGGAGTGCACGCCACTACTCGACCTTCTACTAAGCTCCGAAACTGTCTGAGCCCCAGGAAAATTGCTAACAGTTCCTTTACATTTATGTGGAACTTCTTCTCCTTCTCCGACCAAGCTCCTGAAGTTCGTTGATTTCCCAGTAGGGCTCCCCAACCTGTGTCCGATGCGTCGGAAAAGAACTGTAGGTTCGGGAGGATGGGTCGTAAATCTACCCTTCTTCCAATCTTGCTCGAGAGAGCCACCACCTTAGGTCCTCTTTTATTTGATCTGTGACAGGAAATGTAATCGAGTCTGGTTGTGTCTTCCTGCACCAAGAGGCTCTCAGGAAAAACTGCAGAGGTCTCATGTGCAGTCTTTCCCAACGTCACAAATTTCTCCACTGACGTCAATTTGCCCAGGAGCCTCATCCACTGATTGGCAGAACTTACCTTTTTGTCCAAGAACTCCTGAACTGTCTCCAGACAGCCCTTGAACCCTCTTCGGGGACAGAAAAGCCCGAAAAACTTGAGCCATTCAGAATCATCCCCAAATAAAGGATGCTCTGAGATGGATGGAACCAACTGGGACTTCTGTTTGTTGACCAGAATTCCTAACTTTCTGGCAAGATCTAGAGTTGTTCCAAGGTCCTTCATGCACCGACTCTCTGATTCCGACCAGAGAAGCCAATCGTCCAGATAGAGGGAGATTTCTTACTCCTAATATGTGCAGCCAGCTTCCTATCGGGGATAGAACCCTGGTGAAAACTTGAGGAGCGTCGCTAGTCCGAAGCAAAGCGCCCGAAACTGAAACACCTTGCCTTCGAACATGAACCTCAGGTACTTCCGAGATTCGCGATGTATCGGAATGTGAAAATAAGCGTCTTGCATGTCCAGAGAGACCATCCAATCTCCCTGGTCTGATGGACTCCAGAACCGACCGAGTGGTCTCCATATGAAATTTTGTTTTCTGGACATGCAAGTTCAGGGCGCTCACATCCAAAACCGGCCTCCAGCCCCTGATGACTTGGGAACTACAAAAAGGCGATTGTAAAAGCCTGGAGGAAAATCCCTTCTATCTGTTCTATCGCTTCTTTGAGAACAAGCGCTTCCACTTCTGCGGCTAGTGCCAGAAATTTGTCTGAGCCCGGAGAGTATGCCTGGAATGGAATTGGCACAGGTGAGAGCGAGGGAGGTGAAACAGAGGGAATACGATAGCCGAACTTGAGTACTTGCACTACCCAGGCTTCTGCTCCTCTGTTTTTCCATTCCTCCCAAAACAGAGCCAGCCTGGCTCCCACTGGTGCATGAAGAACCGAGCTTTCATTTGGAAGGTTTTGTTAACCTTGGCCGAGGCCTTAGACTGAGGTCGCAAATTCGACTTCGGCCGAAAGAAGCGCTTGTTTTCTCCCTCGAAAAGGCGCTTGGGCCAGAGGAGAAACCGAAGGAACAGTCTCCACAGGAGCTTTAGGTCTCTTAGTAGACTGTGCCAGTAAATCCGAAGTAGATTTCTTATCTAGCGCAGACGAAATTGACAACACTACATCGTCTGGAAAGAGGTTATCTTTCACAAAAAGGAGCAAACAAGAGAGCAGATTCTGTTGGGACGTAACCCTTTTAGAAGCAAAGGAGCACCAAAGTTGCCTTTTCTTAAGGGTACCAAAGGCGATGAGCGAAGCTAACTCATCACATCCATCCCTAAATGGATTTGTCCGCACGGACAGAACACCAATCCAATCCTCCGCTAACTCCTGAGAAAGAGAAGGACAGTCTTCGATCTTGGCCGCTAAAGCGCCAATAGTCCAATCAAGGAAGCTAAAGACTTCCAAAAGTTTAAAATGACAATTTGTCGAAAATTGCATTTTTCCTAACTATACAAACCTGAGGTCCTTTAACAATAGGAAGGTAACTAGCAGCAGCTGGGAGGGACGGTCGTAAGCTTCGAACAAGGGGAGAACGGTAGTTAACTGCTTGTCCCGAGTCGTGCGCGCGCCCGCGCGCCCGAGAGGTGAGAATCACTTTTGCTTTTAGGCCCATGCAAAAAGTTGCAGAGTGAGGGGTGGCATGAGGTGGGACTGTTATAGTGTAAACGGACCTCAGGTTTGTATAGTTAGGAAAAATGCAATTTTCGACAAATTGTCATTTTGTTCCGATACGTAATACACCTCGGTCCTTTAACAATAAGGAAGACCTCACTTCTTGGTGGGAGGAATCTGAGTCTTTTTGGTGAACAGATGGTGTTCGTCCAACCCTGGAGTGCCTCCCTGGTCGTAAGAGCAAGGGAGGGATCCAAACCTCTGTCCGATTGATCGGGGTGTGGCACCGCAGGATCAATGGTCAGACCTCTGGGCCAAGTACTAAGAGAGAGGCAAGCGTATCTTCGTACCAGCAAGCAAGAACTTGTTCCTGTTTGTCAAGAGACAATCATAAAATGATGGGTTTGTCTCAATTTGGCATCCACTTCCTCCCCCTTGTTGGAGGAAGTGGTGGATATTTACTCCTATCCCTACTGAAAGGGATAGGATGGTGCTCTATTGAGTAGCTCACCTGCATCTCGTCCTTACCCAGCAGGGTGACGACCGTGTCCCCCCCTCTACCCAAAGGTAGAGGGAAGAAAAAGATGGGAAGAGGAGCCAGTCACACTTCTCATTCCTCATCCATTCTTACGGTCACACCAGGACTCGATGCTGTTCAGCTGCGAGGGTCTGGGTTAAACTACACAACGTGTTGAGCAACCACCACGGTTCCCAAGGAAAAAAGATCCAAGGAACTGTGGGCAATATCCTGAAGGTAGAAGAGGTGCATGCGGTCCGGTTGTTTGACCAGGCGCCTGCCTTCATTACCTGCGCCACGGAGAAGTTCTTGCGGAACGCGAGAGATGATGAAGAGGCAGTCCACACTCATCCTGGGCCTGGTCGAGTTTCTTCAGACAGCTCCCCGTCGCACCTTAACAGGACAAAGCAGCATAGCCTTCGTTATCGGCGGGAGTCCGGTGACGTCCATTAGGGAGGGTATTGTGAAGGACTCGAACCAATCGTCAGTTACCGAAGGGTTCTGAGTCTTCGCTACGAAGATCGGTACGAAATCGAGCGTCACAAATCCCCATCCCTTTGTGCTTGACTTCTCAAGAGAAGTCATGCAGTTACCTAAGACGAAAAGAAGGGAATAGTCGTATGACCTATCCCTCTTCTCGACTTTGGTTATGTACAGTACTCATACTGACAAGCTATTAAAAGACGAAGTAATGATTGCTCTGGAACAACAACTGAACTAAGTCCATAGCATAGTTCGTAACTGACTCGGGCGCTCTGACAGCTGCCGACTGACTGGTTCGGAATCAGTAGAGGCAAGTTGTGCAAGCATCCGGGTAAGTCACGTGACCTTCGCCTTTAAAGAGTTATGCTGAGAGACCAAACAAATAAAATATTTGTTAGTCACCGATGCCGGACGGCGCGGCGATGATTCTCTTAATGCATAAGCTCAAAAGGCGAAAGTCAATTGCCTTCAAAAGACCGAGGTCCCTGATGGCAAGAAAATCTCATAGACGTTGAATCTCAGCTTAAGGAGAAACAACACTATGTGACGTTGAAGACGAAGGTAAAGGCAATGAATGCAACCTACGTCTTCCAGCTGAATCGAGAGAAGGAATCTCAAGATTCTAAACCTGTGCTTACAAATGACTGAAAACGCTAACCGTCATTTCATTGCTGTCCGTTGTGCAATGAAAGCGGGGCGTTCTTCAGTAATGAAACACAGGGGAGAGCCGCTTGAAGAACTGCTTCTCACGGGCTGAACGTTTGGAAGTAGAGCTGGCAGGTGTGGGAGTAGGCGATGTCTTTCAAATACATCTGCTAATCCGGGGTGAACAATGAACAATTGTACACCTCCGAATACAAGATATTTTGAGGACAAACTCAGATTCCGCAAAAAATCATTCGCATTATCGGGATACGATGCAGCAAGAGACTATTACAGAATTCTGTTACCGTGCGGTAAACAGAAAGATGAGAGTCGAATAGATATCTCTGTTTAAAATTCTCGCAATACCGAAAGACGATGAATACTAGCGTTTCTCAGCAGTAGATGGTCATTCATGTATGCGAGAATCCCCGTTAATCAGAGACTTAAGTCCGTGATTGTTGGGCAGAGATACGGTTGTTATTCAATCAAAGCAGGTGAGAAAGACATAAACAACCGTCTATCTCAAAGCGGCAGCTGATACTGAAATGCCTCGGGCAATTCAATACGCAGTAGCTGTCGCTGACTCGTCATCCTGAGTTGCCAAGTAATCCTTCCACGAAGGAATGCGTTCGGCTAGAACCACCGAGCATAAAAAGATATGCTCGAGCAATTATATTTAAGCGAAACGAATTTCGGTAAATATAAAAGCTTAAATGGTGTTGTTGTGACAACACCATAAGTATATAAAATTGAAACTGGAAACTCCTGAGAGGTTGCAGGCAACCCGGGTTGCAGTTCAATTAGAATACTTTTCGTCTAAGTCGCAATCCGTAGAATAACCAGGATATGCGCCTACCCCTCGGACCATTCAACTGCTTAGCAGAATCTGTCGCCGAGGTTAATATACGTAGTATATTTGCAGGATTCTGAACAACGATCTCCATCCTAAATTCTTTCCTTCAAGAAAACAAAAATAAGGATTGGAGATCGACCACCTTCGTTCTCTATTAACAAAGAGAGTGAAGGAGAAGTCTTCCTCGAAGGAAAGCTTCAATGGTGAACAGAAATACTAAGACGATAGTTCCAGCCAAACTGGATATTCCCGTCCGTTCTTCTCTATTCCAGGTTGGTCGCCTACTGTGAGATAGTCTTCTTTCAGCAGCAGTCTTCTTCCTAATGCTAGAAATTCCAGGAATTCGAGCATAGGCGAGGTTCCCGATTATCGTGTAACATATCGGGGGATTCTCGTCTCGCTCACTTTGGACCGTGGTCTCGCCTAAGTGTTTGGAGATCGTAAGAAACTCTAACACTCTGAATGCGCTAGAAATTCCGTAGAATTCTAAGCATTCTGCGAAACCCCCACCGAATTCGTCAAACGATATCGGCTGGTGGTCCTCTCGATTCCCGTAGAAATCGAGAGGGGCAGGATCCCCTCCTCAACGACCGGGGCTTACGTCAGGTAGGACCCGAAGGTCCCCCTGGTAGCGCAGTCCCCAACGTGGGATCCTACAGAGAAATCTCTGTAGGATCCTTCCCCTTTCCCTCGTAGCCGTAAGGAGAGAGGGAATGGGGGAGGAATTGGATACTCGCTCGCCTTCCCAGTGGAACTAGCAGTTGGAGAAGAGTAGGAGCAGCCATCGCCTTGCGGCGATGGCCTCCTCAGAGTCTGGGAAAACGTATCGTCAGGAGGAGAAAACGTTTTCCCCGAGGAGGGTTACGAACTCTCACTGTAGGTAAGGGTCTTGCCGCCACTGTGAACGTCGTCTGGGTGGGGCTGATCGACACCTGACAGGAGAGCCGATAACCGTCCTCCGACTCATTCCAGTCCTCGTCGAGGTCGAAACCTCGTCAGGAGGGACCGCCGAAGGAGTAATTTAAATTACGGTGTCCGAAGACACGTAGAAACGTCGCAGTAGAGGAGGTGGAAGTAGCTTGATCGACCGGCCAGAACTGAGAGAGCCTTCTTGTCCGGAGACGAGAGACTCTGGTTCAAGACAGAATAGGCAGCTCCGATCGCGGCATACCCCACCGGTCGGTTTGGGTTCCCTCTCGGGCCCCAAAACGACTCGAGCAGAGACATGGGCTCTGCTGGTGGGAGCGGCGGGTCCTTCCCCCCGGTCGTTTGTGCTGACGAATCAGTGCAATAACCTGGGTAAAGTTACTCTGAATCTCGGAAGTTACAGCGTCTTGAGGAGTAGGACCGTCCAGTCCCTCCAACAAGAGCAGCTCCCAGGAACCCTCCTCCTTTCAGAAGAAGGACCAGCAACAGATCCCTGGACGGGTTGCCTCCAATCAACTTTGCGCGTACGTCCTGGTTCGGTTCCTAAGACCAACCTGGCACGTTGCACGGCGTCGTGACGGGATCGTGAGCGGCGCCATCTCTCACACGATCAACTCCTTATATAACCTCGCTCTTCCTGGCGTATGCGAGGAAGTTGAAGGTACGGAGAGACAGAACTGACCGATCCCCCCCCCGGCTTCGGCCTCGGCAGGACCACGCCCTCCCCACGCTCCCCCCCCGCTCGCTGGCAGGACCAGCGTACGTGGGGGGCTGCAGCCGATCACCAACCCGCGGTGGGGATCGATCTGCAGGCCTGGCCGTGCCGCTCACCTTGTGGCGAGCGGGCTCGACTGAGCACGTCGACCCCGGTCCCGTGCGTCAGACGAGCTGCTGCTGGTCACCGTATCCGCCCGGTCCCTGTGGGAGCGGCGGTCAGGTGACCTGCAGAGCTCGCTTTCGCCGTGAGACCGTTTAGTGAGCGTCCTCGCTGGCACGTCAAACCGCTGGTACCAGCCGAGGCTGGTAACCGTCGGTCGAGGGGACCTGGGGGACCTCTTCCCAGCCTCAAACCCGTGGCCGGTCAGAGACCGTCACGTCCACCCGAGGTACCGGCTGGTCGCTGCGAGAGCGGCCGCTGGCCTGGCGAGAGTCACTGAGCGGCTCTCGACAGTCTTCTGCTCCGTGCTCGGTCATGACGCTGAGCGAACTCAGGCGTCTTAACTTTGGCTGCACGGTCACCCGAAGGAGATCGTACACTCTGAACTTCTCGCGGACGAGAAACCGAGCCGGTACCTGGCTTAGCAGCAGAGCTGCCAAGACCAGGCGAGTGGGTGTACCAGCGGTAGCCAGCACACCCTTGGTCCCCGTCTTCTTCTTCTTCTCAGAAGGGGAGACGGGCCCCGTTCCCGAAGGAACAGGAGGACCAGCAGAAGAACCCCCCCGTCACACCGGAATGTGACGAGCCCTTCGAAGTTCCCGAAGGAGTCTTCTTAGGGGGAATAACAAAACCCGGTTACCAGCTGGTCGCTGCGAGAGCGGCCGTGGCCTGGCGAGAGTCACCTGAGCGGTTCTCGCCAGCCTTCTGCTCCGTGCCCGTGGTCTTGGCGCCGAGCGAACTCTGGCGCCGAAACTTTGGCTGCACTGGTCTCCCGAGGGAGAGCGTACACTCGGGATCTCCCGCGAACGAGGAGACCGAGCCGAACCTGGCGTAGCGGCATCGCCGCTAGCACCAGGCGAGGAAGTACCAGAGCTAACCGATACTCCTCTGGTCCCCGTCTATCTCTTCCTTACGGGGAAGGGGACGACGGGCCCCGCTCCCGAAGGAGCAGGCGGAGGACCAGCAGAAGGACCCCCGTCCCACCGGGCGGTGGGACGGGCCCTTAGAAGTTCCCGAAGGAGACTTCTTAGGGGGGGGAGGCAGCCTTCTTCTTCTTCGGCTTATGGGCCTTTAGAAGTCGAAGGGGAAGAGGCGAGCAACAGACGAAGACGAAGATGACACCTTCCTCTTCTTCGTCAGCTCACGCAGACAGTCGTCAGGTCCTCCATCCAGGCCGGAGTCGGGCCTATTGCCGAAGCAACACGGCCCGACTGCACCTGTCCGGAAGGACCTGGGACTGGGGAAGACACACCATGGGCAGGACCAGCATGGACAGGCGCCAGGAACCAGGAGCGACAGGAACAGCAACCAGCTCAGGAGCGGCAGGAACAGCGGCGGCGGTGGTAAACACAGAAGGGACAGCCAAGCCAGTAGCGGGAACCACATCAGCGACAGGTACGGCAGGCCCAGCCATCGCCTCGTAGAATCATCGGCAGCCAGCGTGGTACTGGCGGCCGGTCCAGGGGCGAGCTGCTGGAACAGCGAAAGTCTGGGGCAGGCAACACGAAGAAAACACAGGCGGCGGCGGCATACCCCTCCTCGGTACGGCGGCGACCGGCCCTAGAAGCGGCAAGACGGCGTCACCGACACAGCATGGGGAGTGTAGACCAGCGGGGGGAAGCAGCATAAGCGGCCGTGAAGGTTGTAGTGGAGACACTCCAAGGTCACACCGCCCAGACCTCGCTAGTACTCTGCTGCAGATCGTGGATGCTAGGCACGCCCTGCAGCCGCAGTGGTCCATACCTGTCCAAGGTCGTCTCCCACGGCTGTAGCACCTGCGGGAGCACAGACAGATTAGTAAGAGGGGTTCCCTCACGCAGGGGGGGGGGGAGACATGCCCCCACCCCGAACGGAAGGAAGACCCCACAAAAACAAAATACGAGGAAGCTGAGCGGGGGGGGCAGGAAAGAAGACGAAGAATCGGATACCAAGGGAGTCGCGGGGGAGAGCTTTCCGACGACTTCCTGGCAGACCTTCGCTTCCCCTACCCCCGCACAGCAGTGAAAAGTAATATGAAAATGAAACAGAATACTGCACTTGCGATTCACTTCATAGAACTTAAAGAGGGAAAAATCAAAAATCAATTCCCGGTAAGAGCGGAAACTTGATCCATAATAATATGATGCTATCATAAATATATATGAAAATGAACATACAGCACTTGCTATTTTCACTTTCACAGCAATAAATCGTAAGGATTAATTCCCGGGTAAGAGCGGAAATTGATCCAAAATTAAATTTGATGCAATTAATAAAATGAAAATGAAAAGAAAACTGCATTGCGAATCCACTTTCATTGCATTCTATTCATACAAAATAAGAGGCTCTTGCCGAGCGCAATCAAGCTCTCGGCAACGAACGCACAGGGCAAAAATATAATGAAAAAGAGTACTTACATCTTTCAATTACACACTTTCGCCCAAATACATGACTCGGCGCGAGTGCGCCCGCCCTCGCACCAGAGACATAATTCAAGGGTTCAATTCATGAAAAGAGCGGAAATCGCCGTCTCTACGGCGATAGCTCCATGTTGATTCATAATTAAGTAATGAAAATGAAAACAGTGTACTTACAGTTTCATTTTCAAGTCAAACCAACCATTAGTAGAAAACACAATATAAACAAAAGCATACGACGATGAAGCGGGCAGAGAGCGATGACGAACACGTCCTTCACACCCGCGGCCGAAAGCAAAAGTGATTCTTCACCTCTCGGGCGCGCGGGCTGCGCGCGCACGATCGGACAAGCAGTTAACTACCGGTCTCCCCTTGTTCGAAGCTTACGACCGTCCCAGCTGCTGCTAGTTACCTTCCTATTGTTAAAGGACCGAGGGTTTGTATTACGTATCGGAACAATTGATTCTTTACAACGTGGTCCAGCTCAGGCGCTGTAAAGAAAACTTTCGCTGCGGCGAAAGCAGATCTTCTAGAGGAGTCGATTAAACTGGAGAAGTGCTCTCCCTGGGAGGAGGCAGAGAAACTCCCAGAGAAGGAGCTTCCCCAGTTACATAAAACCTATAACCTCTTACGAAGCAACTTAGAGGGAGGGTAAGCAAAAAGAGCCTTCCCTAAGTCTCTTTCATAGACATCCATTTCTCCGTCTCTTTCAACGAATGTAATAACCGCTTTAGATAGAACAAGTTTTGGGAGGAGAGGGTCTGAAGTTTTCCTCCTCTCACAAAAAAGTCGAAGTTGGGGAGCGCGGAGCCGCTTTCTCAAAATAATCTGGATAAGATACCAGAAGAAATCTAAGGAGACGTGAATAACACGAGAGGTGATGTGAATCCTCCTCCTCTACTTCTTCTTCATTCTCCGATACCGCCGAAGAAGTAGACGGAACTACAACCGGATCTGAAGGTTTCGAACCACCCTTGGACTCATTCATCCAGTTGGTTAACATCTCTAACTGCTTGCGCAAAGGCGCCAGAGACGAATCAAAAAACAGTTAACGTAGGCTTGGAAGAGCCTAAATGTTCAGCAGGAGGCGGAAAAAACTACTTGCGCCTCGCTCGGAGCGCCGAAATTCGAGGCGAAACAGGTGATCAGGCGTAACAGACGAAAAAAGCGCCTAAAGAAACACCCTTAGAACTGCTAGCTACAGCGCTAAAAACCACAATCTCTACTAGTAGATGGAGCCGAAAAAGGCACAGATTGAGGCGACGAACGAGCCGCTAACGGCCGAGGCGCAACCCATACTCTCAGCTCCTTATACCGCTTGACTGGAGGAGGCGAAGAATCGGCGCCTGAACGCCTCTTTAAGGATGCGAAAAAGGGAGCGAATCTCGCCAAGAGCGCCGCGCGACCGGAGACGAATCGCTTGAATCATTTGAAAGGCGTCTGACCGCAACACCTTTCCAACGCTTAACCGAGCCCTGTTGAGGCGCAACAGGCTCAACAAGAGAGGCGCCTGTCTGTGGGCAAATCCCGATCGACTCCCTTGGACTTCCGGTATGTCTTCTCCCCGGTGCGGGGGAGCTGGACAGTGACCTTTTGTCTAGGAGACGTGTCAGAACAGACAGACGCACCCCAAACTCAATACACTCTTACCTGAAGCCGCTTTCTCCAAAAACGTCCTTAACTGAATTACCAAGTGCAAAACCGTATTCGCTAGTTACCAAAAATTTCTGATCTAACCTCGATTCCAGACTGGCAATGGGTGTCGGAAGAAACTACACGGGAAGCCGGGAGAAGTGGGATTAGTAGGGAATAGGAGGTGTAGTAAAGGAGACATAACAATTTGATGGAGAAAAAACAGAAGGAACAGATGCATCGCAAGACGAAGCAGAGCTAAGTCTACTTTCCCTAAGCGCTGCTTTTCTAATTCTGTCTTTAGCTAATTTCTCCGAGTATGAACTAAAAAACTTCCATTGAGAATCAGTCCAATCACTACACTCGTTACATGTTCGATCTGCTGAACAAACCTGTCCCTACACTTTAACACATTAGTGTGAGAATCATACTCTAACTTGGATAATCTAGTTTTACATCCTGAGATGCAAAACCTAACTCCGACGGACTAGAATCCGACATGGCAACGCCTAAATAAAACAAAAAAGCAAAATAACAACAACGAACCAAAAAAGAGTACTTCACCAATTCCGAAGATCAAATCCACAAGAAAAAAGCGAAGCAAAGTCATCCAACCGCACCGACCACCGATGTTCACCGGACGCCGGCAGGAAAAGAAATTGAATTCACCTGGGCAGTTGTACCACCTGGTTCTCCCGCGAGTGGAGGGAGATGACGTCATCACCACCAGTGTTGGCGACGCCGACGCGCTAAATTTGAATTTAGTATCCTGCCGCTTGTGGAAATCACGGCTCTATAATTGTTCGGTAAGACACTACAATAAAAAGGGATTTTAAATACTTACACTAGGCTGCCACTGTATTAACTAATAGATGTAGCCTACTAATTGTCTCTATTATCAATGGTCTCTCTTTCACCCTCCAATGGAAAATAAATTCAGCAATCACCTACTACTACTACCATTTGAAAAACAATGGAGCCCTTGCTAGTCCTACCAAGAAAAATTAGGGAGCAAATTTGTCCCAAAAATTATGAAATGTACCAATAGGGTAAACAATCGAGTGGACTGGCCAACTCACCGACTACCGCGGTTTTGGCCACCCTCCAAAATGACAATTTGTCCAAAATTGCATTTTTCCTAACTATACAAACCTGAGGTCCTTTTACAATAGGAAGGTACTAGCGGCAGCTGGATAGGTCGTAAGCTTTCGAACAAGGGGTTCGGTAGTTAACTGCTTGTCCGACAGGCGCGCGACTGGGAGGTAAACAAATCACTTTTGCTTTTGGCCCAAGCAAAAACTGCAGAGTGAGGGGTGGCATGAGGTGGGGCTATGTGTAAAAGGACCTCAGGTTTGTATAGTTAGGAAAAATGCAATTTTGGACAAATTGTCATTTGTTCCGACACGGCATACAAACCTTCGGTCCTTTTACAATAGGAAGACTCACTTCTTGGTGGGTGGAATCTGAGTCTTTTGTGAACAGACTGGTGTTCGCCAAACCTTGGAAGCCTCCCTGGTCGTAAGAGCGAGGGAGGGATCCAAGCCTCTGTCCGATTGATCGGGGTGTGCACCGCAGGATCAATGGTCAGACCTCTGGACCGAGTACTAAGAGAGAGGCAAGCGTATCTCTTCGTACCAGCAATGTAAGAACTTGTTCCTGTACAGGAGCAAAGATAAAGTCATGGTTTTGACTCTTGTAGGCATCCACTTCCCCCCCTTGTAGAAGGAAGTGGTGGATATTCTGCTCCTATCCCTAGTGAAAGGGATAGGATGGGGCTCTGTCATATAGCTCACCGGCATCTCGTCCTTATCCAGCAGGGTAATGACCGTATCCCTCTACCCACAGGTAGAGGGGTAGAAAAAGATAGAAAGAGAAGCCAGTCACTTTCTCATTCACTATCTATTCATACAGTCACACCAGGACTCGATGCTGTTCAGCCTGCTAGGGTCTGGGTTAGCTAGACGACGTGTTGAGCAGCCACCACGGGTCCTAAGGAAACCGATCCAAGGACCTATGGGCAATATCCAAGAGGTATAAGGAAGGTGCCGGTAGTCTGGTTGTACCAGACCCCTGCCTTCCATACCTGCGCCACGGAGAAGTTCTTACGAAACGCCAACGAGGGGCCAATACTTCTGACTTGCGTGAGCTCTCGGACGGGACGTACGGATGTCGTCACTACCATCAGCCTCATACGCCCTCCTGAAGACCTCACGCAGCCAGGACGAAAGAGTGTTCTTGATACTTCTTTCTTGGTGACCCCGTTGCTAACGAAGAGGCGTCGACACTCAGGCCCGGACGAGGTGTCGAGTTCTCTTCAGATAGCGCCGTAGCGTCCTCCCAGGACAAAGCAGCATCTCATCCACATCATTATCTGCATGAAGTTCCCGTACTCTCTTCGCCGATGCCAGGTCCAGCAAGAAGAGGGTCTTGTGAGTTCCCTGGGTTGGCAAGACCTTTGGAGGCTGCTCTTAAGCAAGGAGATCTCGAACGAGTTCGAGATGTCCAATCCCGTCAGTTTCAGGACGAGCGTCAAGGCGGCTCTGTATCCTTTGACTGTGGGAACTTAGAGGAGCTTCCTCGGCGAAGAAAAACGAGGAAAACCGCTACCTGCTGAAGAGTGGCTCTGAGAGGAGATAGGCCCCGTCTACGACACCAACCACAGAAGACGGCCGACTTCCCCTGGTACACAGCTGCAGAGGACTGACGGACGTTTCCAGCCATCTCTGTTGCTGCGCTACGAAAAAAGCTTCTCGTTCGCAAGAGATGGTGGATAACAGCCCAGCCGTGAAGACGTAGGGACTGGACTGCTCGTGGTACCGCTCGACGTGTGGCGGGCGAGAAGGTTGTGCCAATGGGGAATTTCCCTCGGTTCTCTTGCGAGAAGAGCAGCAGGTCCGGATACCAAATGGCCTGTGGCATTTGGGAGCCATCAGGATCATCCTGAGATTCGGGATGACCAGTGCTCGACTGATCACCTTGCGAATCAGGCTGAACGGGGGGAAAGGCATAGGCGAAGAGGTCGTCCACGGGTGTTGAAGAGCGTCCTCTGCAGCTGCCCATGGATCCGGCACGGCCGAGAAGAACACCTGGAGCTCCTGTTGTGCGGATGGCGAACAGATCCTCGACTGGTCGCCGCCACAGGTCGAAGAGCCTTTCCGCCACGTCCTGGTGTAGAGAGGACCATTCGGTCCCTATCACCTGATTCCCGACGGCTGAGCGTGTCTGCTACTACATTCCTTCCCTGGAATGTAGCGTGCCGACAGCTCTATGAGTGCGCCTCGGCCCACTCGTGCACTGCCGAGTCAATGATACAACGGGAGAGACACTAGGCCCCCCCTGTTTGTTGACGTAAGCCACCACCGTGGTGTTGACGTACATCAACACCACTGAGTGGTCCCATCAAGCGGTCCTGGAACTCTTGGAGAGCGAGGAACGCTGCCTTGAGTTTCAGTACATTGATGTGAAGGTGCTTGTCGTTCTCGTACCACACTCCTGAAGTCCGCAACTCTTCCAGGTGTGCGCCCATTCCCTCGGTCGATGCGTCTGAGAGCAGCTGCATGTCCCGGGGGGAGAGTGCGCAGAGGCACTCCTCTTAAGGGGTTCCTGTCGTCCAGTCACCCGGCTAGGTCCTGCCTCACCTCCTGTGTCCGTGACAATGGAAAGCTTGGGGATCCGTCGCCTGTGACCAACTCTCCTTCAGTCTCCCTGAAGAGACCGCAGGTGAAGACGCCCGTTTAGGGACTGGCTTCCCGAGTGACGACAGGTGTCCGATCACGACTTGCCATCGCTGAGCTACCTGTTCCTGCCGAGAACAGGAACTGGTTGGCTGCCTCCCTGAATCTGCTGATCCGCGAGTCTGCGGGGAAGACTCGCCCTTCTACCGTGTCGATCCGCACTACAGGTACTTCATCCTCTGCTTGTGCTCGAGATCGGACTTTTCGAAGTTCAGAACGATCCCCAGATTGCGACAGAACTCGAGCAGTCGATACCTGTCCTGTAGCAAACTGCGAGCGGTAGCTCGCCAGGACTAACAATCGTCGAGATACCCCATCAGACGTTATCCCGTGCGAATGGGCCCAAGCAGACACCAGACGTGAACACTCGCTGTGAACACCTGTGGGGCGGTGAGAGACCGAAGCAACGTGGCCTGAGCTGGTACACCTTCCAGTCGAGGATGAAGCGGAGGTACTTTCTGGAGGACTGATGAATGGGTATTTGTAAATACGCATCCTTCAAGTCCACTGAAAGCATGTAATCGTTCTCCCTGATAGAGTCGAGCACTGCGCGTGCCGTCTCCATCGTGAACCGGGTCTGGCGAACCAACCGGTTCAGGGGAGAGAGATCTATCACCGGGCGCCAGCCTCTCGTAGACTTTTCCACCAGGAAGAGTCGGCTGTAAAAGCCCGGTGACTGATCCGTGCCGATTTCTACAGCTCTCTTGCTCAGCATGGTCTTGATCTCCTGTCTCAATGCTACGTCCTTCGATGCCCCTGGAACGTACGCCTGCTGTTGGACCGGGGTTGGAGGTGAGGGGTGACCGAGATTCGAAGGTTAATAGATCTCCCTCCCGAAGGACATCTACAATCCAGGTCTCGGCGCCGTGGCGCTGCCAAGTTGCCCAATGGCTGGCCAGGCACCCCCCACTTCCGGCAGCAGGAGAGGGGGAACGCCGTCCTTCCACTGTGAACGTCATCTGGGTGGGGCTAATCGACATGACAGGAGAGAGCCGATACCGCTCCGACTCATTCCAGTCCTCGTCGAGGTCGAAAACCTCAGGAGGACCGAAGGGGTATTTAAATACGGTGTCCGAAGACACGTAGAAACGCCTCTGTCGCAGTAGAGGAGGTGAAGTAGCTTGTTCGACCGTCCAGAAAACTGAGAGAGCTCTTGTCCGGAGACGAGAGACTACCTGGTTCAACCCAGTCGGCAAGCTCCGATCGCGGCAGACCCACCGTCGATTTGGGTTCCCTCTCGGGCCCCAAAACGACTCGAGCGAGACGTGGCTCTGCTGGTGGGAGCGGTGATCCTTCCCCGAGATCATTGTGCTGACGATCAGCGCCGTAACCTCGACAAAGTCCCTCTGGATCTCGGAAGTCACAGCATCTTGCAGAGTGGGACGTTAAGCCCTTCGAACAAGAGCATTTCCGAGAACCTTCCTCCTAAGAAGGGGGAACAGCGACAGCCCTCTCGGTCTTCCCCATCCACTTGCGCATACGTCCTGGCCGGTCCCAGAACCGTGCCTGGCACGTAGGGCGTTGTGGTGGGATCATGAGGGGCGCACCCCTCACGATCACTCCTCAATACCTCGCTCCTCCGGTGAACCCGAGGAGGTTTGAAGGTACGGGAGAGGCAGACCTGACGCTCCCTCATTGCTCGCTGGCAGCACCAGCAGGCTTTGAGGGCTGCAGGCGATCGTCAACCCGCTGGTGGCGATCGAGCTGCAGGCCTGGTCGAACCGTCTCATGTGGAGAACGGTGGACTGAGCACAGCGGCCCCGATCTCGAGTATCAGAAGAGCTGGTGCTGGTTGCCGTACCCGGTCGCTTTTCTGAGAGCGACGGTCAGGCGACCTGCAGGCTCCACTGTCACAGTGAGACCGGTGCTTGTCCTCACGGCACGTCACGTCGCTGGTTCCAGCCGTGGCTGGGCACCGGCGAACGGGAGGACCTCTTCCCAGCCTCAGCCCGTGGTCGGTCGTGGACCGTCACGTCCCGGGTAGCCAGCTGTTCGCGCGAGAGTGAGAGCTGGTCTGGTGAGAGTCGCATAAGCGGCTGTCACCAGTCTTCGCCCGTGCCGTGAACCTGACGCTGAGCGGACTCAGAGGTATGGTTCCTGGCTGCACGGTCGCTGTAGGCGACCGTACACTCGGTACCTCCTGCGAACGAGAGGCCGAGACGGACCCTGATGCAGTGGCAGAACCACTGACACCAGGCGAGGAAGTACCGGTGTTAGCCGGTACCCCTCTGGTCCCCGTAGTCGTCTTCCTTGCGGAGAAGAGACGGGCCCCGCTCCCGAAGGAGCAGGAGGACCAGCGGAAGGAACCCTCCCGTCCTACCGAGGTGAGACGGGTCCCGAGAAGCTCCCGAGGGAGACTTCTTAGGAGGGAGGAGGCAACCTTCTTCTTCCTCGGCTGTGAAGCCTTAGAGTCGAAGGGGAAGAGGCGGCAGCCGACGACGATGAAGAAGATGAAGACGACGACGACGACACCTTCCTCCTCTTCTTCGTATCAGCTTCCTCAGGACAGACGTAAGATCTGCTATCCAGGCGGAGAGCGGGGCTGCTGTAGCGAAGCCACAGGGCCCGGACGCACCTGTACAGACAGACCAAAGTCTGGGGTAGTACCACCACGACAGGGACGACATCAGCAGGTATGGGCATCTCAGGAACAGCAGGCACAGCCAGCACAGCATCGGTAGGGACAGCCAGCGCAGCAACGGCAGGGACAGCCAGCGCAGCAACGACAGGGACAGCCAGCGCAGCAACTGCATGGACAGTCAGCCAGAATCGGCAGGTACGGCAGGCAGCACCGGAAAACACAGAAGTGGAGCAGCAGCCAGCAACATCCTGGTACTGGCGGCAGGTCCAGGGGCGAGCTCTAGGGCAGCGGAAGTGTGGTCGCTGCAGCGCGGCAACCACGAGCGGCGGCGGCACGCCCCCCTCTCGGTACGGCGAACGGCACTTCACAGCGGCTGTAGGCAAGACTGTTACCACGTGAGGCGAGTACACCAGGTGAGGAGGGACGTCGTCACCTGGTTGCGTGGTCACCACTCCATGGGTGACCGCAGTAGGCCCAGACATAGAACCGCAGCCCCTGGACACTAGCACGCCCTGCAAATGGAAGGACGCCCATACCTCACCAAGGTCCACCCTCTGGCAGTAGCACCTGCGGAAATAACAGTAGTAGCGATTAGTGGTGGGGGAAGTCCCCTCGCGCGGGGGGGGTGAGCCCTCTCCGAACGAGTGGAAGACCCCTAATACAATTGTACATCGGGCACCGAGCGCCCTCCCCCGCGCTCGACGGATCGGGCGAGGAGAAGAACGCCGATAACCTCCCCCCCCCCAAGGGGAAGGGCCACTGTGGGAGCTGAGCGGGGGGGGTTTCTCGTTCCCCACCCCCGCACAGTACCCATGTACCCAACAACAATATAAGAGCCCGAGAGCAATCGTGCCATCGGCCCGAATGCAAGGGCATAAGGATCAATTCCTGACTGAGCGGAACTTGAATCAAATAAATATTGATGCAATCAAAAAATATATGAAAAATGAAAAGACTACTGCGCTTGCGATTTCACTTCATACAATAAAAGGGGAAGGATCAATTCCCTGGGATAGCAGAAACATTGATCCCAGTAAACAATGCAATCTCATAAAAAATGAAAATGAAAAAGAACTGCACTTGCGATTTCACTTCATTCAAAATAAAAAGGGGGAAGGATCAATTTCCGGGTAAGCTCGGAAACTGATCCAAAATGAGTATTGCTACAATCAAAATAATATATGAAAATGAAAAAGAATACTGTACTTGCGATTCCACTTCCATACTAAATAAGTTTCCGTGCCGAGCGCATTCGTTCGGCAACGGGCATATAGGTCAAAAAAATATAAATGAAAAGAGCACTACTTACGATTTCATCTACACATTTCCAAACTCAATTTACGCTCGGAGCGAGTGCTCCCGCCCTCGGCACCGAGCATACACAATACGAGGATCATTTCTGGGAAAATGAATTCCCGCACTTACGCCCTTCAGTCCCGGCACTCGGGTAATCGGAGGGCGTGGTGACACCAAGATCCTTAATTCACAAAGAATTCAATGAACTGATTGTACTTACAATTCAGTTTCACTAGATAATTAGAAAAAGAAAAACACAATCATGCGAAAGCAAACGACGATGAAGCGGGCAGAGAGCGATGATACACGTCCACACGCCAGCAGGCCGAAAGCAAAAGTGATTGTTTACCATCCAGTCGCTGCGCGCGCGCCTGTCGGACAAGCAGTTAAACTACCGAACCCCTTGTTCGAAAGCTTACGACCTATCCAGCTGCCGCTAGTACCTTCCTATTGTAAAAGGACCGAAGGTTTGTATGCCGTGTCGGAACAAAATTACTTTAACACGTCCTGACACGGGAGATTGTCATCAGTCATGAGTTGTTGGTGGTGATAACAGGAGCTCAAGGCCTCTACTCTCCTTTTGAAGTAAGTATTTTCTCCAAAGTTAGAAATTAAGGCCATATTTTAAGATTTAAACAGAGGGTAATGAAAAGTGTGGCCAACGCAGTGCACACTACCCCAAAATGCTTTCAAAATTTTTACTTACGATTAAAAAAGTTTAGAAGCTTGACGCCATCTCGATGTTTGCGGAGTCGCCTGTGTCAACAAACTTCCCATTTCCTGTGCTAAATTCGCACACCACTTGTACCCATTGATGCTGGGGCACTTTCATCACAACAATCATAAACCCGACCTCTAACCAGTACTTATCTAAGGGAACTACGTACAGCATTCTTTGCGGCATTTTGCGCTCTTCAATTGTTTATCAGTTTTGTCAATTGGTATGAGTTTATTCTCCAAACTGGGTATAAGACTTACACAAAACGGTGGAAATAAGTGAAATTAGCATATCTATTTGTAGTATATATACATATTAGAGCAATATGAAATTTTCATTATTAAAATGAAGTTTTATTGTATACTTACCGAACAATTATACAGCCGTGATTTCCACGAGCGGCAGGATACTAAATTCAAATTTAGCGCGTAGGCGTCGCCAACACTGGTGGTGATGACGTCATCTCCCTCCCTTGCCGGAGGAACCAGGTACAACTGCCCAGGTGAATCCAATTCTTTCTGCCCGTCCGTCCACCTAAGGGGAGGAGGGTGGGTATAATCATAATTGTTCGGTAAGTATACAATAAAACATCATTTTAATAATGAAAATTTCATTTTTATTGTAGTGTCTTACAATTATACAGCTGATTACACATTTATGGGAAGGTGGGATTCAGTGGACCACTAGTATTTCTAAATGGTTACATTTATTACAATACCAGTAAACACTCAAGGTGCTGTTGTACCTTACCTTGTAAGAGAGCTACAGCAGACTGTTACTGCCTCTGGTCGGTGCTCTTCTTACTATTGTAGAGGAATTGGAATTTGACCAAAGTTAGCCTCTACAGGAGTGGAATTCTTCCGTAGTTCAAGCGAGTCAAGGCTGACTGACGGAGGATAGTAACAACAAAGATTGCCCTTGCCCTGGGCTAAGACCAGAAATTCAATCACACAAAACATTTGTCACCAACACCAGATTTAAAAAACATATATACCCAACCATTGTAAAAATCTGACCTAACAGACTGGTGAGTATCAGGTACTCAGTACCCCCACCGCTTCCCTTGAACCCGACAACCTATTCAAGGTGAAAAGTTAGCATAGAGGTGACGACCCCTGTGCCGTTTCTCCCAACACCATGCCAGAAACCGCCACCGGACCTAACGTTTTACAATTCTCAAAAACCGTTTCTATCTCTTTGAGATAATGAGTCGCAAAAACCGAATTCGATCTCCAGAACGTGCTCTGAAGAATCGAAGCTAAAGATAAATTCTTTCTGAATGCTAAAGAAGTTTGCCACTGCTCTAACCTCGTGAGCTTTAACTCTCAGAACGGAAAGATTGTCGTCTCGGACTGCGAGTGAGCTTCCCTGATAAGCTCTCTAATAAAGAACGATATAGCATTCTTAGAAAGAGGACGAGAGGGATTTTGAACCGAGGTCCAAAGCTTAGAAGATTGTCCTCTAATACCCTTAGTGGCAAACAGATACTGCTTAATAGCCCTGACTGGACATAATAGCCTTTCTTCCTCCTCATGTCCAACCAAATCAGATAAGTTCCTTACCACAAAACTCCTCGGCCAAGGATTAGAAGGATTCTCATTTTGGCTATTGAAAGGTCAAAGATACCGAAATACAGCATTGCCTTGAGAGAAACCGAATCTTTTGTCTATAGCGTGCAATTCGCTGACACGCTTAGCAGAAGCTAGTGCAATAAGAAAAAGTGCCTTCCTAGTCAAGTTCCTGAGTGAAGCCGACTTCAAAGGCTCAAACGGTGGCCCCATGAGGAACTTAAGCACCACATCTAAGTTCCAAGCCACTGTATCCTGCAGGAGCTTAGTGGTTTCGAAAGACCTAATGAGGTCCGACAGATCTGAATTGGAGGAAATATCCAAACCTCGATGTCGAAAAACTGAAGAGAGCATGGCTCTATATCCTCTGATCGTCGAAGGAGCCAGTTTCTTAGAGTTCCTAAAAATAGACGAAAATCTGCTATTTCTGTTAAAGAGGTCGCAGAAGTAGAGACTTTAGCACTTCTACACCACTCTCTGAAGATTCTCCACTTCCCTTGATAGAGTTTGTTAGAAGACTCTCTCCTACAACGAGCGATAGCTTCTGCAGCTCTTCTTGAAAACCCTTTCGCTCTGACAAGATTCCGGACAGTCTAAATCCTGTCAGAGCTAGAGCGGACAAGTTTTGGTGGAACCTCTTGAAGTGAGGTTGTTTGAGAAGCCACTTCTCTGGAGGAAGAAGTCTGGGGAAGTCTACTAACAACTGCGGAGAAGGTCCGGGAACCACTCTTTCCTGGCGGGCCAAAAGGAAGCGATTAACGTTAGTGTTACATTGCTGTGCGACATGAACTTGTTCAGCACCTCTCTTATTAGACCGAACGGAGGGAATGCATAAGCTTCCAGACCTGACCAATCCAACAGCATTGCGTCCACGACCAAGCTAGAGGATCTGGAACTGGAGAACAGAGGAAGACGGTAGTCCTTGATGTCGCGAACAGGTCTATTGACGGTCGTCCCCAAAGGCGCCAAAGTTTCTGACAAATCTTGTTGTCCAAAGTCCACTCCAGAGGTAACACTTGCTGTTGACGACTTAACTCGTCCGCCAGGACGTTCATCTTTCCCAGGAACAAATCTCGGGACTAGCTGAACCTCGCTTCGTTTGACCACAGGAGGAGATCCTTGGCTACTTCGTATAGAGAGAAAGACTGAGTCCCCCCCTGTTTCCGCACGTACGAGAGAGCCGTGGAGTTGTCGGAATGCACTGCCACTACCCGACCTTCTACTAAGCTCCGAAACTGTCTGAGCCCCAGGAAAATTGCTAAAAGTTCCTTTACATTTATGTGGAACTCTTCTCCTTCTCCGACAAGCTCCTGAAGTCCGTTGATTTCCCAGCAGCGGGCTCCCCAACCTCCCGTGTCCGATGCGTCGGAAAAGAACTGTAGGTCGGGAGGATGGGTCGTAAATCTAACCCTTCTTCCAACCTTGCTCGAGAGAGCCACCACCTTAGGTCCTCTTTTATTTGATCTGTGACAGGAAAGGTAATCGAGTCTGGTTGTGTCTTCCTGCACCAAGAGGCTCTCAGGAAAAACTGCAGAGGTCTCATGTGCAGTCTTCCCAACGTCACAAATTTCTCCACTGACGTCAATTTGCCAGGAGCCTCATCCACTGATTGGCAGAACTTACCTTTTGTCCAAGAACTCCTGAACTGTCTCCAGACAGCCTTGAACCCTCTTCGGGGACAGAAAAGCCAGAAAAAAACAAAAACTTGAGCATTCAGAATCATCCCCAAATAAAGGATGCTCTGAGATGGAACCAACTGGGATTCTGTTTGTTGACCAAAATTCCTAACTTTCTGGCAAGATCCAGAGTTGTTCCAAGGTCCTTCATGCACCGACTCTCTGATTCCGACCGGAGAAGCCAACGTCCAGATAGAGGGAGATTCTTACTCCTAAAATGTGCAGCCAGCTTCCTATCGGGGATAGAACCCTGGTGAAAACTTGAGGATGCGGTCGCTAGTCCGAAGCAAAGCGCCCGAAACTGAAACACCTTGCCTTCGAACATGAACCTCAGGTACTTCCGAGATTCGCGATGTATCGGAATGTGAAAATAAGCGTCTTGCATGTCCAGAGAGACCATCCAATCCCCGTCTGATGGACTCCAGAACAACCGAGTGGTCTCCATATGAAATTTTGTTTTCTGGACATGCAAGTTCAGGGGCGCTCACATCCAAAACCCGGCCTCCAGCCCCTGATGACTTGGGAACTACAAAAAGGCGATTGTAAAAGCCTGGAGGGAAAACAAAAAAAAAAAATTTTCCCTTCTATCTGTTCTATCGCTTCTTTGAGAACAAGCGCTTACCACTTATGCGGCTAGCGCCAGAAATTTTCCTTGAGTCCCGGGGGGCGAGAGTATGCCTGGAATGGCAATTGGCACAGGTGAGAGCGAGGGAGGTGAAACGAGAGGAATACGATAGCCGAACTTGAGTATTGTACTACCCAGGCTTCTGCTCCTCTGTTTTCCCATTCCTCCCAAAACAGCGCCAGCCTGGCTCCCACTGGTGCATGAAGAACCGAGCTTTCATTGGAAGGTTTGTTAACCTTGGCCGAGGCCTTAGACTGAGGTCGCAAATTCGACTTCGGCCGAAAGAAGCGCTTGGGTTTTCTCCCTCGAAAAGGCGCTTGGGCCAGAGGAGAAACCGAAGGAACAGTCTCCAAAGGAGCTTTAGGTCTCTTACGAGGACTGGGTGTCCAGTAAATCCGAAGTAGAATTTCTTATTTCTAGCGCCAGACGAAATTGACAACACTACATCGTCTGAAAAGAGGTTATCTTTCACAAAAGGAGCAAAAACAAGGAGAGCAGAATTCTTGTTGGAAAGTAACCCTTTAGAAGCAAAGGAGCACCAAAGTTGCCTTTTCTTAAGGTACCAAAGGCGATGAGCGAAGCTAACTCATCACATCCATCCTAATGGATTTGTCCGCACAGGACAGAACACCAATCCAATCCTCCCCGCTAACTCCTGAGAAAGAGAAGGACAGTCTTCGATCTTGGCCGCTAAAGCGCCAATAGTCCAATCAAGGAAGCTAAAGACTTCCAAAAGTTTAAATTGATTCTTTACAACGTGGTCCAAACTCAGGCGCTGTAAAGAAAACTTTCGCTGCGGCGAAAGCAGATCTTCTAGAGGAGTCGATTAAAACTGGAGAAGTCTCCCTGGGAGGAGGCAGAAACTCCCAGAGAAGGAGCTTCCCCAGTTACATAAAACCTATACCTCTTACGAAGCAACTTAGAGGGAGGGTAAGCAAAAAGAGCCTTCCCTAAGTCTCTTTTCATAGACATCCATTTCTCCGTCTCTTTCAACGAATGTCTAACCGCTTTCGATAGAACAAGTTTTGGGAGGAGAGGGTCTGAAGTTTTCCTCCTCATCAAAAAGTCGAAGTTGGGGAGCGCGGAGCCGCTTTCCTCTCAAAATAATCTGGATAAGATACCAGAAGAAATCTAAGGAGACGTGAATAACACAAGAGGTGATGTGAATCCTCCTCCTCTACTTCTTCTTCATTCTCCGATACGCCGAGAAGTAGACGGAACTACAACCGGATCTGAAGGTTTCGAACCACCCTTGGATCATTCATCCAGTTGGTAACATCTCTAACTGCTTGCGCAAAGGCGCCAGAGACGAATCAAAAACAGTTAACGTAGGCTTGGAAGAGCCTAAATGTTCAGCAGGAGGCAGAAAAAAACTACTTGCGCGCTCGGAGCCGCCGAAATTCGAGGCGAAACAGGCGAAACAGGCGCATCAGGCGTAACAGACGAGAAAGCGCCTAAAGAAACACCCTTAGAACTGCTAGCTACAGCGCTAAAACCACAATCTCTACTACTAGAAGGAGCCGAAAAAGGCACAGATTGAGGCGACGAACGAGCCGCTAACGGCCGAGGCGCAACCCTACACTCAGGCTCCTTATACCGCTTGACTGGAGGAGGCGAAGAATCAGCGCCTGAACGCCTCTTTAAGGGACGCGAAACGGGTGAATAATCGCCAAGAGCGCGCGCGACCGGAGACGAATCGCTTGAATCATTTGAAAGGCGTTTGACCGCAACACCTTTCCAACGCTTAACCGAGCCCTGTTGAGGCGCAACAGGTTCAACAAGAGAGGCGCCTGTCCTGTGGGCAAATCCACCGATCGGACTCCCTTGGACTTCCGGTATGTCTTCTCCCCGGTGCGGGGGAGCTGGACAGTGACCTTTGTCTAGGAGACGTGTCAGGACAGACAGACGCACCCTCAAACTACACTCTTACCTGAAGCCGCTTTCTCCAAAAAGTCTTAAACTGAATTACCAAGTTGCAAAACCGTATTCGCTAGTACCAAAAATTTCTGATCTAACCTCGATTCCAGACTGGCAATGGTGTCGGAAGAAACTACACGGGAAGCCGGAGAAGTGGGATTAGTAGGAGGAATAGGAGGTGTAGTTAAAGGAGACATAACAATTTGAGGAGAAACAGAAGGAACAGATGCATCGCAAGACGAAGCAGAGCTAAGTCTACTTTCCCTAAGCGCTGCTTTTCTAATTCTGTCTTTAGCTAATTTCTCCGAGTATGAACTAAAAAACTTCCATTGAGAATCAGTCCAATCACTACACTCGTTACATGTTCGATCTGCTGAACAAACCTGTCCCCTACACTTAACACATTTAGTGTGAGAATCATACTCTAACTTGGATAATCTAGTTTTACATCCTGAGATGCAAAACCTAACTCCCGACGGACTAGAATCCGACATGGCAACGCCTAAATAATAAGCAAAATAACAACAACGCCAAAAAAAAGTACTTCACCAATTCCGAAGATCAAATCCACAAGAAAAAAGCGAAGCAAAGTCATCCAACCACACCGACCACCGATGTTCACCGGACGCCGGCAGGAAAAGAATTGGATTCACCTGGGCAGTTGTACCTGGTTCTCCCGCGAGTGGAGGGAGATGACGTCATCACCACCAGTGTTGGCGACACCTACGCGCTAAATTTGAATTTAGTATCCTGCCGCTCGTGGAAATCACGGCTGTATAATTGTTCGGTAAGACACTACAATAAAATTTATCATTACTGCATTACTATGACAACTATAATTCATGGAAACAGTTTGTCGATGCATCGGCGTCTTTTTGCTGTCGTCTGCTCGTACTTCAGAAATATCTGTAATTTTTCGGGGTTAATTTAGTTGCAAAAAAGGGATAACAGACATGAATTAAAAAAACATTTTGAAGTAACAAAGTAAAGTTAAACTAAATAATGAGTAAAGTAAACAATTAAGGGAATAAAGCTTTGCACCTCATAAACAGTGTAGTCATCTGCTGCTCGTAACTGTGTTTGTGGAGTGAGTGCTTAGGAACCAGGAACAGCAACGTGGTTCAAGTGCAATTTAGAGTGAATTAAGACCAAAATGCGTATAATTACAATCAAATAAGCACTGTGGAGTTTCAGTTGTGATGGCAGTAAGGATAAAACCACCGATTACAAGGTAAAAATGAATTCAATTCAAACCATGACCCCAGGGAATAAAAAGTTTCATACTTTCACTAATATAGGCAACAAAATGTTGTTTTATTGTGCTGATTAAAACTGCAATCTTGAGTAAGATCAATAAACGTTACATATGTACGCTAACATTGTTCAAATGAGTGCTGGGAAGGCTTGGAAAGATGGTGGATTGTCTGTGGTTAGAATGGCCAGCCACGCAATTGCCACCATATTGGATTTCAAAACTGCCTTAAAAACATATTTTATGAAGAGCTCACATGCTTATTTTATTTTGTATGGGGCTTTCATATATCACATTATGTTGACGAAACTTCAATCTTTTGAATGGTATGCTTAAAGTTGTTTCACCAATTAAATATCGAGTGAATAAGGCCTGGCCAGCGCACTGATGATGGATTGTCCGCGGTTGTTTACCCTAATTCATAGTACAGTATAGGTTACATAGGGTAGTTTCAACTTTCTACAGCTAGCCCATTAAGTCAGATTTAGAGTGGCAAACCTGGTCAGCATCATACATTAGGCTAGGTTAGGTAAGTGCAGCAAGGTTAGCAAGACCAGGTCACATACCTGGTTAGGTTAGCCTATCTCCACCTGGTAATTCTACAGAATAGCTAGTTCCACACGGACTGCAAGGAACGTAACCACAGATACGACATTCACTAGGGATTGAGGCGTCCAATGTAGCTATTGTGCTGTGTTTAGTACCGGCCCCCGGGGGTTAATTACAGTCGTCCGAATAAATATTACTTAAAATTCTTGTTCAGGAGGTAAAACTGCATAGAAAACCGCAACTGCCATAGTCTCGGTCGCTGCGGAATAGTACTGTAGATCTGCCCTCCCCTTACCCAAACCCTTCACATAAAAAGAGAAAAAGAGGTTTACGGTAGATCTAGGGTACCTATCCACGGCGGCCCAGACTATGGCAGTTGCGGTTTTTCTATGCAGTTTTACCTATTGAACAAGAATTTTAAGTAATATTTATTCGGACGACTGTAATTAACCCCCAGGGGCCAGTACTAAACACGGCGAAATACATTGGACTCCCCAATCCCTAGTGGATGTCGTATCCGTGGTTACGTTTCTTGCAGGGTAGCCTAATTCTAAAGAATATAGTTCCACACGGACTGCAAGGAACGTAACCGCGGCTACGACATCCACTAGGGATTGGGGCGTCCAATGTATTTCGCCGTGTTTAGTACTGGCCCCTGGGGGTTAATTAGTCGTCCGAATAAATATAGCCTATTACTTTAAATTCTTGTTCAGTAGGGAGGGTAGAATATCACAGCAGGCCAAGCAGGCCACCTACAATCAACGCTAGCCACCCTCCGAAAAAGTACATTATAACGCCGTTTCCTGAAACGGAGATGGGCATCAGTTGCGACTTCTTGTTGGTGAAAAACTGAGCAACAGAGGGTACTGAAAAGGGTGGCTACGGCAGTGGAAATCTCACCAAAAACGCTTTAGAAATTTTTACTTACCAACTAAAAATGTATCGAAGATTGACGCTATCCTTGATGTTTACGGAGTCGCTTGTGTCAACAAACTTCCCCATTTCATGTGCTAAATCTGCGCACCACTTGTACCCATAGACGCTGGGGCACTTTCATCACAACAATCGTAAACCCCACCTTCTTACCAGCACTTATTCGTACTTATTCAAGGGGACTACAGCATTCTTTGCGGCGTTTTGCGCTCTTCAATTGTTTATCAGTGTTGTCAATTGGTGTGTGTTTACCCTCCAAACTAGGTATAAGACTTACACAAAACCGGGGAAATAAGTGAAATTAGCGTATCTATTTGTAGTATATATACTATTAGAGCAATTTTATCATTACTGCATTACTATGACAACTAGAATTCATCGAAACAGTTTTTAAATGCATCGGCGTATGTGTGACACTCCACTAGATTGGCAACGATGAGCCATTTTACCTCACGTGTCTACTCGTAAGTATACATCCGAAACATTTGTAATTTTTGGGGGTTAATTTGGTTGCAAAAAAGGGATAATGGACATGAATTAAATAAACATTTTGAAGTAGAGTTAGAGTTAAACTAAATATTGAGTAAAGTAACCAATTAAGGGGAATAAAGCTTTGCATCTCATAATCAGTGTTGTCGTCTGCTGCTCGTAACTTTGTTTACGGAGTGAGTGCTTAGGAAAACACGAACAGCAATGTGGTTCGAGTGCACTGTGGAGTGAAATTAAGACCAAAATGTGTATAATTACAATCAAAATAAAGCAACTGGGGTAGAGTTTCAGTTGTGATGGCAGTAAGGATAAAACCACTGATTACAAGGTAAGAATGAACTCAGTTCCAACCATAACCCCGGACTAACAAGTTTCATACTTTCACTAATATAGGCAAACAAAATGTTGTTTTATTGTGCTGATTACAACTGCAATCTTGAGTAAGATCAATAAACGTTACATACATACGCTAACATTGTTCAAATGAGCGTGGGAAGGCTGGGGAAAGATGGTGGCCGTCACTGATGAGAAACCGTCCATGCAAAACGTAGCCGCCATATTGGATTTCAAAAACTGCCACCTTGAAAAACTTATTTTACAAAGAGCTCACATGCTTATTTTAGTTCGTATGGGGCTTTCATATATCACAATATGTTGACGAAACTTCAGTCTTTTATATGGTATGCTTAGAGTTGCAATTGTATTCATGTTTCACCAATTAAATATCGAGTGAATAAGACCCGTCCACCGTGATGAGGGTTGGCCTGTCGTGATATTCTACCCTTAGTAAAATAACATAGAAAAACGTCAATTGCCATAGTCTAGGCCACCGCGGATTGACTTCTGCTAGAAATTACCGGTGGTTAAATTTTTAGTTGAGTTTCAGCAAAATTTGGAACGGAAAAATGCAATAAAAATATATTTGTTGCATCAGAAATAGTGTGGTTTCAATGAATTTCACGTTTATTTTGACTCGCAAACCAACCGATTTAGAGATTTAGTATGTATACCCTAGTTCATCCCACCAATTATGGGGGACACCCTTTGGGAACCGGGGTTTTGGGTGGGGGAAGGGGGGGGAGGGTGTTGGGGCATTGAATGATATTTGCAATAAATGAATAATTAATGTTCCAGCACCCCTCCCCCATACCCCTAACTAGGCCTACCGGGGGGAGGGGGGTAGGGCCCCCCAGCGACCCCCCTTAAAGCCACAGTAATTTTCAGGGCACCACAGAACCTAACAAACCCACCTACCTAACCTAACCTAGGGGCCCTGTACCCCTACCTAGGCCTAGCGGGGGGGCTCCGCCCCCTGCGACCCCCCCTTAAGGCCACAGTGATTTTCGGGGCACTACCGAAAACCTAAACAACCAACCTAACCTAACCTTACCTAGGGCCCTGTACCCCTACCTAGGCCTAGCGGGGGGGCTCCGCCCCCTGCGACCCCCCCCCCTTAAGGCCAACTACCTAAACATCCATCAAACCAAATCCAAAGTGATGGTACTGCTGTATACATCGTTATACTACCACCATTATAATATACTCTATAAATTAATGAAGCTTACCTTAAACTGTTGGTTGATAAAAATGTGCTGGTGCTTTGAGGGAAAACGTGAAGCCGTTGCAAGGTTCCCTGACATGCAACTTAAAGTAGGAAGTGGCCAGGTACCCGACGACCACATTGCACTGCAAAACAATCGTAGGAAATCGAAGGTCTGTCAAATTAATGCCAGAAGGGCCAGCCACTACCTCTGCCATAGGTACAGGAAGACAAAATGCCGTTTTTTGCTTCATTATTCGAGTATTCAGTCAAACAAGGATACCAGTGGACACTAGACAGGTAACTGTATTACTCCGCTGAAATGCTAGTGAACTTAGTTTTCGACTCAAGTCATTCGTAATTGGTTATGAAAACCATGACGTCATAAACGATGTCACACCTCTCAGCCAATAATGAGTAACTGGAACTGCTTTTGTTTGCCGTAAGAAAGTAAGTTAGAGGGCTCATTAAAAGTAAACATTACCGTAGAGGAAACACCTCTCCCGACTTAGGAAAAATTCGAGGTAAAAACTTAATCTTTTTTTTTCTCTGTAAGTATGCATTAGCGACAATAATGTATTGAGAAGAAGTGTTTTGTTATCACGTGCTTTACTCGAGAAAAATATCAATATAATAGATTTCCCATAATGGTTGAAACTAAAATATTACCATACCGGTTTTGTTATACCCAACTACCTAGTAGCATTAGCATTTGCAACAGATACCGCCTACCTAGGCCGGTAGGCCTAAGGAAACTGTACATTTCGGAGTTTTGGGTCATGATGATTCAATGTAGGCCTAGGCCTCGACCCCTTACGCTCTGCTTAGCCTAGTAGGTAGGTACTTTGGTCCCCATTGTTCGCCCAGTCCACGAAGGTAGGTAGTAGCCTAGTAAGTCTAGACCACCTCTATACTAGGCTAGACAATATGTATAGGTCTAACCATACACTTTGATAGTCAAAATGACAAAAGGTAAGTCTTAGGACCCCAGGGTAACATCACATTGCACTGTGGGTCACGGACGGAATTGGGCCTAGGTCTAACCCCCATAGGTCTAGCTACTACAGGAACAACATTCCTACTAGGCTAGGTACCTAGCCGGTTACGAATAGTCTACTAAGGTTAGCCTATGTCTACCGGTACCTGATAATTCCCGTATGCTTTAGCCTCAGTCCTCTGAGCGCTAGTTTAATTCCTGGTCCACCTAAGGTCATAATTTCCATAGCTTCGAAAGTTGCTGAACGACTTCAAGGTGTTACGTCATATGATGGGCGTCTTTCATTGACAAGTTATTAAGCTAATTTCTGACATAATTACACTATACGGGTAGAATTTGGAACTAATTTTCACACTGTTATATAAACCCGATACAGTTTCATTTACTAAGAAAAACTATTCCAGTCTCATATTTATGAATTTAGCAAAATCATCACCGGCAATACTAACTCCTAATGAAAGACGCCTGAAATAAAATTTGCAATGATTGTTGTAGTAGCATCAACGAACGTTTCCTTTGTTACTGCTCCTTATCTTCGTTTATTGTACGAACTTAGCTTGCCAATGGTTGAGCCCACAAGTTTAATTACCCTGGGTTAACTTATGTTTTCTGTAATTTTTTTGGCATATCCTCTTAATTTGTCCCCCCTGTGACAAAAGAGGCCTCAGTGAAATTCTGAGACTTCTGTCTTTCCTGGGCTTTATCTCCCACAAATACCGAGTTATATCCAGCATCACTGCTGATAGAACTCATCCAAATAGACCTGGTCTCCCAACACTCATACTATTCTACAAGGGTTGTACAAAGGAAAGGACATAAGCATCTCCATCTCTTTTCATGTCGTTTGATTTGCAATTCCGACTTGAGACCCTGTGATGGATATCATTGTTCCTAATTGTTCAAAAGTTTTTTCATTCACTCTTTCCCAGTCTCATATTATAACATGCGCGAAAACTATCATTACTTCTTCTTCAAACTTATTTTGAGTCTCATCCCTCTAGACATAGGATACATTCTATTATGCTGACGTAGTAAATCTTACGGCCTTTTGCAAACTAAAACATTGTGTGCATGTCCTATATCAATCAAGTTTTTATCTTTACTCTAACCTAAATATAATATTGGTTCCTAAAAAAACTTTCCATTTTTGTTTGTCAACTTTCACTTCATCATCCTTGTCAACTTTTGCATTCATATCACAGTGAAAAACTCCCAAAAATTTTAGTTCATTATTTTTTAAACCCTTCTTTTATGTTATATTCATTGTCCTAATTTGGGTAATTTTCGAAATGATTATGGAAACAGAAGTCAGAATTAAATCAAATGCAAAATTATCATAAATGTTGTATTTTTTTCCTCCTTTTTAGGTGATTTTTAAAATTATTCTTGACACAAAAATCTTGCATCAAAAGATGAAAATAAACTCTCAAAAACTGTCTACCAAAATTGAACCTTTTTTTTGAAACAAAAATCACACATCTAAAGAAGGACTAAAATGCGTTAAATATTTCATTTAAATTTATATATATTTTAAGCTTTTTTCAGTGTAATTATATATTTAGCATTTTTATGATGATTTTTGAAACAAAAGACAAAACCTGAAAATATTGTGCAAAAACTGGAATATTTCATCTTTAATTTTTTTGGAGTTCATTCGCTGGTGGGACCTATGAGGTCATTCAGTGCTGAAACGGAAAGAGTAAAAGGTTTGAAAGGTGTAACAGGAGGAAAATCCCCCAGTTGCACTATGAGTCAATTGTTAGATGAGGGTGGAAAGTAGGATGGAAGAGAGAATATGAAAGGAGGTACAGAAAGGGGTAAGAGCTATGGGCTGAAAGAATGCTGCAAAGTACCATAAGTAATGCTACAGAGCACAGCATGAGGTCCACTGATGGCACTAACCCCCTACGCAGTACTTACTTGTCACTTGTCAGCCATAATCTACTGCTTATTGCTCTTTGAGCTTCAAGATTATAGATCATGCGTACTCATTCTCTTACCAATGCCATTCGCTCTTTCTGAATAATATACACATTACCTCTTTGTACTCCCTTTTTCCCATACCTTTACACCTTGAATTGTAAATAAATAAGTCTGGTCCATATTTCTTGAATTCATTTTCTTCCTATTCCATGAAGCTTGATTCAAGGCTTATACATTCCAGGTCCACTTTTCAATTTTTGCTATTTATAAAACAGGATATTCTTTACGCTATCATGTGCCCGAGACTAGGGAACCATTTCTGAACTATGCCTATCCATTTACAAGGCAGCACATTGGGTAAATATTATATAAAGGACTTTAATGTTCCTCTACTGGGTGTTCAGAGCTGAAGCCGAGGAGACAACACAATGTATGCCTTAACCCTATCCAACATTCTGCTGTCATTGATTTCTGATGCTCATCTTAAGGAAGGTCAGTTATCATTTTGTTTTTTGTTTGTTTGTATGGTATTTTCACATTGCATGGAACCAGTGGTTATTCAGCAACGGGACCAACGGTTTACGTGACTTCCGAATCACATCGAGAGTGAACTTCTATCACCATAAATACACATCTCTCACACCTCAATGGAATGCCCAAGAATCGAACTCGCGGCTACCAAGGTGGTGCGCCAACACCGTACTGACAGTTATCATTTTGTGTCAAGCCTTTTACTAAAGGTGTCATTCTACAAGGCAGGTGCTTATGCCTTGAGCTGGGGAAATAATCCTGATGATAAATTAAGGGGAATCAAACTGAGAGTTGTAATGGCTGATAAAAGCATACATGCTGCGTCCTTGTGTGCTAATGGTTAAATACAACATTTCTAGAAATAAAGGACTACCCTACGCTGTAGAATGCACAGAGGGAGGCTTGTATACTACTTCATCCATATAAAATTACTTTGCAACAATAAATTCAGGTGAAAATACAGTGTGGTCTAGATCCTCCAGATGACCCCAATATGTAAAGGTTAGTGAGATTCAAACAAGTAATTGCCATTGATTATTTCCTGTTAAGTGATTTGTTGCAACATTACAAAATTTCAAATGGACTATGTAACTTACTGAAAAATAGTTATTACGACTTCTCCCGCAATTTAACACAACTGTGGTTCACTGAAATAATAAAGAAAAATATATAACAGTAGAAAGCTCCTTAAAATGAACCTTTGTTTTAATATAATAAACTGGAAGTGGGAGTTACAGTCCTTTTAACTTGTTGCTTGTAAATGTGGATATATTTATATACATATACTTGTATATTAACTATGCTCTTAACAGCACCATATGATAAGATCATCTCTATAAATACCAGTAACTCATATAAAATTACACTTATAAAAAGACATAAAAATATTGATAATGCTAAATCACATGAGGAATGTATTACTCAGCATTAAGAATACAACATACAAACCTAAGAATAAAATAATTTACAAAAGAAAAACATCATTGATCATGTACATCAAAGCTTCCAACTTCCTATTTCCAGAACTAGCAGAAACTTCAAATTACTCAACATCCAAATTGATAAACTTGTACAATTATAGGCATTGAGTTTTTTGGTAAAACAAAATTCTAAGGGAGACTCACAAGATCATGGTAAGGGAACAAGAATTCTCAAGATTATCTTACAAACCCTTTTATATTTACCTTCAAGTTCAAAGGTAATATGATAAGCTAAAAATATTACATGGCAGTGCAGGTACAGTATTTAAAACTAAAACTGAATGACCAATATCCTTATAAGGCCTACTCCTCATCCAGCATTAGCATATTCATTCCAACATCAACTACCTCTTGTTCTCCTTCAGCAGGTTGCTCGCCTTCACCTCCCTCTTCCTCCTCATCACTCGCTGCACATGAACTAATACTTGAAGCGTCACCATCATCAACTTCGGACATTCCACTTACGGGAGTAGTAGGAAAGTTAGGAATAGAAGGTATTCCACATGGGGTTATACTCTCCTTTAATTTTTCTAGTTGCTTAAGCATAGCACCATACTGAAATTTTCCTCGCACTTCTCTGCTAATTGGATCCTGCAAAGATATCATATTTCAGAAAAACTTTCCATCACCAAAATAGTAACCAAAATCTTCAAAGTATACAAGAAATTTAACCTCCATACACCTCTCGTTAGTGTGCAATAAGGACTTTTATGACATTATTCATCTAATGTGCTAAATCTTATTTTAATAAATTGCAACTTTTTAAAAATGGAATAACTAGCTAAACTGAAAATGTTAAGGAATCTGATAAAATTTCTTTCAAGAATGTTTCCAATAAATTATCTATGTTGTTTGTTTGTATGGTGTTTTGACATGCATGGGACCAGTGGTTATTCAGCAACAGGACCAACGGCTTTACGTGAATTCCAAACCACGTCGAGAGTGAACATCTATCACCAGAAATACACATAACTAACCCCTCAGTGGAATGCCCGAGAATCAAACTCACGGCCACCGAGGTGGTACGCCAACACCATACCAACCACACCACTGAGGTGCTTAATTGATATACGTTACTGGTTAAAAATGGTACAATCACTAAAGATTGATTGTAAGATTTGTCCTGCATTCAGGGCAAATGAAGCAAATTAAAAAGTTCAGTATATTATTTTGTTGCAACATTCTTCTAAGAATGAACACCACAATTCAGCATTGGTTTCATCTGTTTTAATTTTTCATTGCAGTTTGTTAAATCAACTTCAAAAATATATCAGACATTTCATTTAAATCTTCAAGTATGGGTACATGGCTCATCATAGCCATATTACAGCAATATTGTTATTTATTTGGTACAGTATACCAAAACTTACAAAATCTTTACACCTTTAAAAATATATACGTAATGATATGCACTAACACATATCAAAGAATATAAATTTCATCATAACTTGGTGTAAAATAATGATACACAAAACAAGAGAGAAAGAGAGAGTAAACAGACTGACAGATGAACAGTTATTCTACAATTGCTTGCAGAAGCTCCAACATAATGCTGTCCTTAATACTACTCTGAAAATCACTCAATTTATTTGTTTAGGTTCTTATTTCATCTGCTGACGACATGTCTGTCGTTTTACTCAAATTTTTTTCCTCTTGGACTGTGTTAATAAAATGAGATTACCTGAACTGTGTACGTATATCTGTCAACCTGTGCATTACATACTAACCCCATATAATTCATGATGCCTAACCTCAATTATCTTTTAAAAGTTTTGGACAGTGCAAAGATTTTGTAAATTTTCATATGCCAAAATAAATACACATCAATATTGCTGTAATGTATCTATAATAAGCCCTCACATACGTACATGAATATTTTTGAATGAAATGTTTACTGAGCTACTTGCTCAGTAAAAATCAATAGCAATATACATACACATCCAGTGCATATAATCTTTTTATTATTTCTACTTGCGTTGTTCCATTCATCTTTGAATTTAACAGTTAACAAGATCATCCTCAAAACTTGCAATCAAAGGATGCTCAATAACAAGAGAAGGAAACAGTTTCTTAGTATATGTAATCCAAATTAAGATTTACTATGTAATTAAATCTCAGTGCATCTACAAACAAATTATGCCAGTGACTAAGTACATCTATAAGAAATACAGCATCTCAACTGATAGTTAACAATATTCTCTAAATACAACTTTCATACATATCAGTTCATCCCCATGGTAAGGCTACCAGTCACCATAAAAAGTTCTGCTACAACATGCTCAGAAAAAATGTTTATCAAAATTAGCAGAAAAGCAAAACCACATGACAATCACTCTTACCTCCATTACTGCTCCATCTTGATATAAATTACTCTTGCAGATATCCACATAGTGATCATAATATTCTAGAAAAGAAGCCTTCATGAATTTTATCATTTCTTCTGGAGCTGCAGGACGTATACAGTTAAGTTGTTCCAGCACAGACACCCTTATTGTTTCATGTTCAATTATAGTGTTGTAAGCCTTGCTAGCTCCTGGTTTACGTTCCTTTAATGTTTCATGGAGGAAATAATAATAAAAGGATTACTAAGTGAAAACATGTATATAATATTCTAGAAATATAAATTTTGTTTTCATAAACACAGGTTATTTTACATTTGCATAAACTGTGGTAACAACAATCTCCAGACACATCCCAGAAGTGTCCTTTTCAGCCAAGCAATCATCAACATCTCAAAACACCCCAGTTCCCCAGTTATGAAAAACGGTAATTCTTCTTCATTCAATACGTGTCCATATCTGAGATGGCTTCTACCCCAGATTAAGCTGACTTAATGAAAATGAACACAGTCTACAGGTTAGTAGTCTATAGTCAGAGACATATATACGTACTGTACCACAAGTTGCACAGCTGTAAACAATGAGGCAGCATATTTCATGTTGCTATATTGTACTTTGTTTTTGTATAGTAAATACCAACTATTAGAAACTCTTCCAGTTACCTGAGGTATTCTAAAACTATCTTTCTCTGTTTGTAAGATATTTTCCAAAATAACTTAATGGCTATACCATGTCAGGAGAAATAGATGTAGAAATTTGTTAAGTCTCACATAATATATTTATTCATGGCACATAACTATTCAAACATAGGAATAATTAATCCAAATTACTTTAAATTTTCTTTAAACCAGATACAACTTATTGCCTTATTTCATCAATTTAAAGTATAAAGTACCTCACACAATTGTTAGTTGGCTGATATTCACTATGTCACTACTTGTGGAATGCATAAGGAAGTCTGTAACCAACTGATGGATGTCTATGAACAAAAGCATTTCTAATGATATTTGTTTTACAGATACAGCATAATTTACAAATGCCTTCAGCATAATTTACAAATGCCTTCAGAGAAAGATTAATCACTGAACACTGCAGCCTTTCACTCTGAGCTATGATTTAATTAAAAGATATGCAAGATTCTCTTGTATTACTTTTTTACCCTGCTTAACAGACAGGATAATATACACCACTAACAAGACTTGTGAAAATTTTCTGTAAATCAAACCTCTATTAACTTTGACTTTAAAATGAAAATACCTAATTCTCCAACAGAATCTCATTACTGCACTGTCAATCTAAAACCAAAATTTCATACTTCATAAAGATGAAGCATGAAAAATACAAATGAGAGGAACTGGGAAGAAATCACTCCCCTTAAAATGTGAAGTTTGAATTTAGAGAATAAAATTTATTATAGATTTTTATGTACACATACAAGTACAAGCTTCCTATATCAATTCAACTGCTAAACAGCTACTTATTGATAGGCAATAATGTCATTTCTGGCTGACTCAATATACATAAATTTTTATAGACTGATGCTACCTCCAGGAAACATCCATGTCTCCTTGGGGGGTGGTAACTTGGCTTGAGTTTGTAAGTACACACTGTCCATCCTTGAGTAGTCTTCACTTCATACATCTTGAAATACCATAGTCAGCAGTGTGTATGTATAACTAGATACAAAATACTTTATCTCCAAGGATACCTGTCTCCTTGATAGTAACATGACTGGTTGTAAAATATGTAAAACTGGTGCATAATACAGTGGACCCCCCGTATTCGCGTTCTCCAGATTCGCGGACTCACACACTCATGGATTTCTCTTGGGAACGTTTCCCTGCATTATTCGCGGAAAATTCGCGCATTCGCGGTATTTTTCTATGAGAAATATCCACATATTCCTGGTTTTTGTGATCAATTTCATCATAAAATGCACTTTTTGTGATAAAGCTATTAAAAAAACCAAGTATGAAGATTTTTAGTGGTTTTTCTTAAGTTTTAATTAACGAAATAGGCTGTTTTTAGCGCTTTTATAGGGGTTCCAAACATTCGCGGATTCTAACTATTCACGGGGGGGTCTGGTACGCATCTCCCGCAAATACGGGGGAAACACTGTACAAATTATGAGGAATGAAAGTGAACCCTTGAAAAACTAGTGCAATTTTATAGGACAATGGATCCTTGACACTGACCTTTCCAATGATAAAATTTCTTCTACTACATAACTCCAAATTCACCTAGAGAAACATTGGCTTGACAAAATATTTCAAAATTTTACGAGACCCGTCAATCCAGCAGAACTGTTTATCTTTTGTATGTTGCTCCAATCAGCAGTTCAGTGACAACTTAAACGTTTGGCAAAATACTTGAGATATACTAAAAGTAAATTTCTTAGTTCATATCTTAGTATTGATCTCCGATGTCATTCAATTAGCTTACATCGTGTGTGCTATTAAATTTCTCTTTCTTTCCATACTTCGCATTCAGATATTCCCAGACAATACAACTCCCAAACATAAGAGGCTAGTTATATTGACTTTTCTTTGGTGAGGTTCAGTACCACATGCTTTTCTAAAAGTTTTGCTCCAGCTGTGACCAAATTATGGAATAAGCTTCCTTGTCAGATAATTACACAGCTGCAACTTTAAAAGTTTGAGTTGGGTACAAGTAATTTTGCCTTGGTCAGATTCACATGAGTTGTTTTATACTTTTTTTTAAACTTGTTTTTCTTCGTTAGTTTTTCTTATATAGTTTATTCTTTAAGATTATTTCATTTTCTGTACTGGGTTGCTTTAGCTAATGGAGCCCTTTGGCTTTTAAGTAAGTAACTGCGTGTTGTTTGGCATCATGACTGCCTCAGTCAATGATGCCAAACAGCAAATAAAGGAATTTACAAGATTACAACTTACTACACATGAAAAGCAAATAAAACAGAATAATTGTTCTCAAACTCTATAATATGTAAATTTTATTTTGTTGTAGAAGGCCAGCATTTGCAATAAAATGAAAAAAAAAAAAAAAAAAGCTACACTTTCAGCAGACTTGAAACTCAGTGCCTACATTAAACTGGAGCAATTTGTAACTATGAACTGTGAAGTTTCATGCTCTCAAAAATGTTGCAGAAAACTAGGCACAACTTCCACCCCTCTGTCAAATTATTTTAAGTCCTATAAAATAATTGCAGAGGGACATTTCTAGCATCTTCAAGGGAGGAGTTACAGAAACTTTATGATAAAAGTTTAGTTTTTATTTACATTATTTAAAATCTTACTCAGAACCAAACTGGTTGGGGATATTTAGGAAGTCTCATAAAAACAAAAGAAAGCTTCTTTTGAAGCAATTTCATGAGCAAGGGCATTAGAAGTCTTTGTAATCTATACAAGTACCAACAGACTATGCTTTATTGGTCAATGTCCAGAAATAACTTACCAATATCAACAAAAAGGCTTGGGATCAGACAAAATTTAAAAGCACTTGTGGCAAGCCTGGGTACCAATATAGTGCAAAGCCTAAAACCTGTAGCCTGGATACAGTTGGCGATGAATATTTTTCACATCCAGATGAAAGTTAAAGTATAGCATACAGTCTTATAAAGTTCAACAACTGCTCCCCAAATACTTTTAAATTATATATAATTACTAATCCAAACATCTGCTTTAAAGAAAATTAAGAGCAATAATCCAAGTTAGGTTATGGTGAAAGATTAATCCTTAAAAACAGGCCTAAACTTTGGCTTCTCATGACTAAGGTTATGGTTCCTTGAAAGTAAGGGAAATGTTTTCTCAGAGGAACAAATAAAATGAAACCTAATTTCAAACTTATTTATTATAGCCACATACCTTCTCAAAACCAGGCTCATTGTGGTAGGGATGTTCATTCATAAGGCTCTGGACTGACAATAAAACGCTTGACAAATTGGAAGCCGGACTCCAAGCTGGACCAGACCATGTGCTGTAAATGAAATCTATTAGTTCTTGAAACTAATTTTAGTTGCAGGATATTACATAATCAAACAATGCCTCAAATATTCCAAGAGCCTGACCATAGTACATAAAGTTGGCAAAGACTTTTGCGGATTATAACTTGGAGGAAATTTGCACATGGGTAATGAAAACATAATAACAAATAAATTAAAATTCCTACATAAAGATATACTCTCAGCGAAATTCAGATCTTTAATTTGATCAAATTTAACCATCACATGAGCACAATACATACTTCAAAGAATTACGATAATCAAAAATGCATTAGACAAACTAAGGAATCGTGGCAACAAAAACAGTGATTCTTAATGATGCATTTATATTTAGTATATTAACAGCTTCCCTGTAATGTTTGCAAACAATCTTAAACAATCTAAATGTTCAACCAGACTGCATTTTTACTATAAACAAAATTGTAATATTCATACAAAAAATTATCTAAACACTCATAACCATACATATGTTCAACCCAATCCCATCAGTTTGTCTTGCTTAGTACTAGTAATAATCATACAACATTATTTTACATGTTTTATATGCAATCTTTTATATACTCCATAGGCATCAGTTTTTGTCAACATTTCAAAACTTATTGTTTAAGATGAAGTATTTTGGTACTCTGTGGTGGCTCTAGCAACTAATGCTTAGAACTCATCATTATGAAAGTATATTTCTGCTAACGTGTATGATTTACGAGTATTTATCTTCCAGAAACCTGGGCACATTTGGGTCTACCTGCCATAAGTGCTCAAAGATATGCTTGGCAGTGCAACATTCTTATAAGGAGGTTTTATCAATTAATTTTACCAATTAATATTGATATGGAACTTTATCAACGCTCCTTCCTGCCAAATAGATCTAGTTCTTATCCAGCAAAGGTTAAGTATCTCTTCGTTTTACCAGACCACTGAGCTGAATAACAGCTCTCCTAGGGCTGGCCTGAAGGATTAGATATGTTTACATGACTAGGAACCAATTGGTTACCTAGCAACGGGACCTACAGTTTATTGTGGAATCCGAACTACATTATATCAAGAAATTTTCTATCACCAGAAATAAATTCCTCTGATTCCGCGTTGGCAGAGCCGAGAATCGAACTTCGGACCACCGGATTGGTAGGCGAGCGTTAAAACCACTCATCCAACAATGAACTCCATCCAGCAAAGGTGAATACTATGGCTGTAGTTGAAGGAATTCACTGACATACTTTAATATCAGAGTTGTACCATTTTACTTTCGGTCACCAACCGAGACTCGCTGCTAAACTGACAAGGCTTGAATAATTTTCAACATCATAAATGAATTCAGGAATTCTCTGAATAGTTAGAGCATACATTTTCTGAAGATTTAATTTCAAATTATCTTCTTCAAAATTCCACAAGACTGGTCAGATGCCAATAAATCTGGCTTCTTGTGCATGAGGATCTTGCTTTCAAGAGGATTTCAAAATATATGGGCTATTCTTTCCAGCCCTCTCACTTTCTGTGAAAGTTGGGCTTTGCAACAATTTCTGATGATCACCCATCTCTTTGTAGCTGAAGAACAACCACCTGACTTCTTCCTTGCTTGTGTTTCTCCATGTAACCTCATTTGTGGGGAATGCTAACAGGTCTTGACTGAGAACATTTCCTGCGAATTCTACAGCTGCTACACCTCTTATATCATATGATGTGCTGGCTGTAGACACATCAGAGGGAGTCAGAGGCATCCAGTAATTGGATCATCTGTACAAATTAAATGGAATTTGTTAGTTTGTTACTTCCTCCATTCTCTGCTACCTGGCAGACATTTGTGTATGATGTCTGGTATTGTGGATGTCAACTTCAACCATAGTCTGAGTATTGTATGCATAAAACGGTTTTTCATTTACTTAGTTGTGTATTGTCCCTCATAGGGATCTGCTGGTATGCAAATGATCATACTGGAAATCATTACTGCCAAGAGGAACCACATAGTAGGCTACCTACCATAATTAACCACCACCTTAACAAGTGCCAGTGAACATTTCCATCTCAAGATGGGAATATGTACTCAGGATATATACAAGGCAATGGTTTGTACTAAGTGAAGCAATATGTAAAAAGTGTAAAATTATAAGGTCCTAAATATAGTACATATTCAAAACTTGATAACTCAATTCTGATAGCTATGAAAATAACTATACTGTACTTATCTTAGCATACAAATTTCAAATTTTGTTTATGAATAGCAGATAAGAGAAAAATGGTGCCTATAGTAGTATAAATGTAACTGAAAGCCAATGCAAATCCAAAAAACTTACCCTAAGATACTGAGACAGACTTTGCCATTCTTATAAAGATTTGGATTAAATCTAACTTTTCCGTGTCCTGTTGTCATGAGGCGAACTCGAGGTGGATGAAGAGGATACTGTGGTCCAAACCGAACAACAAAATGAAAGAAACCCCCTTCATAGGGAGTATCAAAGGGCCCAATAATCAAACAGTGAACTGTGTACAAGTTTTCTTCATCAGGTACAATGAAAATGCCAGGTAATGGATCATTGAAGATACTTTTTAAATCTCTGAAAATGAGAAAGAATTCTTATTGTACATAATGTTTACACAACACACTTCCTATACTAGGATATGGAAATTTTGCACACTCATGAGCACAATACCACACCAAGTAACAAATTTAATTTTAGTTCACTTTATTTGAAAAATGAATTTGGCAACAAATATTTCTGAAGTTTTAATTGAAGTACTTCCTAATTTCAGAATTTATTCATAGCATTTGAAGTTTTCCATTATGCAAGCATGTCACTTGAGTACAATACAGTAAAATATAATTAGTATAATACTTCATACATTTTATAATATTTCTGACTGCTTTTTTAGGACTGCAGTATCTTAAGAAATAAATAGTCATCATCTGACTACTTTATGATAAGTCTTATTTCTATGCAACAGTCTGTAGTCACCAAAGGAAATGAAAACTAGCATCATTTGTCAGCATATCTGGATTATAAGTAATACAAAAAGGAAGTGACAGGGTTTCATTGAGAACATGGTAATACATCTAATGATATGGTGGAAATTAAATCTGAATCCATTTCTCACTTATCAAGATGGATAGGATCCATAAATCAGATCCTTAACCTAAACAAAACTTGGAATAACTGGAAACTTGGGTAGCCTAAGATTCTGTTTGAGATTTTGCTTTAGATTATCACACTGAATTTTGTTTTTCCCTTTATAAAATGGACTTTTTTCATCAGTTCAGGATAACCCTACTGGATCAGTCCTTTGGACTCCTATGGTAAGCCTAAGACAAACTCGGGTATTTTGGCTTCCTGTTTTTCCACCTACTGAAGTATGTATTTCTTAACTTTTTCTAATGAAACCCATCCAAGTGAACAATCCTGCGATTCACCACTTGTGCTTCTCTCTCTCCAATTAACTATGTAATCACCCTTTTTCCCTCAACCCTTTTCCAAGCTACTGCCACCTCTCCCTTTCAGAGGGATGCTTTTAATGTGAGTGACACAGGACAACTCTCAGCTCACTTTCATTCGTTGCCTGGTCCCATCCAAATGTGATGGGACAAAAGAATTTCACTCTTTTACAGCATCATTAAATAATTATATACATACCTCTCAATGGTTAAGCACGTGGCCCCGGTTATAGTAATTAATTTGTGAGCTATTGTTACGATTTGTTAAGTAAATGTTGTTAATTGATAACACAGTATAACTACGCCTTAAAGTAACTTTACAAAAGGAAATAATTAAGGTTAGTATTCCCAGTCTTTCAATTCTTCTCAGATTTTTGTATTACTGTCAGTCATTTTATAGCATTCTGTTGTATAGTCATGGCTGGCAAGCAACACCATGGTCTGGTAAAACTACTTTACTTTTAATAATACATATTACTATAAACAAGTCAGGAAAAATTATTCAAATCTTACTATGCAAAATGACAAATTTTTAATAATTTGTATTTTTTCTAATATACAAACCCTGAGGTCTTTACATCAACTAATGCTTCCTAGGTTACAAAAATCATACTGTAAAGCAAAATTCAACACTTACTTTTTAACTCTATGAGTGCACAGGATTCCTGGTGGTCCTGCCATATCCCAGTCTGGAGAACTCAGAGGGTCAAACAAGTTATGTATTGAGGATTCGGGAGGAATGGTTGATGTTGAGTTACTAGATGATGTCACTGTTGTCCCTGATAATAGCTGAGTAAGGGGATCTGTGGTGGGAGACTGAGAATTTGATTGAGATGATGATGCTGATGACTGAGTAGGAGACATCATCGTTGGTGTGCTATTGGAGGATGAAGACAGGCCTTGCGATGACAAATACGGTGGATTGTAAACCAATGATTGAGCAGAGGTAACATGTGGTGACACAACCGGAGAGGATTCAGCACCTGCCCCTGAGCACTCCAGCTCCATTTTAGCCTTCCCAATACTCTAGCAGATTTCTCTACAGGCAAAATAAAACACATCATGTTATGTATTTCATTTGAGAATATTAATAGAATAGCTATTTAGAACCCAATTTTATGTTTACTCTGATTACCATGATAATGTTATGACCTGCAATATTTAAAGGCAAGACAATCTTAAATTCGTCAAACATTAAAAAATTCAGACTAACCATATGGTTTTCGATGGTAAACAGAGCTCACAAGAGTAGAACACACTTTTAAATGAAAAAGGTAATACAGTATACAAAAACAGAACTGTCCTCATAACATTTATAAGAAAATAATTCACTTGGACAACAATTAAATTAGTATTAAAATATATGGAAGTATATAGCTAGAACTTCATCAGGTCTCTTTCTGTTCTTCTTTGTAATTCTCTGAAACAATAAAGGACTTAGTACCGATTGCCAATCATCACAATAGAGTCAAATTATCAGACGGATCTGGAGTCTGATAAGCAACAAACACCCTATAATGGAGACTATTCTTGAAGATACAAGATATATATCCCACAGCTAACAGTAATTTCACATAATGTATAGGCTAAACTTGTTATTTACATTTACCATTAATTTAAGAGAGATTTATCTGCAAAATGCAACAGGTCGAAATTGGTAACCTGGGACAACCCACAATCATAATATAGATGATAAGCAGAGAAGTCTGATAAGTTAAGGTTTGATAAGTAGAGGGGTTACTGCGCTAATATTTACCTCTTCTTCTGATAACCTATATCTGCCAGTGTCTTTGCTCTAGAAGTTGTTATGGGGGAGAGTTACATACCCAGCCTAACGAGTCTTTCAAAAGCCTTTGCCTCTACAAAGGTCATCTACTTGCTTGTTATTCCTGATTCAGGAGGTTGTCAACTTTTCATCTTATCAAAGGGTTCCTCAGCTCCTCTAATGTCAAACATTTTTCATTCAATTTCACAGCATCCTCTAATTCATAGCTGGCTACTCATCCTTTCATTCAATAGCTTTTCAAAATACAGTATTACTGCCATCATTGTTACACTATTCTTTTCTTTCTAAACTTCAAATTCTCCATTCCTATCATTAATCAACTATGTCTCCTTTAATAGTTTCCATCTTCCTCATCCATTTCTTGTAAAGTAAACATTTTCTTCTTTCTCTAGTGATGAGATTGATTTAATTCCTCCTTAACCAACTCTGCCTTTGACATTTGCCCATTAACCTACTTTATTTTGTTCCTGTACATCTCTTTATCCATTTTCCTGCCTAATCTTTACAAAAGCTTCTTGGTTCTCATCTCCTCCTCTAGCTATTGTTAGGTAGATCTTGATTCCCTCAACATCTCCCTTGCTCTCTCCCTCTCTACTATACCTTACGCTAGTATTTGACTTTATGTACATTAACTTTTTTCTTGCTATATTCTTTCTATTGCTTCCGCCTTCAACTTTTGAGTCATTTAAATGATTTACTGCATAGTAAAAAACATCGAAGGGATGTATACAAGCAATAACAATACTATCTACCTATATTTATTCAAATAAATTCACTTTTTCCTCAATCAGGATAGCCTGAACTTAGTCAGTATCATAAATTATGGTAGTATATATTATACTGACAATAGCCTATTCAAGGTACAAACTGTGGGGGAGGGAGGGGTCTAAATCCAGCTAGCTTTTAGCACTGCCTAGGAAGAATAGAGAAAGAGATTTTTGGCAGGTCTGGATAGCTACATTCAAAAGCCCAAGATATTGAACAAGCTTCAAAATAGGTTTGGGCCTAATGACATCTTAAGACAGGAATAAGAATGAGAAAAAACTTACCAATAGCTGTAAGACTCTAAGTACGTTCCATTGAAAATAAGCTACTGTCAATGGGTAGGCCTCGTACAGTCTAGTAAGCCTAATCCCACCAAAACGCGACCTACCACAATACCACATAGCCTATAAACTTAAGACTGTCAATGTAGCTAGGTATTAGCCAACCATAGGCATATGATTAAAATTATTTTTAAGTTAAAACTAGCCCCTATAGGTATGTGCAAAATATAAGTTAAAACAAGCCCCTAAATATGCAAAATAACCAAGTTTACCGTAATCCCGCTAGGTAGGCCAATGTCACGTTACAGCTCAATATTTTAATTTTGTAAATCAAGTTTTAGGCCTAGGTAGGCCTCTGTCATGTTTATTGGAGGCAATGACTCCTTTAACTACACACTACCTATACTCAATATATATTTCACAATCGTGACCTACTTAAAGAGTAATTGTATTAAGGAATATTAGGATAAGGCCTAGCTCCGGTCTATAGGCTAAACAGAAATTTCCCAGATCGGGAAAGCTACGATTAGTAGTAGTATGCTAGTCAAGACAGGATTTACTCATTACATACCTGCTATTACTACAACTATAGGGCAATGCAAAACCAAGGGTGTAATCCAGTAGGGAGTAATCACATCATATTTGAATTCCGCCGTGATTTCCTAACGATTAAAACAAAAATAACGAGTGTCACTTAATAAAACAATAAAACACCATTCTCGGAGAAGGATCAAACAGCCAATGTTGACATATCATCAAGGTAACCAAGGCCAACACCACCTAGATGTCGTTTGCTCGCAGGAAAGTTGTCGTACAAAAGATTATTTGCACTTCTTAATGAATTCCAAAACAACGACTGACCACTGGACTGCACATCATACAAGAATGCGTTCCTGTTCTTCCATTACTATTGTCAATATGCCAGAAATTTACTTGATCACATGATTACATACCTTGTAACATGTCGCAACGCAGTGGTGCCAAATGTACGATAGAAAAATTTGCCAACCCAGCTGTGAAAATCCGCTATTTGTTTACATCCGATAAATTGCTATATTTCTTAATGTATACATAAAATATGTTTTGCTCGCCAATTTGCTTTGTCTGATGTGGGCTCAGAGACACGATGAAATTGGTTCATTTTGTCTCTGTCACACACCAGGGGTATCGTAGGTACGGGTATACCATTGTAGCTTTTAGTAATTTTTGTCGTGTAAAGAGAATTAGCCAGTTTTATGGTGGTTCTTATCTTAGTTTTCACCCTATTGATTAACTTAATTACCTAACAGGTCCTTTCGTCCTAAAGACATTTGAAAGATTGGAAGATCACGGAGTTCTTAAAATTAATTAATATTGCATTCCCCTCGGTGCTTTCACACTAAAAAATTTCATTTTTACAAATATGGAATATATAATAACTTATTTTTAAGTTTTTAATTTAACAAGAGCTTTATATAGAACCAATATTTCAACTTTTCAGACTAAACTCTTCAGAAAATCTGCCAAATTCATGGAAATTCCCACCAGATTACGTAGCTATATAGTCCTCAATGTTTGAAATACGCCAAGAAAGTCCTCGAATCCGCTAGAACTAGCGGTTTTAACGGATAAGTTGGCAATACTGGATATGACCTATCATGCCGTGTCGTATCTGCCGTGTTTTGAGAACTTCATTAATGCATCTTAGATACTCCGGTCAGCTGTCAAAACTCACATTCTCTTCAAGACATAATTAAATCCTTTCAAGAAATCTCAAAATCGATTCAATTACAGAACCATAGACAATGTACGAGTAGGCTACAGGTTAGCTATTTCTCATTTACGATTGAGATGATAATGAGTCATCAGGTTTTGTTTTTCTTGCCTCAAAACACCAATACACATACAAAACAGACATAGAGTAAGCTATACAAGAAAGAGGAAACTTTATGTAACTTGGATATCTATTCCAAGATTGTTCAAAAACTTACAAGGAGCAGTTTTCTTTCGATGCGAGGTCTAGAAGTCTTCCATGGAGGGGACCTAGGGCAAACCACAAAGTGAGCCGAATGCTTGCTGCTTCGAACTTGAGCATCATATCTTGGTATGGCGTCATATCATGCAACAGTCATTTTCCTCTAACTTTCCTTTGCGAACAATATGGAATATTTCGATAACTTTCACCACATCGTTTAATAAATTGGTTACCTGCAAATAGTAATGAATTTAAAAGTGAAATTTTTCCTCTCGAGATCAGGACCACAGTTGTTGGCAGTGGACCTAGCCCTTATCTAAAAAGTAAGACTGTAAGGCAGCAATTTCCACAGTCATTGGCGGTGGGCCTAGCCTTTTTATTAAAAAAGTAAGACTGCAAGGAAGCGCCTGTCCTTTAATTCGCCTTTTACGACACGCAGGACCTACGGTGGTAGTATCCTACACCCTTACCACAGGGTGATGTCAAGTACAATAGCTGGACTATTATAAATATGACTAGTCGATCCTGGGACTTTACTGTAAATTTGCGCGCTGTAGCAAATAGTAGGGTTATACATCTGAAATGTTCCAATCACTTTAATTAATATTATAGTAAAAATGATAGTAATATAATACTAAAAATACGATAACAAAGCTAACGTACATATTCGCAAATTAAAACCAGTTAAGAATTATCAATGTTTTGTGAATATTGAAGTTAGTAAAATTCCGGGCTATATAAATGATCCCCAGCCCAGCCAACACCGCCCCCTCCCCGCCCCTTCCACTCAAATCTTTGCTACATCCTTGGTTACGCCTCTGCAATGTTCTTGCTCATTATCGCGTATTTATCCTTATCTCTTTACATAACAACGAATCTCTTCTACACTGACCAGATACGACCACTAAATGAGCGTGAGACAGCATAACATATTTCAAGGTTTTAGACGAGCTCATCTCTCACCATCGCTGCCCAGTTGTGGCCTCTGTATGCGAACAACACGTACGCTCTTGCTGCTCAGTGTCAGACAACAAAGGCGTCCTGATAGCCCTTGCGATTGTATAGTTCCAGAGTGCGTATCTGCTAAACTGCAAGTTGAACAGACGTTCGTGAGATTTTTCGTAAGTCGTAAGAGCGTCTTGTGATGTTTGTGATATTCGAAGTGGAATAAGTTCTATGCATCATGCGTTGATTGATCATTAACCAATGTGTTGATTTATCATTAAGCAACTGCTTTGTCCCCGTACGTGTCTCCTCAGGCGAACACTGTTGATTTATGATCAGTGTCCTCGCTATTCAAATGTTCTGATTTATCTTGCCCTGAGGGAAGGGGTTTCACCCATAGATATATATCTATGGTTCCACCTTTGACCTTGGTCTGGATAGTCAATGCAAATACTGTTCTCTCTCCTTAGGCCTACATCTTGTTAAGCAGCAATGTGAAGCCATGGTAGTTCTCACGGGAAAATATAGTGGCATAACGAGTTGCAATTTTGAGTTTTCCATTATGATTCCAAAAATTCTTTTGTGTGAAAACATTATAATAGCCTTTTCTACAGGAATAAGAACTCAGCAGTGTCAACAGCTGAAGGAATCTTGGCTAAAAAAATGAAGAAAACTACTTGCAAAGTTGTTGTTTCCAAGACAACTGCAACATTCGTGTATTTATTTATTTATAGTGTGTTTAGATGAAACGATTACATTGGGGAATCTGTAAATTAATTTCTATCCATTTTCCTTTCTTCATCTATTCGTAGCAAACGACAGCAAAGTTTAAACAATTCACGACAACTTGCAGATAATGAAGATGCCAAGAAATAACATCAATAAAATTAATGAAATAAAAAAGAAATGCGGAAATGGCTGGACCACTCAGCCACTGACCGCTAATGAATTTTAGATATTCAGAAAGCAAGCTGACATCCAGGAATGTGATGGGAAGGTGAGATTCAACCCATCAGTCTAAGTTACAGCTCGTGTTGCCTCCTGCATAGGCCACATAAGTCAAACGCAGGTCCCGCCACCTTTTGTACTGTTCTGCTAAAAAAGCTCGCGTGAGAAATCTCCTTTTATATATCAAAAGAAATGCGTAACTAATAATGATAAAAGAGGTATGGAAAGTGAGAATGAAATAGGAGGCGTCTTAGTTGAATGCTGATTGACTGAACCTCACGATTCAGAGATTTTTTTTCCTTTATGTATGAAAGAAAAATAGAGAAGGACGAGTTCTTGAACGAAATTGCTAACGTATATAGTTATCAGATTATTGAATTAATCATAAAAGAGGTTGTCCAATAACAGTATTCCACGGAGAGGCATAAATAAGGTGCAAGTACGGTTGGGAATTATTAATATCATAATGAAATGAGCTCTCAATGATTTACAAGAGCGGCCGATTTCAGAACTTCACGATGGTCTGGCTGTAAAACAACTCTGTAACAATTAAGTAAAAGTCACTGGTTTTAGTAAGTTTATAGAACGACGGCTTAATATCCAGGAAGCATGAAAAGTACAACATTTGCAAACGGGATTGGGGGTTAGGAAATGTTACCTTATTTGGTTGTGACGGGTGGTCGACTGTTAGCGAATTCAGTATAACAACTGATCATTTATCGTAAAAAAGTTAATAGCATTTTTTGGCTTGTTCCAAGTGAATGAGCGCACGTTGTGAATATTATTAATAATAATAATAACCTGAAAATCTGATGATGCTCCATTGAGAAATAGGTGTGATTTTGACAAATACATGGGCCTGCTCGACTGACCAAACAATGGCCCTTGAAAATGAACCGATTGATGATAATGATGAATGATGCTTTCAGGGGCGCCATGGCTCTGAGGTGGGGCATCGTGGGAGCGGGCATGGTCAGCGAGGACTTCACCAACGCCCTCAATTTCCTGCCTTCTTCGTCGCATGTCGTGGCTGCCGTAGCATCCAGGAGTCTGACTTCCGCTAAAGACTTCGCCGATCGATTTGCGATTCCCGTTGCTTATGGCAGTTACCAGGATCTCGCCCGAGACCCTGATGTCGGTGAGTTTCCCTGTTGTTTACGGCAGTTACCAGGAGCTCGCCGAGACCCTGATGTTGGTGAGTTTCCCTGCTGTTTACGGCAGTTACCAGGAGCTCGCCAGAGGCCCTGATGTTGGTGAGTTTCCCGGTTGTTTACGGCAGTTAACAGGAGCTCGCCCGAGACCCTGATGTTGGTGAGTTTCCCTGTTGTTTACGGCAGTTACCAGGAGCTCGCCCGAGACCCTGATGTTGGTGAGTTTCCCTGTTGTTTACTGCAGTTACCAGGAGCTCGCCAGAGACCCTGATGTTGGTGAGTTTCCCTGTTGTTTACGGCAGTTACCAGGATCTCGCCAGAGACCCTGATGTTGGTGAGTTTCCCTGTTGTTTACGGCAGTTACCAGGAGCTCGCCCGAGACCCTGATGTTGGTGAGTTTCCCTGTTGTTTACGGCAGTTACCAGGAGTTCGCCAGGAGACCCTGAGTGGTGGTTTCCCTGTTGTTTAGGCAGTTACAGGAAAAGCTCGCCAGAGACCCTGATTGTTGGGAGTTTTCCCTGTTGTTTACGGCAGTTAACAGGAGCTCGCCCGAGACCCTGATGTTGGTGAGTTTTTTTGTGTTTACGGCAGTTCCAGAGCTCGCAGAGGCCCTGAGTTGGTGAGTTTCCCTGTTGTTTACGGCAGTTTACCAGGAGCTCGCCCGAGACCGTGATGTTGGAGAGGTTTCCCTGTTGTTTACGCAGTACCAGGAGCTCGCCAGAGACCTGATATTGTGAGTTTCCCTGTTGTTTCGGAAGTCCAGGAGCTCGCCCGAGGACCCTGAGTTGGTGAGTTCCTGGGTTATGGCAGTTACCAGGAGCTCGCCCGAGAACCTGATGTTGGAGAGTTTACTGTTGTTTATGGCAGTTACGAGGGAGCTTGCCTGGAGACCCTGATGTTGGTGAGTTTCCCGGTGTTTACGGCAGTTAACAGGAGGCTCGCCCGAGCCCTGAGGTTGGTGAGTTTCCCGGTTGTTTACGGCAGTTACAGGAGCTCGCCAGAGACCTGATTTTGTGGTGAGTTTCCCGGTTGTTTACGGCAGTTCCAAGTAGCTCGCCAGAGGACCCTGATGTTGGTGAGTTTCCCGGTGTTTACGCAGTTACCAGGAGTCGCCAGGAGACCCTGATGTCGTGGTGGAGTTTCCCGGTGTTTTACCGGCAGTTACCAGGAGCTCGCCAGAACCATGATGTTGGTGAGTTTCAGGAGCTCGCCGAGACCCTGATGTTGGTGAGTTTCCCTGTTGTTACGGCAGTTAACAGGGCTCGCCAGGGACCCTGATGTTGGTGAGTTTCCCTGTTGTTTGGGCAGCTTACCAGGAGCTCACCGAGACCCTGATGTTGGTGAGTTTTCCTGTTGTTTACGGCCAGTTACCAGGAGCTCGTCAGAGGCCCTGATAGTGGTGAGTTTCCGCTGTTGTTTACGGCCAGTACCAGGAGCTCGCCAGAGACCCGATATTAGCGGGAGTTTCCTTGTGTTACCGCAGTTACCAGAGCTCGCAGAGACCCGGATGTTTGTGAGTTTCCTTGTTTGTTTACTGTAGTTACCAGGAGCTAACATGAGGCCCTGAGTTGGTGCGTTTCCGTTTGTTTACGGCAGTCCAGGAGCCGCCAGATGACCCTGATGTTGGTGAGTTCCCTGTTGATTGTTTACGCAGTTACCAGGAGCTCGCCAGGAGGAACCTGATGTTGGTGGAGTTTCCTGTGTTTACGGAAGTTACCAGGAGCTCAACAGAGCCCTGATTGTTGGTGAGTTCCGGTTGTTTACGGCAGTTACCAGGAGCTCACCAGAGCCCCTGATGTTGGTGAGTTCCCGGTTGTTTACGGCAGTTACCAGGTAGCTCGCCAGAGACCCTGATGTTGGTGGAGTTTCCTGGTTGTTTACGGCAGTTACCAGGAGACTCGCCAGAGGCCCTGATGTGGTGAGTTACCTGTTGTTTCCGGCAGATACCAGGAGATGCCCGAGAACCCTGATATTGGTGAGTTCCCTGTTGTTTACGGCGGTTACAGGAGTTTCGCAAAGAGACCCTGATATTGGTTTGAGTTTCCTGTCGTTTAGGCAGGTACCAGGAGCTCCGCCCAGAAGACCCTGATGTTGGTGCGTTTCACCTGGTTGTTTCGGCAGGTACCAGGAGCTTTCGACCAAGAGACGCCCGAGACCCTGAGTTGGTGAGTTTTTTTTGTTGTTAACGGGCAGTTACCGGAGCTCGCCAGAGACCCTTATGTTTGTGAGTTTCCCGGTTGTTTACGGCAGTTACTGAGCTCTGCCAGAGACCCTGATGTTGGAGTTTCCCCTTTGTTTACGGCAGTCAATGAGCTCGCGCAGAGCCTCTGATGTTGGTGAGTTTCCCGGTTTGTTTAGACTGCATTACCAGGACTTCGCCAGAACACTGATGTTGTTGATTTTTCAGGAGCCGCCCGACCCTGATGTTGGTGCGTTTCCCTTTGTTTACGGCAGTTTACCAGGAGCTCGCCAGAGACCCTGATGTTGGTGAGTTTCCGCTGTTTGTTTACGCAGTTACCAGAGCTCCTCCGATACCCTGATGTTTGGTGAGTTTCCCTGTTGTTTTACGGCAGTTAGCCCGCATGAGCTCGGTCAGGCCCTGATGTTGGCGGAGTTTCCCTGGTTTTTTTTTTTTGGGGGGTTTACGCAGTTACCATGGCTCGCCAGAGACCCGATATTAGGTGAGTTTTCCTTTGTTTACGGTCAGTTACCAGGACTCGCCAAGACCCTGATGTTGGTGAGTTTCCTTGTTGTTTACGGTAGTTCCCAGAGCTCGCCATGAGGCCCTGATGTGGTGGTTTCCGTTTGTTTACGGCAGTTACCAGAGCTCGCCAGAGACCCTATGTTGGTGAGTTTCCCTTTGTTTACGCAGTTACCAGGGCTCGCCAGACCCTATGTTGGTAGTTGCCTGTTGTTTACGGCAGTTACCAGATCTCACCAGAGCCCTGTGTTGGTGAGTTCCCGGTTGTTCACGGCAGTTACCAGGAGCTCACCAGCCCCTGATTGTTGGTGATTTGTCCCGTTGTTTACCAGGCAGTTTACAGGAGCTCGCCCGAGACCTGATGTTGGTGATTTTCCTGGTTGTTTACTCGGCAGTTCCTACGCGCCAGAGGCCCTGATGTTGGTGAGTTTCTCTGTTGTTTACGGCAGTTACCATGATCTCGCCCGAGAACCTGATATTGGTGAGTTTTCCCTGTTGTTTTGGCAGTTACCAGGGTTCGCAGGAGACCCTGATATTGATGAGTTTCCCTGTTGTTTAACGGCAGTTACCAGGACTCGCCAGAGACCCTGATGTTGGTGTTTCCCTGTTGGTTTACGGCAGTTTGACCAGGAGCTTCGCCAGAAGACAGCCGAGACCCTTGATGTTTGTGGTTTTTTGTTGTTTCGGGCAGTTTACCCAGGAGCTCGCCAGAGACCCTGATGTTGGTGATTTCCTGTTTTACGGCAGTTACAGGAAGCTCCCGAGACCCTGATTGTCTGTGAGTTTCCCCTGTTGGTTTACGGCAGGTTACCAGAGCTTCGCAAAGACCCTGATTGTCGGTGGAGTTTCCCTGTTGTTTACGGCAGTTACCAGGAGCTCGCCAGAGACCCTGATGTCGGTGAGTTTCCCTGTTGTTTACGGCAGTTACCAGGAGCTCGCCAGAGACCCTGATGTCGGTGAGTTTCCCTGTTGTTTACGGCAGTTACCAGGAGCTCGCCAGAGGACCCTGAGTTTCCCGGTGAGTTTCCCTTTGTTTACGGCAGTTACCGGAGCTCGCCAGAGATTCCTGATGTCGAGTGAGTTTCCCTGTGTTGTTTACGGCAGTTACCAGGAGCTCGCCAGAGACCCTGATGCGGTGAGTTTCCCATGTTGTTTACGCGGACAGGTTAGCCTCGGCCAGAGACTGATATGGGGAGTTTTCTGTTGTTTACGGCAGTTACCAGGAGCTTGCCCGAGACCCTGATGCTAGTGAGTTTCCCTGTTGTTTACGGCAGTTACCAGGAGCTCGCCAGAGACCCTGATGTTGGTGAGTTTCCCTGTTGTTTACGGCAGTTACGCTCGCCAGAGACCCTGATGTTGGTGAGTTTCTCGTTGTTTACGGCAGTTACCAGGAGCTTGCCCGAGACCCTGATGTTGGTGAGTTTTTAGATAATTTTTTTTTTTTTTTATGATTTATGGATAGTTTCATTAATAATGGTCAAGTGATGCCTGATTTTTACCACTTTCTTCTTTAGATTCCTTCACTTGATGCTGGCATATAGTAGATACAAATAACCTAATAAAAAGTTAATTAACCAATAAAATTTGAAAGTTTTAAATTTCCACATGAAAATTACCAAAATCTAAAATCTTTTCGTGTAAATAGAGTAAATTCTGAAAAATAACTTTAAATATATGTTATGATATAGTATGTGGATATTATAATTGATCTTTAAAAGGCGGTGCATCGTTTAACTTCAAAATGCCTGCGGGCAAAAATGCCAAGCGCCACTGAGGCGCTGAATTAATTAATAGATTGATAGGGCAGGTTCCTCAATTTCTCTTTCACAAAACTAACCAAGCAAGCTTTATAGAGATACACCAGACGCGCGTTGTCGACTACAGACCACATTCCTCTCTCTCTCTCTCTCTCTCTCTCTCTCTCTCTCTCTCTCTCTCTCTCTCTCTCTCTCTCTCTCTTCTTTTCTTTGCCCCGAAACTTACATAGTGTTTCGTTCTCACTTTCGAGGAATGAACAGAAAAAGATGTTGACGTTTATTGGTGGGATTCATTTGAGGTTGACGATTTTTGGTGGAATTTCTTTATCAGTACATCACTCTGTGAGTACAGTCGTTTAGAATGAATACATAATAATAAACATACTTAACAAATTAATGTATGAAGATAGGGGATAGTTAAAAAGATGCTAAATGATTAAACGAATACCTGAAATCGATAGATAATGAATAAATAAAGAAAGAAATACAAGAAAATATATAAAAAATAGTAAATATGATTAAATATATAAACAATTACTATCTCAGATAGTAATTGTTTATATATAGATAGATGTGTTGAGTCAGTAAACGAGTAAGAAAATACATAAAACTTCAACATAACAAGATTATTCTCGTCATCTACAGATGTTGTCTACTTAGGCGTCATCCCACCCCCTCACCTGGAGGTGATCAGCCTGATGCTTCGTTCAGGTAAACCCGTTCTCTGCGAAAAACCGCTTTGCGTGAACGCCAAGGAGACCAGGCAGGTGATCAACTTGGCTCGAGAGAAGGGCGTGTTCCTGATGGAGGTTGGTGCGGTTCTTTTTTTCCATTTTTTAAATATTCTATCTAGATCGTTATGATAAAACTGTCGAAATGCACATTTTACCTGTTCTCTGTTGCTGTTAATGAAACTAGATCTTCTGCTTGCCAGAATAAGATAATCTTTTATTTTCATTTATTTATTTATCTATTTTTTGTCGGAGACGTAATGAACCACTGCCATCTTGAATTCAAGATGGCGGTGAATGAACGCGACGTCCTATAGGTATATTACCAGCAAGTTGTCGGTCAGGACTAATGAGAAAAAATAAATAAATGTAGCTGTAAGTTGGTGAGAGGAACGGAGAGACTGCCATTCAACGCTGAATGAATTAAAATATATACCGGCTTGATTAGGAACAGCAAGTTAAATCATGAAAACAAAAAACAGAGCTTATACACAGTAAATGATGGGGGGGAGGGGGGGGGGCAGACCTGGAAATGAACGACCATGTGTGAGTGTTTACGAGAATGAAACATGTAAAATGAAAAGCAACCAGGTCAAGCAGCGAAAATCGGATTATAAAATCTATAGGACCTTCTCGAAGAATTAACATTTTGTTGTGAAGGGATGAAACTGGAGCAAGACGAAGCTGAAGACTGAACAACAGTATAGGAAGAGGCTAAAAGAGGAAGATTAAAAATGCATGCAAGGCTCACAAGCCTTGTGGGATGTGGACGAGGGGGTGTAGCGTGTATATATATATACACACACACACACACACACACACACATATATATATATATATATATTATATATATATATATATATATATTATATATATATATATATGGACGAGGGGTTGTAGCGTATATATAATATATATATATATATATATATATATATATATATATATATATATATATATATAAAGGAAACATGGATCACTGTTATGGCATTTGTTTGAAGTTTTTAAGCAAATCTAGAGTTAGGAAGGATTTTTTTTGGAGCCAGAGGATGTTTGGGCTCTCAAAAAAAAAAAAAAAATCGTACATTCCCAAAGGAAATATTTGAAATCCTGTTGTAAGGAAAAATGTTAGCTTGTGAATACAAAACTGTTGCTTTTGCAATACTTCAAACCATCTTTGCAGCTTAAATCTCTCAAAACCTTCTTAGCAATTCACGACATTAAAAGGATATATGCTCTTCTTTCAATGGTAGTATTTTGTCAGTTATTCTACTGTAATCCTACCTTCAATGTGCTGGTCGTCTGACCTATTTCGGGTGTATACTGCTGTTTAAATATGTATATTTATTGCTGTTTGAAATATCCTTTATTGTTTGTCATCTGTAATTTTCTCTAGGCTGCTTTTCACGCGCTTCAGATCTGGGCATTTTACTCTTCAAGAAGGCTTACAGCCTTGTCATTAATAATAATAATTACTTCTCTTCTCGATCAGGGAATTCAAGGCAGGAGTGCCCCCGTGTACCATCAGCTTCGTCAGCGACTTCAAGAAGGCGAAATCGGCGACGTCCGCCAGGTCATCGTGAATCAGGGGTGGCCTGCCCAACACCTCCCGAAGATCTCGTGAGTTCTAAAGCAAGGTCTTCTCTTTCCGGGATTTAAGTTACCATATCACAGTTCCCTCTATTAAATCTGCTCTTTAAGCTGTCGTGAGTTCTGGTTCCCCTTCTGTTTTCAGGATTTAAAAGATAATATCATATTAACCTCTAATAAATCTGCTATTTAATTTCAGGAATATGGATTTTACATTTTACTTGGAAGTGTTGAAATTAAGCTTTTTTCTAAGGAATTGGTTCTTTATTAGGTACTGAAAAAGATGTAGCACGGGGTATACCAAAAGTCTGGTTCCACCAATTTTTGTATAAATAAAACTGGTTCTACCAGATTTTTGAAGTATTTTTCCGTAACCCTTCAAACATGTCAAAGGAAGTGAACTTCTGTTGTTTATTTATATTAAAATTTCATGATATATCTATAGAGAATGTTGGTATATCATGCTACAGGTAGACCAACAAACATGGAGAGTCTGATACGACAACGAAGCTCTCATGATTGTGACATTCCATTTTCAATAAAATGATTACCAGGTACTAATATATTATAGACTTTGATTCTTTGTCTATTAGCATTTGACTAAGAATACAGTATCCAGACATGGCGTTTCATTTCAGGCGAAGATAATGAGTATGATAAGCAGCTCAGACCACGCAATGAATCGCATGAAATGATAAAAAAAAGTATATAAAAGATGAATTGCTTTCTGCCTTGTTCCTCCCCAGAGAGAAGGGCCAAGGAGGAGGAATCTCCCTGAAATACGGGACTCTGTCTGTCCAGTTGGTCTCCTTCGTCATGAATGGAGATAAACCAACGACAATATCAGCTGCAGGAATCATCAATCAGAATGTAGGTGCAGATCTGTATCCTTGTAAACGCCCTTTGATCACGCCCTTAGCCTTCCTTGTCTCATTTCTCACCGGGAAAAACCTAGTTAATCCATCAGCCACAAGATCCCTCTGCTGGTTCTTATATGACACATTTTACTCAGCGTGAATTAGGGTACGGATTCCCCTTCTCGTAGCTCTGAATGAATGTCCCTTCCATCTCCTATTAAGTTGCCTCATTCGAGCTCTACTTTAGAGGTCATTCAATGAACTGACTTCATTGAATGACCCCTGGGTCAGTAGAGTTCGACGTCCCCTAGTTCTTGCGTCCTTTTCTTCTCTTACCTTATGTTAAGACTCATTGTGTCGTACCAGATGGCATTGGTGACTAAATCAAATACCTCATCGAGGCTCACTCATTTACATACTGTTTTGCAACTGATAATTTGTAAACATAATTTTATGATTGAAATATTTATAATTGGAGGATATAAGTATTCCTTATTAATTAATCTATTAAGACTTAAAGTCTGTTGTACCCACAGAATTTCAGTCGGTTTCTGTAGTGAATATTACCAGCGGAAATCGACGGCTTAAAGCTTAATAGCCATTTTTTTTATCCTTTCCTCAGGGAGTTGACGTAGCGACCGGAGTTACTCTAGTCTACCCGGGAGAAAGAATGGCGACCATTTGCATGTCAGCGACCTGCAAGCTGCCCTGCGATGCCCTCATCGTCGGAACAAAGGGAACCATAAAGGTGAGCATGCCCTTCGGTTGGTAGATCGGAGACTTTCGATGCACTTGGTCTACTTTTAGACTGAACTCGACAGCCGGCTACGAAAATTTATATCGTATTCTCTTCTCTTTATACACAATGCCTCTGTGTGTGTGTGTGTGTGTGTGTGTGTGTGTAAGAAACCTCGACAGGCACAAAAGCCCAAGTTGTTCTCGGTTATTTAATATTTATTTAAAGGTATGTTCGCCTGAACACAGGCAAATCCAATCATATTCCGACCTGCATGAAGATCAAACACACCACACTCGCTTACGCAACTTGCTTCCCAATCATCGAACATTAGCAATGTTTCGTTTGGTCACTATTTGAATTAGTGGTCAAATGACTCAGAATGTGTGGGATATATTCGCTGACATTTTCTTGACATTTCTTTATTAAGTGGCAGGTCTTCCAAAAGGAAACCATTTCTAACAAAAGGACAATGGCACTGAAAACCTCCATCTCTTTTATCATACATGTAGTAGAAGTATCATTATTTTTACAACCACAATTATAATCATTATCAATAGTTGATGACGTCATTACACTTTACATTTAGGTGGTAACGAGGTCAGTAATCAAAAGGGTCTGCACTGAACAGTGATCAAGAAGCTCTGAATTCTTTTAGGGTAACGATGAATAGAACATAGTTTAGTTTTTCAAGACGTGGCTTCATTATATTTCAAAGATCGAGATACCCGAGACACATTTTCAACAAGAGATGCCCGTTTAGTGCACCTTATATCCGCATAGATAGCAAAGGGGCATGGAGACCACAGAGAAGAACCAGATGACAGGTGGATGAGGACAGTGTCAGTCAAGAGAGTTCAGTGAGATCAGGAGACAAGACTTGAAAGGCTATTGTTTTGCTATATCAAGTTGGCCCTCTGGCAGCACAGGATTTTGATCTTACCAGGATCCTGTGTCTTTATACCTGTGGATGAGAATGTGGTCTGTTACTGAAACTTGAACAAGAAAATAACATCGAGCAGGGAAAGGCTGATAGCAATGATTCGTGAAGTAATTGTAGATAAGCCGGGAAGAAAGATTAATGAAAGGTTTTAGGTGGTAGAGAACACATATGCTTGAATGAACGTAATCCTATAAGTTGGAAGGAGTTCGCCTAAAAGGGAGAATTTGCTGACAGTATAGTGGACGAAGACTCGAAATGTACGTAAACTCAGAGGCTTCTGTAATTCTACAGTTGCAGAGATAGTCATGCCTAAGTCTGTGGATGGATTTGAATGAAACTGTACAAGGGAAGAGAAGAGATAATCGGCGCGAGTTGACTGAGGTCCTTTATACCAACCGGGTTCCTGAGGATCGGTGATCAGATATTAAAAACGGTAGTAATATGTATACGTTTAGACATTAACTTTCAACATTTATTTTTAGGGATATCCATTCTTGTCCCCGAGTGAGGCGGCATAACGGAATAAACCATAACTTATAGGCCGTGAAAACCGACGCTCTCTAGAGCGCAAGTGTCAGTTTAGTGAATTTGTCTCGTATTTTTGTTACTACCTTAAAACAGTTGAAACTTAACAGTTAGGAGGAAACAGCTTGAGGAGAGCAGTTGAAAAGTAAACGTCAGAAGGCCACGTTACTCGGATCCGAAGAGACACTGAAAAAGAAATAAATAAAAATAACAATCACATTGCAAAACCCCCAATCTGCCATTTCTCTCCCCGCTTCACCTTCACTTTGCTATAAAAGCAGGCCAAATTGTTGTTTGGTGTTTTTACGTTGCATGGAACCAGTGGTTATTCAGCAACGGGACCAACGACTTTACGTGACTTCCGAACCACGTCGAGAGATTGTTGGCGGTGCATTCCTACAGAGGCTGTTTGAATATATAGGATGTCGCTGTTAAAAACAGGGCGAAGGTCATCTTCTAATGTGACTCTTCTTCTTCATTAATTATTCAAAGTCTGTTGCCTTTGATCATCAAAGCTTTGGGTATACAATGGGAGTCGCATGGCCATATTGCTCGGGTGTCGCATATTTTCGATGTATTGTGATTTGCCTTTGTCTATTTTCCATTTTCATTTGTTTTTCTTAACTCTGTATCTAGTTTTTCCTGATTTCACCTAGGGACACTGATCAGCTTGTTGTTGGAATTTTGGTAAACTAAGCTTTAAAAAAATAACAAAAAAGCGAAGTGTATCTATAAGATTACATACATCCTAAACTTCCTGTTATTTTCTTATAAGTACAGGAATGAAAAATGTTCAATATATCTCTCAGACAGAACACTGATATATGATATATGGTCTTCTTGGGCTAAGAATAGCATGTGTGTGTGTATGTATGTATGTATGTATGTATGTATGTATGTATGTATGTATGTATGTATGTATGTATGTATGTATTATTATTATTATTAAATAATGATCATTAACTCAGAAAGGAAGATTCAGCAGGGTGAAGTATCCATGAGAAAAAGGTTAAAGTAGAACAGTCAAATAAACGTAGGTATGTATATGTGCTTAGTTGCGCATTCCATTATCTTATTCTTTTAGACTTACATCGCTATTTATGTGTACGTACATAAAGAACAATATAACCCGGAGAGAATATGGTATAATGCAATACGAAACTAAGCTTCTCCTAAACTTGCGTGCAATTTCATTTCGCGTCACCACCAGGAGATCTATTCCAATCTTTGAGACTTTAAATGAATGATATACTCTTCACCTGGCAGTGTAACACCCTGGCAAAATGGCCTAATGACAATGTTCTTGCGTCTGATGCAGGTCAACGCTCCCATGTGGGCGCCGAAGAGCATGGACACGCCGTCCGGAATATTCGAGGTTCCTTACCCAGACCTCGGGAAGCCCTTGAATTTCAACGGGACCCAGGGATTCGTCTACGAGGCAGAGGAAGTTCGCAGATGTCTAAAGAATGGTAGGGTAAATGGATTATTATTATTATTATTATTATTATTATTATTGAAACACGGCAACCTGTAACGAGGCTATAGTATCACGACTTAAAAGCCACAGTAGTCTTAGAAATATTTATGTACAGTTAAAAATGATAACTCTGTGCATAAATATTTTTAACACTTTCGTGGCTTTTAATTCTCGATTATTGTTATTATTATTATTATTTTTTTTTTCTTTTTGCTCTATCACAGTCCTCCAATTCGATGGGTGGTATTTATAGTGTGGGGTTCCGGGTTGCATCCTGCTTCCTTAGGAGTCCATCACTTTTCTTACTATGTGCGCCGTTTTTAGGATCACACTCTTCTGCATGAGTCCTGGAGCTACTTCAGCCTCTAGTTTTTCTAGATTCTTTTTCAGGGATCTTGGGATCGTGCCTAGTGTTCCTATGATTATGGGTACAATTTCCACTGGCATATCCCATATCCTTCTTATTTCTATTTTCAGATCTTGACACTTATCCATTTTTTCCCTCACTTTCTCTTCAACTCTGGTGTCCCATGGTATTACGACATCAGTGAGTGATACTTTCTTCTTGATTTTGTCAATCAACGTCACGTCTGGTCTATTTGCACGTATCACCCTATCTGTTCTGATACCATAGTCCCAGAGGATCTTTGCCTGATCGTTTTCTATCACTCCCTCAGGTTGGTGCTCGTACCACTTATTACTGAAAGGTATTATTATTATTATTATTATTATTATTATTATTATTATTATTATTATTATTATTATTATTATTATTATTATTATTATTATTATTATTATTATGTTAAAAAGTACAAACCCTAGAACAAAACTGATGATTAGCAAAATTTGTTTATTTTAAAGTTAGCTGCTGGAATGAATAAAGAAATCAATTAATTAGATGAAAAGGAAAACATGATTTAGTGTTCCCTCAAGCAAGCAAAGATCATGTTTCATTCCTCAAAATAAGAATTAGTTATTTATCTGAAATTCAACACTACTGCAGTGCCATCATCTTCATTCAAACTAAAATCCATATAACGCACTGGGAATAATTCCCAACCATTTTAACACTGCCCATGGTATATCCAGATACAGGAGCCTTACTTACAATTTTCCGTAACATATATCACTGCATATCTGTCTCTGCTTCAGGGTTACTGGAAAGCCCGAATGTCCCTTGGCAGGAGAGCATTACCATCTCTGAAATCATGGAGGAGGTAAGGATGCAACTGGGGGTGACCTACGACCAAGACTGAGCTCCTTCGTCGGATCCTGAGAATGTCCAAGTCTTCTAAAAAGTGTCGACCGCATTAAAGGCAATAATATGTAAACTACCTCTCAATCTGATACTGTAAAATGTTGGCAGTATGCGGGATCATAAGTTGCAAGGGATAGGCCAAGTTTCTTTACATACGAATCGTAAAATGAAGGGACTTGAAATGATTAACCATAAAAATGATGGCAGTACTTGTTGGAGCAAGCCTCCGCAAAATGTAGAATCTGTGAAAAGAGTGCAAATGGCTGAAAATTTATATTAATGTGAGGTCACTGCAAAAAAAAAAAAAAATTCATCTCTAGATATATAGATTCAGTTTAGATGATATGGAATTAATGTTGTCTTGAACACATCTCTTTCTTGAAAAGTAGGGCCTTATAACTTTGTTTATGCATTCATTTAGATCCTCTGAATATTTTCATGTATTTGGAGCTGGGAAATTTGAGTGCTCTGCTCAAGGAATTTGTGTGAGTATCTAGTGTATATAAGATATTTATTTATGTGATAGACACTAATGAATCTTCATGCCTCATTCCTGTTTTGTATTTCTGAATGATAGGAATAATAAAGAATTTAGAAGCTCTGCAATGTTTGATGAATTAAAATCACTATGAAGACCTTTGACCTTTCAAGGCAATAATGAAATTATTGAATATGTTATAACATCTTCAATCATTTAATTTATAGAGCCAACAGTTAACTAAGTCGTCGTTGATTTAACATATATAAAAATTTGTATATACACACATATGTTATATACATATAATATATATATATTAATATATATATAATATATATCTATATATATAATTATATTTATTATAATAGATATATATATATTATATATATATATATATATAATATGTATTATATAGATATACCTATGTGTGTATACAGAGAGAGAGAGAGAGAGAGAGAGAGAGAGAGAAGAGAGAGAGAGAGAGAGAGACTTGACATTTAAAAACTATACAAAATGAAAATTATAGACTGACTGGTATGATACACTTATTTCTTACTTCATTTGAACTTTATTTTAAAAATACATCTTATATGAAGGACTGAGTCATAACTTTATTTAGCACAGTATTTTAGAAATTAAGAATAATATTGAGAATTTGGGTAAACATCTGATGTGTGGGCTCGTTATCTAATTCCTGTTGGAAGGAAACAGAAATATCTGAACTTATCTGTACGAGATAATGAAGATGATGAAGATAATATGTCCCTTTTCTTGGATGCTATCTTCACAGCCTCCAAATCGGGGAACGTTATCTATAATCTACCTTGATACCACTTTGTTAATCTATATATTTCTTATTTCCTTCGGCTTCGTTATGGCGCTTTCTACTTCTTTAATAAGGTTTTATGGATCCTTCACCTTGAAAGTTTCGAATGTCCACATACCAAGACTTTTGCAACCGTAGTGTATTTTGTTTAATCCTCTTCTTCGTCATAGAAGCCACAGCTCAAATCCTAAATGTTCCCTTTATATTTATATCTTAGCTCCCACATGTTTAGTCTGGTCTTCGTCATTATTACTGGGAACCTCAGATCAGTCGCTTTAGTTTTGATATCTATAGTGTTTTCAATTTCCTTTCATTTCATTGTTAAGCTCTATAGTTCTGTAAATTGTTTTACTGTTTTACATTAATTCCGTACTTCTTGCATATATCTATTACTCTCTCCCATGCAGTCTTTATGGGGTTTCCTTATTATATTTTTCTAATTGGCCAGATGCAACACCTGGTTCAGCTATTGGCTCTCAGTAAGGCGTAGTAGGTGTCATGCGTTCGTTCAAGCGAGCCTTTCACGATTCTGTACTGTGTCCCTCAGAAGTCTTTCGCCGCGTTTTCCTTTATCCTTCCTTAGATTACAACATTGACAAAAATAATAAGAATGATCAAAGTATCAAATAGTTTTATTCAAGAATCATATTTCCCGCTGTACCGTAATCTCACACGCCATGATTTCCACTTTTCCTCCCTTTTTCGCAAGTTTAGTTTACGATCACCATACTCAGTTTCCTAAAGTACTTGTTTGCTGTTGTATTACACCATTTCTTCCTCTAACTTTCGCTTGTTTCTCCTCTTCTCTTATTTTCTATAACTTCTGACTTCTCTGCCTTTGAGCTGGAGTTTTTTTTTTTTTCTTCTTAAGACCGACAAGCTATGACCGTTGTCTTTTTACCCTTCAGTCTCCACGTCTCACATAATTGTGAGGCTTCTTTGGAGTACTGTTGGTACCTTGTCAAAAACGGCTGGGTATATGGTCCAAATATTGTGCGTTATATAAATCATCCTTGTATTTCAATTTTTTATGATTTTCCTGCTGGAGTATTTACGACTGCCCTTCTCTCCATAATTTTTCAGCAAAAGAATTATAAAATCTAATCTGCTATAATGAAAAGGACCGAGGGCAAGAATCAATAAACATACGACGTCAGTGTGTGATTATGAATCAGGACCTACGAAATCATCTACAGCAGATAGCTAAGCAACCATCCAAAGCAGTTCCTCTTCCTGAGTACGAAGCCAAGTTTGTCTTAGATATCTGCAAACAACTTTGCTTCGTAGAATTATAAAGAATTGATATTGATCCTTCTGCGCGCTGCTCCTAGGGAGTATAGGCATTCGACGCAAGGTTTGCAGTCGTCATTTGTGGCTTGACCTAGTCTCAAGTAAGACGGGGCACTGACATTCGGAAGGCACAGGGAACCGACCTTCTGACCGTCTGCATAGCTTGTTTGTAAAGGTACTGTGCGACTCACCTGTCTTTTTAATCTATAACAATTATTTAGGTACTTATTTTAAAGGAACCAGCAGAATTCTGAAAGGTACAATTTTTTTAGGTGTGTTGATTCCGAGGATAACACGAAGCACTTGAACATATCCTTACAATGGGCATTAAGGATGGGTCATTTTAATTTCAGTATTAATTTTGATGTATAAGTTTATTTTGATTAGAACAAATAAGAAAGCGAGCGCTGGATAGTAAATTGCTTGTTAGAGAATAATTTTTCTCCTGCTGAGATTAAAAGTAACCATTGAATTTTTCCTGCTTGATAGGATCTTCCCGAAATAGCTTCTTAGTCGTCTATATGAACTGCTCTGTCATATATAGTTATTTACAACATGTAAAGCGTTCTTATCAATATGTATTTTTGATAAGAAGGGTCCTGATATAATTGCTCAGGAAGGTCGAAATTTACAAGACGTGTTTGAGGCGAAAAACACGCTGGAACGAATGAAAGCGCCTCAGTGGCGTGATCGGTATGGTCTTGGCCTGCCACCTCGGTGGCCGCAAGTTCGATTCTCGGTCATTTCATTAAAGAATGAGAGATGTGTATTTCTGGTGATAAAATTGGTTCGGAAGTCACGTTAAGCCGTTGGTCCCATTGCTGAATAACCACTGGTTCCATGCAACGTGAAAACACCATACAAACAAACAAAACGAATGAAAATGGGTTGCGTAACGAGATAGCTTGCGAGCTGACATCACGGAGATCGAAACCCTTGGCGAAGCCGCCCTCTGGGATTATTCGAACTAGGGTTCTAAATTACCCGCCAAGCCACTTCTTCCCACATAAACATCCTCCGACTGAACCGTTTACAGACAGACCGCTTCTTTTATTCTGTAGCCAAACTTTGAAATTTTCCTTCTCCCTCTGTTATCTCTAACTTTTAAAACCTCCCATTCTTTAAGACGTATTCACACTGGCCTGTGCATTTAAAAGATCTGATCGGACGTGACAAAAATGTATAAGAGCGTCAACAATAAAAAAAATTATAAATATCATTTGTCAGGATTCTACGTTACTTCAACTTAGACGCCCAAATAGGAACTATATTTGATTCTTCATTGCCTTGATCAAGGCGTGATTGATGGGTATGGGCAATGGCTACTGACAGCAATGGGTATCTCCCTTTCATGTGGATTATATTTTTCTTAAGGAAATTTTTTAAAAGTTGTCGAATTATTATTATATTTTCATTGTATAGAGTGGGCATACAATTACATTTTGTATTAAAGCCGGTTGTTCGCTTGATAACAATGATGAAAATTTTATGAAAATTTATATGTTTATCGTAATGTCAACGACACACAAGAGTTTAATAACGATCACTTATCATAAAGCCATAGCTTATGTTGCACACCTGTGAACAATTGACAAATGAATGAAAATCTGTTTCTAGTACCAACGGTATAGCATGAGTCTTTAGTTCTGACATTTTTTGTGCATGCCTTTTTTTTCTTCTTCTTCTTCATTCTATTCCATGACGTGACTCATAGTCGTATGTATCTTTCTTTATCCGTCCTTAACTTTGATAGTTATCATGATTATTCAGTCAGTTGTCACCATTACTGTTCGATAAAAGCCTGCAAGGAGAAAAGAAACTAAATCATGATGAATATTACGAAAACTTTTTGAACGCAAATCAGCCTGTTTTCCAAACGCAGGGTGGGCGGGTAAAAAAAAAATGATAAATGGCTTCGATTAGATTATCTTTGCATGTCTTCGCGCATCTGACCACCACCATCTTGACCGGTGAACCTTAAATTTTTAATTCCTCTCTTTAGCGTGCTGGTACGACTGACAGGCTTCCGAGTTCACGAATACCAATTTTGACAGGCAATTCCTCACTAAGATATACTTAATTCCTCGCAGAAATAGTATACCTACGACATTCATATGAAGCTTTTTGGTCCAGACACCAATTAGCATTCAGGCGCTGTCACGAACTGTAATGTCCAAGATCTTTTGAACTTATCTTCTATAGAAGGTTCGTCGACGGAAGACTTAATATTCGGGGAAAATCTACACGGTGAACAATTTCATAATTGCCCAACTTCTCAAAGCCCAAAGTAAAATTCATAAAGGCAATAAAAATGTGATCGAGAATAGTCTCACTGAATGGCTGAACCAAAATTCGCATTAATATGCATAGTGTTCTGTGTGTATATCATTCCTGGCTCTACTCAGAAATCGCTCATTTTATATGCGTAGTTGTTTTTTCCGAATATTTGAGTACAGCAGTGAGCGTGTTGATTTTGCCTTATTGTAATTTTAATTCCTACGTTCCCTGGTTGCTTTATCTTCACTTTTGAAATCCTCTACCTAGACTTTCATTTTATCCCTTGGATTATGTTAGCTTATTTCTCCCCGTGACTTCAAGTCTGACACTCATAGATGCGCAATATTGAGAATATAATGTCCCTTATATTCGCTATTTGTTTGTCACTTCAGGGTGCACAAGTGGGAATATTCCTTCCCAAGAAGGAAGAAAATCCCGAAGAAACGGGTAAGAAGAATTATTGTCTATTGCTAAAGGGGAAAGTAGCGATAGATTACTTTAGGATTAAAGAAAAATATTATAAAGTAAGCCAGGAAGGATATGGTGGTATTCAAGTAGAGAGCGTAGACAGAACGATTAGGAAGATAAAGGAAGCATATTAATAATAATAATAATAATTTTCTCTTCCTGAAAAATCAACATCAGCATAAACCCATGAGGACACACACGGTTATCTAATATTTCCAAAATGTTAAAAACACGAACGATCTGAAAACAACGCGTAATTTTAGATAAGTAGACATCTATTTCTTTCTGTCTATTTTGGAAACAGGCCTATGACTAGAATCTGTAGGCGCCGCCACTCCGAATGGTACCACCAGAGTCTACACCTGGGTTATTGCCTGCTATGGTTGGCAGCAATAACAGCAAATGTGACCTGTGGTACCTTTGCAAGTTCCCATTGGAGGGTTGGTCGTCTCAACAGTGACGTCATTAAAATGACCTCGGCAGACCACGGACCAGTTTCCTGCATAATGGCTTGCCATGACCACAACAACAAGGAAAGTGAAACATGCAAGGGCTTTAATTTCAATGTGAGTAATCGTATTTATTTCGTGTTTTATAAATTAATAATTTTCAGATTAGATGACATGACATGTTTTGAATAAAAAAGATACAATAAAGAATACAAGGTACAATCAACATAACACGCGCGGTGAGATAAAGCACTTACTGAATCAAGACTTTATTTGAAAGCATTAATCATGATTTAAATACTAAAAATAAGACTACGCTGAAACTCACGGACTAAATGTAGTTCCTTTTTTAACTTTGTGATGCGCATTAAAGAGTATTACATTTCCTACGATTTTTGCGCAAAGGATAAAGGAATAACTATTTCTTCAGAGGTGCATCATTTAGAAAACGAACGCTAGTTACTTGACTTTTTTCGGATCAGGTCCTACATAATCCATATGTAAACACTCTGAACTAGCACCAGGTTCTTGACTTTGATTACAGAAACTGGAAAATTCTTGTGAACTTCTTTCATCTTCCATATGTGAAAACGACACATTGCAGCTAAATAAAAATGACACATCATGGCGATACTATGAAGTTTTGGATCTGGTAAGCTTAAAAAAAAAGTTTTTGGATATTGTGGTAAATATATCCGATGAATTAAACAACACATTTAAATAAAGTTGATAAGTTTGTATATCATCCTCCGGGCCTTAATTGTTAATGTATTTTTATAATAAATAACGAATTTTGATGACACTTCTTTACAATGCTGTTGCTTGATGTAGATCACATGTTTGATTACAAATAAAATTAAATGTGCATAATTCAGAATTAAATACAATTTCTCAAAACAGAAAAATGAAACTTCTAATTATGTCAACAGCAGGAGGACCACTCTATTTTCCAGGACAAGGCCTCTTGCACTCAGGAAGGAAAGTGTGCTGCTAATTGTGGTGAGTTGACCCTTCGGGATTATTAAGATTAATCACTCCATTTTTGCTATTCTGCTAGAAATATTTGTTACTAATACAAATTTCCATTTCCACAACCTTCAGTGGACACATGAAAGTGGTTATTTTTACTGTAGAGACATCCCTTACATTTTTTAATCGTGACTCTCCTAATTTCATTATATTCTGCAAAATCGTTCTTTCTAGATTTCATGTGTTGATTACATTAAGCAGTCAGATGGAGATCGGTTTAGTGGTGGGCAACGAGAAATTATAAAGGTTTCTTTTTCACCCAGCCTTTTTTTCATATCTTATTTGTTTCTCATTTCTTCATTTTCTTTATTTTTCACTCTCATTTGTCGCAGTAGGCTTTTCCAGCAAACACAGTTATGCTAACAATCTGTAGACCACATATTAGAAAACATACCAGCAAAACTATTTCTAGACGAGCCAAAGTTGAACAGCTGCATTTTCAAACTCTACCTGAACACTGCATTTCTTCCTAGATAAGCCCACGTTGAATACCTGCCCTGACAGACAGCATCTGTTACAGTACACTTTGAAGGTAAACGTGCGTTTTAGGTTAGGTTAGGATATGTAAAGTTCAACCAGGAATTTTAACAACACTGCCTGTGTTTTGTGTGCTTGAAATGAAAACGTGATTCAGAAATGATTCATTTAGGAATCCATTGTAACTCTTCAAATGTCCAAATAAACGTAGTAAATAAAATCAATAGCTAATGTTTTGGAACATTACGGTGAATTCTTGAGCTTATATGGGAATTCTGTCATGAGAATACTGTAAACGTAACTTGCAAATTGTCTTTTTTTGGTTTAAATTCGTCTTCTTGTCTCTTTCAGCGCGTTCTTTAAACGAGAGTTGTACGAACGATGATCAGTGTCAAGTGAACGTCGATTACAGTTATTGTACAGCAAGTACTTCAGTGTCTCCAGGAATTTGTAGCTGTATCTATAACCAGTCTTGGGCCTATAACTCTGCGCTGTGCATTCACAAGATAAGTAAGTTTTGGTTATTTATGTTACTTTTTTTCAGCCATAATTAATAAAGAAAAAACTGCTAAGATATCTTATGTATAGTCTCTCAATGTAAGAAACTTTTCAGGTGCATTATTTTACTTGTTAGTTAAGTAGATGCGAATGTTGATAATCTGAAGAAGTGTTCAGCGATATCTTCCCGCTTTATTTATTATATTCGATGTAGAGGAAATAAGTGTTCGAAAATAGCGGCACTCGACTTTAATCTAAAAACCTTAGTTCTTCCTAAAAACAAACCTACTTTTAGTCTGGCTCAGTCAAAATAAAACGCTTGCATCTTCCCCTTGAGATTTTGGAAGGCACGTATACCGACAAGGGGATTACAGTATGCCAGGTAGCTTTGCTCATAGACACCCAGTCTCGCAGGCTCTATGTAAATATTTCTAAACACGGACATGCCTAATATAAGCTATCTTGTGTGTAACTTCGTCATGAACCATGGGCAATAGATAAAGGAACTTTTCCTCCTGTTGGCAGGTTTCAGTGGTTTTACATGGACTCCGCTGTACAAAAAGATTGTCAATGAAATGTGCGAGGTGAACATTACGGTTAATTCGAATCCTGACCTTTACATAGTCCTTACTGATACCATTGATCATCGACCGACTATGGCTTACTACCAGTTACGTAAGTGTTCAAAGCAATTTTCTTACTATATCATCTATCTGAAGTCAATACAGATGAAATTCATCTACAACCATTTTGTTTCCTTTGAGAGACAATAAATTCATTTACTATGTCGCTGGTTCTGGTCTGAATAGTTCATAACTTAAATATGGTCATAACAAATATAAAGCTCATTGGTAACTCATGACGTACTTCCTGAGAGACATTACCTCATTTTTTCGGATGCTGACAAAACCAAATGAAAACATCACAAAGGGATAATCATAATCCCGTCCATTTTAGGAGTTGGACACACCTCAAATACGGCAACTACTCTTAAAAAAAATGGAGCCGTACTTGTGACCATTTCTTCTCCTGGGATTATCACTGGCAACTTCCAGAACTTCTCACTTGGGTGGTGCAACGGAACTATAACGTTCGTATTGGTCTTGCTTTGATGTGGAAAATAGTGATGCTTTGTTTCTTAGTTTATGGTTATCCTATTGAAGTATAAACGTTTCCAGAAAATAATCATTCCTACTTTGATTAATAAGCCCTATATATCCTATCTTTTGCCTCGGAAAGACTGCTTCTGAACCCCATACCAGACAGTGTTATTTTGAACGCGACCTTTTAATGGTTATTTTATCAAATGAGCTAAATACCATATACACATTGAAATCTATTATATGGAGGTTAAATAATTGCTCATTTGCTGTATTCCTAGGGTGCCAATTAATTGGTGATTTCTTTGTATATGTATTTAATCAACAGTTCATATTGTTTTCATCATCAGTGAGAATTTGTAACCGAGAGATCCTTCAGAACTTATTTGCAGTCTCTGGTAATCCTTATTATGACACTGTTAGATTGATTAACGAATTTGCAGTCTCTGGTAGTCCTTATTATGACATTGTTACATTTATTAACTTACTTGCAGTCTCTGGTAATCCTTATTATGACAAATACATTTATTAAATAATATGCAGTCTCTGGTAATCCTTATTATGACATCGTTACATTTATTAACTTATTTGCAGTCTCTGGTAATCCTTATTATGATATCGTTACTTTTATTAACCTATTTGCAGTCTCTGGTAGTCGTTATTATGACACTGTTAGACTGATTTACGAATGTGCAGTCTCTGGTAGACATTATTATGACGTTACTGAACTGATTCATTTCTTTGTCCAAATATTATTAGGTTTGGTCACCAGGATGAAGATCCACTTATAGTCTGGAATGATTCAGCTCCCTTACAAGTCAGAGGAATGGGATTCTACGCTCCATCAAATGAAGATATGAAGGCAAATCACCTCTTCATCCCACACAACATAGTTGATCCGTATTTCCCCACGACCATGGCAACTGGTGGTAAGGTTGGACTCCTTTTGCAAAAACGTCCTATTCCTCTCCATCCCTCACCCTCTGTCTCTCTCTCTCTATGTATATATTTCAGCTATTCGCGTGAATGGAATGGACTGGCACACGGTAAAGATCCTGCCCGACTGCAGCGTAGCATCAAACATCGAGTTCGTCTTCGAGTACAAGGGACCGAACCCCATGCAAGTGCTGTTTGCCAAGCTGACCGATCAGAGTTTCAAATATCAGATAGGTAAGAAGGCCACCTGGTCGGTTTCTGCAGTGCTATAGTAGATTCACATCAGCCATGCATTTGATGTCTAGGCCAGTCACTTACGACGCTCCTGATTGGCTGTTGATAAGCCAATCATAGGGCTGGAAACTCTCAGTCTCTCGAGAGAGTTCACATGGGCAGGATGTACGTTCCACTTCTCCTGAAGAATACGTCTTTCAAAAGTATCCCCCAGGAGAGATGGAGCATGCATCCTGCCTATGTGAACTCTCGAGAGAGACAGAGTTTCCAGCCCTGTGACTGGCAGCATTAACAGCCAATCAGGAGCGTCGTAAGGGACTGGCCTAGACATCAAATGCACGGGTGATGTGAATCTACTATAGGAGCAATGTGGATTCTTGCCATGCATGACAGGTGATTGAATATAGAAACACTTTTAAAGGGAATACTCCCGAAATTTATAAAAAAGGAAACAATAGTTATATTGCGCAAACAATATTTTCTATAGAATAAATTCAACTTGACGGTGTCTGTCGACTTCCAACCATTTGATGCTTTTCGAACCTTTGTTTATTGACCTCTTTCATTTAACTGAAATACACAAGAACTGATTCTTGAAACAAATGTGTGCTGACTTCTGTCAAGTGTTGTCCAAACTGACAAGAGTGTGTGTGTGTGTTTTTTTTTTATGCAAACGGTGTGAGGACGACACTAATAACCGAAGTGTTCTTTGAAAATATGACTTATTTACATATCACACACCTTTCCAGACAAAACTATGTGAGAGACTGTGTAGAGACAGGCAGCCAGAGCCTAAAACGTTTCTTTAACATCTTTTAGCTATTGTAGACCATTCTCATCACTACTTCCGTTGCAACAGCTTTCGGCAGAGCGAGCAACAATGAGACGGCAGTTTACAACAAACGTTTAAACCAGTGGTTCGGCACCGCCTCCACTCCGTCAATCGTTTCTGGCGCTGCTTTCAAACCCTACTGGATTAAGATCAATGGAGCGACTGTCACGTAAGTTCGCTTTCTTTTTTGTCTTCGTTTTCTTTCGGTTGACTCGAGAAATTATATGCTTTCTTTCACACTAAACCGTTTTTATAGATATCTCTGGCATATATATCGAAGCAAGTATTTTGTGCCTATACCTGTGTTAATATATATAACAACGTATCATCATTATCTACCATTATTTACTCATAATAGAAAAGACTATATGATAAGAATGGAAAGGCACAGAAGGAGGCACAGAATTTGCAGTTTTTCCACCTGCTTAAAAAACTTATAACCGCAAAAAAAAAAACTTGATATTCATCATTCATTATTATTATCATCGGCATCATTTATTCTTGTAGGCCCTGTTATTGATCTTGAATATTCTTTTCGTTACATAACTACTTTAAACAGACTTGCTCTGCTAAATCTTGCTGAGACGCACCCCGAGAATGAAACTGAAATGAGATTAAATTGTCTTTGCCGTTATCCTAATTGAAAGAGAGAGAGAGAGAGAGAGAGAGAGAGAGAGAGAGAGAGAGGGGGGGGGGGGGGGGCTGCTGCTCGTTTTTTTAGGGGGGAGCTGTGTGGTATGGCTGTGGTGTTGGTAAAGACATCTGTCGGAACCTTAGAGATATTTGGTGTTACAAGGCTACAAGCAGCAACGCTCAGTGGAGTTAGACCTTGGTTCTAGGTAGGTCTAGGTCTCGGTCCAGGTAGAACAGGTCAGCCAGACAGCTCCCCAATTTTAAGCCTCTTCTGCGCACCTACGTCATCTGACGGAGCGTGGTGGCGAGTGAGAACCATTAAGAAGGTCTAACGCACCGTCAATTTTTTATTTTTTTTTTTTTTAGAAGAGAATGTTTTTGAAAATGTGATCTTTGAAATGTCAAAGAATGTAAATAAAACAATATTCGCCTATTGAAAATATTCTATCACGTTACAACTTTTATTTTAATTTTCTTAATGACTCCCTGCATGGTTGCCCTTGACATTTCCTATAATTTATCAAATTATTAAGATATTCGAAAATATACTGATATCTTTAAAAAAAAAAAAGCAATAACATCGGCAGGAACTTCAATGGTCTAGATGCATTATCCTCACTTATACGTCGTACTACATTAAGAGAAGGTTTCTTCGCAGAGCCGGAGTAGGTAACGACCCAACGCCCCTGATGAGCTACACGGACGCAGAGAGCACACCTGAGTTCACTCACGTCAGCGTCCAGAGCTCGGGTGGGAATCTAGGATTCTTCAAGGTACACAGTCATCGGCAGTTTCACGATCATCCGAATGGAGCTTACGTTGTCCAGGGTTGCAATTGATTGATAGTGAAGGTCGCGTGCATGCTGGGTCACTGGAAGATCATTTCTTTATTGATGGAATGACATGACTTTGGTCTATTTGGTTTCAAATCTTGTGGAAATCTTAATTAAGCTAAATATATTGGTCTAAAATGCCATATTAGCGTTTGCTTGACATTCACGAACATTCAAACAAATTGGGTGAAATCAGCTGATGAAAAGTTCATTCGCTTAATGAAGCATCTGAAATCCCACGTGACTAAAATGAAAAGATAATGTTTCCTTATTAGATAAAAAGGTCTCATCACAGTAAAATATTTGTTATGTGAACTGGAAGTTTCTCAGTCTTCCAAACGACAAACTCTTAGCACCTGGTAGTAGTAGTAGTAGTGGAAGTTTCTCAGTCTTCCAAACGACAAACTCTTAGCACCTGGTAGTAGTAGTAGTAGTAGTAGTAGTAGTGGTATTAGTAGTAGTAGTAGTAGTAGTAGTAGACAGGATTAGCCTATGGAACAGGCTTATCGTAATAGACACAGTGACGTATCTCTCCTTCAGCGAATGATACAATGGTCAGCGTCTCGATTTCGGCTCTAATGAAGAAGAGCGACTGGCCTCTGTTCGTTGGTCTTTTTGTCCAAATGGCAGCTCCATCGCTTTCTTAGGCCTTCCTCCCCACCATCACCCCGCCCTTTTTTTTATGTGCTGATTTTCTATTTGTTCTTAGCTCGATAAGGTTTATGGATTATCCATCCGATAAAGCATACTGATTTAATAACAGACCGATTTTTCACCAAATATCGCGGATTTAGTAAAACGAATCTATGGTGACACATTTTGATGCAAGACCAGTGGAACACTGATCATTATATGAACGGAAAATTGAACATGTATGAATTTATGGCCACATAAGAATCAAAGCTACTTTCGTAATTATTAGCACATAACATTTATGAGGTATTAACATTAACAGATTGTACACATTAGCACAGAACAAGAGGCTAGTTATAGTAACTTCTGAACAAAAAATATATAAAACATAATTCCAAATTAAATACCAGTTATATACACAAACAACAAAGCCGCTTTTTTCTTAATTCATCTCTAATGTTACTCTATCACCTGATCATCACAGGACGAAAATTGTGAGCATCTTCAGCGATTACCCGGAGAGAGATATAACGCGTTTCATTTCATTATCAAGAAGAACAATTAGAACAAAATGTCTGGGTTAATTTTAAAACAAATATCCCTGTATTCATAAGGAAAGAGAGAGAGAGAGAGAGAGAGAGAGAGAGAGAGAGAGAGAGAGAGAGAGAGAGAGAGAATGCGTTTCATTTCGTTATTAACAATAGAACAATAAGAACAAAATGTCTGGGTTAATTTCAAAACAAATATCCCTGTATTCATAGAGAGAGAGAGAGAGAGAGAGAGAGAGAGAGAGAGAGAGACGCCATGGCCTGAGCGAAAAGTTATGGCATGCCATTAACCAGACTTGTATAACTGTTTGATGACGACAGAGACACCAAGGCGGCAACAAGAGGGTCGGGTGAGACCAAGACGATGACGTTTTCACTCATAAAAAACGGAGTAAAGTTCAACCCTTGGAGACGCGACAGCAGCCTCAATTTTACTTGTTGGCTTCTTTAACGTCGGGACACTCCGTTACAAACGTCTCTCTCTCTCTCTCTCTATGAATACAGGGATATTTGTTTTAAAATTTACCCAGACATTTTGTTTTTATTGTTCTTGATAATGAAATGAAACGCGTTATCTCTCTCTCTCTCTCTCTCTCTCTCTCTCCCTCTCCGGGTAATCGCTGAAGATAATCACAATTTCCGTCCTGTGATGATCAGATGATAAAATATATGTATTATATATATATATATTATATTTTAAATAAATTTAATAAATTTTTTTATTTTTAAATTATTAAAAATTAATATATAATATATATATATATATGTGTATATATATATTATATGTATATATAAGTATAATAGATATTTATATATCTATATATATATATATATATCTATATATGCAATAATATATATGTGTATATATATATATGTATATGTATGATATGTATGTATATATATATATATATATATATATATATTATATATATATATAACTAATACTCGGTAAGTTTATTCTTGAGTTCGACGATGAATTTAGTCCCAGTTCATGGCCCACAACACCTGAATTCTATTTTTTTTTTTTTTTTGTATTGATAAAGGCTCCATCTGCTAATGTCCTATCTCCCAGGAACTACAGACATTCTAAGATTGTTTTTTTTGGGGGGGTAGGGGGCAGGAGTTAAAAGTCATTCATATAAAGTTTCTGGGGTTCTTCCCCTAACGAATCTTTGGGAGGGTAAAGGAATCGCTATTCCGCTATATTCAAATGATGAATGCTTAATTAAACAAGTCGTGATCCGACCTCTAGCTTACTCTGAGAGCGTGCTACAATCTACGGTCAGATAGAGCGTTGTTTCACTAACGAAAGTTAAAATAAATACGCTATATTTTATTAGAAAAAATAATTGTACTGCACTGTTTACCATGCACATTATATTTTAGACTTTCATTCTAATAAATAAGTCATAAACATGTTACCCTAAAATTACTGTATCTTAGCTCAACGCGAAACGCATTTTTGAGAACTATTTAGGCTTTTCCATAGACCTTTCCTACCCCCAAGCAAGACCAACAGCAAGAACAACAAAGTAGTGTGTAGGCTTACTCCCCGAGTAAGCGAAAAATAGCATCTGAGAGTGAGACAAGACTTGTATCAAATTATCAAACTGCGTTGAAAGTGTGTAACTGGAAAGGACAAAAACAGCTTTGCAGATACAGTATTTTCCTATACTGGTGGGCAGTGGACGCAGTGAAGATGGACTGGATATGCTATTACGAGAATCATGAAGTTACAGGCCACGAGATGGGTGCTGCCTATGAGCTCAGATGAAAACCCAGTAGCTAAGTCTTGATGTTTTATGGAGACAAATGATGAAATACGATGAGAATAAAGTTTTGTCCCTTCACTTCAAAGTAAAAAAATAAATAATAATAATAATAATAATAATAATAATAATAATAATAATATAATAATAATAATAATAAAAAATAATAATAATAATAATAATAATAATAATAATAAATTTTATTAAAAATAATGGCACAATTCACAGAATTAATTTTATACAAAATTCTTTCAATTCATAAGGAGAACTGAAAGAATTTCGTATGAAATCATTCTGTGAATTCCGCCATTTTTTTTTAAAACATGTTTGAAAGGAGGCCTGCTTTCCAGCCATACACAATAATAATAATAATAATAATAATAATAATCATAATAATAGTGATCTATTCCAAAGGAGGCAGGGTGCAATCCGGAACACCACACTATATAAGAGCCACCCCCAGTCGAATAGGACGAGTGTGACAGACCAAAAGAAGAATAATAATAATAATAATAATAATAATAATAATAATAATAATAATAATAATAATAATAATAATAATAATAATAATAATAACAATAACAATAATAATAATAATAATATTTTGGAAGAAGACCCTCTTTTAAACAATTCCTGTTGAATAAAATGGCAGAATTCAGCGAATTAATCTTACATATTATCTTTTTCCATTTTTCTTATTACTGGCCTCTCTGGCTCGGCGATACTGAGCTGGAGAAGCGAGTAATAAGAAAAAAGGAGAGATAATATATAAGATTAATTCACGGGATTCTGCCATTTTATTCAACAGATATTGTTTAAAAGAGGGTCTTCTTCCAAAAATATTATTAGTATTATTATTTAATTTTTTGGTCTATCAGGTTAATTCGTTGAATTCTGCCAATTTATTCAACAGAATAATTATAATGATAATTAAGCGACTTCATTTCTATCGACCGCCCAACCTACAGTATGTCCTATCTGTTTATGTTAACTACTTGTTTAGTTGTTTGTGTACATACTGTTATCTGAAAACAACTTAGCTACTCTACTGTAAATATCCAATTTATTGTAACATTACTCATATGATATTTATCTTTTGTTTACTATAACTGTAAAACTGTAAATAAGTTAGTCAGTGTTATAGAAATTCTAAAGGAATAGGAATAAAGCACAGCACGCAGTTTCTGGAGTTTTATATTTCTACCAAAGGAAATCAAGATGGTGGCAGCGGTTATTTAAAGAATCCAAAAAAAAGAAAAAAAAAAGAAAGACGACTATTGTTACAAAACGTGTTTTCCTGAAGAAAATGGCTGAATCTGTGTTTCGTTTGCCTCCACCACTAGACCCCTTGGATGATAATCTTGGTGATGCTTTCAAAAAATGGAGGAGACAAGTGGACATCTACATGACAGCAAGCGGAGCTAGTTCTAAACCCAAGAAAATGAAGGTTGCAATTATACTCCATTGCGCAGGACCACAAATGGTGGAAATATTTGACCAGTTTAATTTTGAAACAGAGGAGCAGAAAGATAATCCTGATGATGTAATTAGGAGATTTGAAGAGTATTGTTGTCCTCGTACCAGTGAAGTGTTAAAGTCCTTCAGGTTTTGGAAAATTACATACAAACAGCCATTTAATTCATTTTTGATAGAACTCAAGGTTCAGGTCGATAAATGTAATTTTCAAGAAAAAGAGCGAATGATAAGGGATAAAATTGTTTTCAGTGACAGGGAAACTACAGGAGCTGCTACTTCGAGAAAGAAACTTAAATTTAGAAAAAGCTGTCAAGATATGTTTGGCTTATGAAGCAACCGTTAATTGTGCTAAAGAGATGTGCGAAGTTGGTTCTGAGAATGTTAATAAGGTGAACAATTGGAGAACCAAAACTACAGATGGTTCCTTTAATAAGGATTTTACGGACTCAAAAAATATGGACAGGTATGCCGTGAAGTGTCGTTTTTTGTGGGTAATAAAGCATGAATGTTTGGAAAAATCAAAATGCCCAGCATGGGGAAAAGTCTGTGAATCATGTAAAGGAAGAAACCATTTCAAGGTTGTGTGTCAGAAAACAGTTAAAATTGTTAAAGAGAAGAACGAAGAGGCAGATGAAGGCTACGACCATTACATGTGGATGGCACCGGTTGCAATGAAAAATTCAAATAGATTAACTGCATTACTAATTGTAAACGATACCGAGGTTAGATTTTATTTGGATACGGGTGCTGACGTGAATGCAATATGTCAAACGTATGTCAAAAGGGATCAAGTGCGACCAACATCTGTGAAACTCGCCATGTGGAATAAATCCAAGCTTTCGCCCATTGGCGAGACGACATTGAATGTGAAGAACCCCAAAAATGATGGAATTAGAGGTGTAACCTTCATTGTGGTTTCAAATGACCTAATGTGTTTACTTGGGTCAAAGACATGTCAAGAGATGGGATTCGTGTTTGTCAATGGTAAAGCATTTGTATCAAAAATTGACATAGACCATGAGATGAGCGACCTTGGTGACCTTGGAGAGGTTAAAATTAATGTAGATTCTACATTACCAGCAAGAATATTACCGTGCCGACGTTTACCCATTGCATTAAAATCAAAGGTTCAAAAAGAGTTACACTCTCTTGTGAAAAGAGGAGTTTTAATTCCGGAGACTGAACCAACTGAATGGGTTAGTCAAATGGCAGTCGTTCAAAAAACAAATGGAAAGTTAAGAATATGTATCGATCCTCAGCCACTCAACAAAGCTCTTAAAAGGGAATATTACAAATTACCAATTTTGGAGGATATATATACTGCCAAGTCTAAAACATGCCAAGATATTTAGCAAACTGGATGTTCAAGAGGCTTTTTGGCATATACGACTGGATGAAGAATCCAGCAAGTTAACAACAATGATTACCCCCTTTGGTAGATATCGATGGGCTCGTCTACCTTTCGGCTGAAGGTGAGCAGTGAAATATTTCAGCGAAAATTAAATGAGGCATTGGAGGGGCTTCGGGGTGTATACTGTGTAGCTGATGATATTGTGGTCGTTGGTTTTGGAAATGAGGAACACGACGCAATGCGTGATCACGAACAAAATCTTCAGTCACTACAGAACCGTTGTCAAGAAAAAAAGATCAAACTAAATGAAGAGAAATCTGTTTATAGAAAAAAGGAAATCGCGTTCATGGGACATCGTTTAACATCATCCGGTGTGACGGTTGATGAAAATAAGGTAAAGGCCATTAAAGAAATGCCTGCCCCTACCGATATTTCAGGAATTCGGAGGTTTTGTGGAATGTTGCAATATCTATCAAGGTTTTTACCCAATCTGGCTGATGATTTAGAACCTATCCGAGAGCTGACAAGAAAGAACTCAAAGTTTGAATGGAATGATGAGTGCACTCGCGCTTTCTCAATGATCAAAGAAAAGGTCACCTGTACACCAGTTCTAGCTTATTTTGATCAAAGTAAGGAGCTTGTATTACAGGTTGACAGCAGCAAGGATGGTATTGGTGCAGTCATTATGCAGGAAGGACGTCCAATAGAATACGCAACAAGAACCTTAGCTAGAAACGAACGTAACTGGGCTCAGATTGAAAAGGAAGTTCTTTCTGTGGTTTTTGGTTTAGAGCGATTTGACCAGTACACTTTTGGGCGACGTGTCATTGTTCATAATGACCATAAGCCTCTTTCTTCAATCCTCGAAAAGCCATTAAGTCAAGCTCCAATGCGTTTACAAGTTTTAATGATGAGGTTGAACCGGTACGACGTCGAATATCAGTACAAAAGCGGAAAAAGCCTGTTGTTAGCCGATACCCTTAGCAGGGCCTGCCCCAAAGAGGAAAATAGACACACATTGGTAAGGATGATAGATTCACTGAAAAATTACCCCGATTCAATTTTAAAGGAAGTAAGAGACGCCACCACAAACGACGAAGAGCTGCAAGAATTATTGTCTGTAATCAAGGAAGGATGGCTTGATCGCAAAGACAAAGTTCCGGAAGTATTAAAGCCTTACTTCGATTTTAGAGATTCCATGAGTTACCGAGACGGCATCATTCTAAAGGGAACTCGTATACTGATTCCTAGTAAACTACGAAATTCCATCAAAACGAAACTTCATGTAGCTCATCTTGGTTACGATAGCATGATGCGACGAGCAAGAGATGCAATATTCTGGCCAGAGATGTCGAAAGAAATAAAGCAAATGGTCAATTCATGTGACATTTGCCAGCAGTATAAACCTCGAAACCAGAAATAATCGTTGATGGATGTTGATGACGGAGGCAGACCCTGAAATAAAATTGGATTAGATTTGTTTGAGATTGTTGGAAGAAATTATCTAGTCATTGTTGATTATTATTCCTCATTCACTGACGTAGAGTTTCTAACGTCAACAACTTCAAATCATGTGATAGCGATAATCAAGAAGATGTTTGCTAGATACGGTATTCCTACCCAATTAGTGTCCGGTGGAGGACCACAATTCAGCTCGTTTCAGTTTAAAGTTTTTGTTAAAGAGTGGGGTATAGAGCACAGGATGTCATCTCCGGGACATCCTCAAGGAAATGGGAAGGCTGAAGCGGCAGTTAAAATAATAAAAAATATGATGAAGAAGACGCATGCAGAAGGAAAAGATCAATATTTGGCGTTACTAGAGCTGAGAAATACACCACGTCAAGACTCTAACTTAAGTCCAGCTCAGATGATGTTTGGACGTAAATTACGGTCGATAATTCCTGAAATTATGAACAATGACCATCCAGTTTCTCAAAAAAGGGAAACCCGGAGAGAATCCATAAAGAAATATTATGATAAAACTGCAAGAGATATGACACCATTAAACGAGGGGCAACCTGTATATTATCAAAATCCAGACAAGAAGGGTTAGGAAAAAGGGCTCATTAGCCATGCACAAGGAAACCGAACCTATATAATTGAAGGAAAGAAGGAGGAATTTATAGAAGAAATAGAATTCATATCCGTCCAACTACACAGGATTCATCGGCAATACCAGAAATGGAAGAAACTAGTAAATTGAGGGAAACCAACGTTAATGATGAACAAACAATCTATCATCCTATTTGCGACATGCCTAAATTGCCAAGAAGATCAGCTCGTCTGCAAGAAAAGATGAAGGGCGAATAATTTATTGTTTTTATATTTTAATGTTTACAATGTATCCTACTTGATCCTTATTTTATGTTGTATCAATTTTAGTTTCTTATATTTGTCAAAAGCCAAAGAAAGGGGTATGTTTATGTCCGCTACTTGTTTAGTTGTTTGTGTACATACTGTTATCTGAAAACAACTTAACTACTCTACTGTAAATATCCAATCTATTGTAACATTACCCATATGATATTTATCTTTTGTTTACTATAACTGTAAAACTGTAAATAAGTTAGTCAGTGTTATAGAAATTCTAAAGGAATAGGAATAAAGCACAGCACGCAGTTTCTGGAGTTTTATATTTCTACCAAAGGAAATCAACACTATCCTCTACAAGTCAAGAGGTTCTAGATTCATTTGATTTCCCGTGTCATCGACCTTAACTTTATTCTATTTAACCTTCAATTTGTTAAAAGAAACAAAAAAACTAGTTGTATAAAGAGATAAAAGATCATTCCAACTGATAATAGAATCTGTGTATCAGTAGAAAAAAAATATCAGTAAAAAAATACATAAATACAAAGATAGGAAAAGCCTGCATAATCATTCAGCAGTTGTTGACATGAACGTGCACCTTACGCTTTTCTATGACTGGCTTGAAAATAATTATGTAAAACTGATAAAATCACAAAGCGGCGGTCACTTACAACTGATAATGGTAGAAAAAGGTAACGCGGGGGTTAGAGCATTTATCAATCCCCACTGAAATATCATACAATGTATGCACTTTTACCCGTAGAGTTACAATCTTTAATTCCTTGGTGTGTGGGTATTCTCTCTCTCTCTCGAGCAGGACATTTTTGTTATGTGTGACCTTTGACAATAGAAGCAAAAAGTGGCGTGATGTCCGTCCTAAGTCTAGTTTTATCTTATTATGACATTTCAGTATATAATGCCTGATGCTCTCAGCAGCTGGTTTATCAAAACAAGAAGACTCGGTCGCGACCCTCTTCAAATATTAGGTTCTGACACTCAGGTTGCTAATGTGATCTTCTTTGAGTCCTCACTCTTATAGATCATGATTAAGGGTGAAAGCTGTATGATAATTACAATGTAGCCAATAATAATCTTGCACAATGCACCACTCACTCTCCTTCACTCTCAAAAATCATAATATTTACATCTTGAATTCCCCCAAAGCTTCAACTCTCTTTTTTTATTTCCTTAACGTTCCTTCTTTATCTGCAGACTCAACAACTTGGAGATTCTTCTTAACGCTGCTCTTGACCACATCAAGATGTGTCAGAACTGTACTACACCCTTCCAGTTCACCCAGTTCACCCACTTTCCCCTTTATCCACCTTTACAGTGGCAAGATCAACTGTCTACATAAACTTCTGCCCTCAGTTCCTTTCCAAGAATTCTAATTCGTTTCTCAAATAACGCTTTTCTACTCTAGGCTCTCTCCAGTCCTCAACACACATTACAGATCTAATTTACACTTTCAGTTATCTCTATCGAGATTGGCCTGCTCCTCGTAAAGCCTTATATCACGGAGTGGATACAATTCAGGCCATGCCGTATCCAACGACTGAAGATCCAGGAGAAAAATCATTAATTCAGCAAACGGTCTCCATTCCGTCAATCACAATCAACTTGTAATATAGGTTGCATACATGGACCGTCACATCCCGACGAACAGATAATGGATTCATCAACTGCATCATACAAATCTTGCTACGTGCGTGTGTTTTTCCCCCTGAATCAGTCTCTTCCAATGAAATAGGTCATAACAAAAAACAACCTCCTAGAGTTAAATTGCTCAAAATGCAGTGCTTTCTTCAGCTGTCCTTTCGAGAGGGTCACGAGACTTAAATCTAAGCTGGCATCTCCTCGTCACTCTTCAACTCCTCCATTGTTAGGGCAATTGCCAGAAACTAACTTATACAAAATATGTCTGCTTTCAACCAGTTTCGTTCGTGGAGATGCCACTCCAAGGTCACACTGGACTTCGTAAGCCACCGAAGGTTCTAGATTTGAGGTGTCGGAAATACGAGACGAACTGGGTTCAGCTCTCGAGCGCGAACACCACAAATAGCGACCGAGCAAGAGCAAAAGCAGTGCGTAACACACTCACGTAGCGGATCACGACAAGGTTACAGAGGGACAATAAATGACGTTGCCCTGCAAAGATATCGTCAAAGAGGAGAAAAGATTAACTGCAATGAAGTTAGAATTACGAGATATAACAAGGAATGCAGTTCTCCCGATCTATTAAAACGCTCGAATGTCATTCAAGAAAATAAATAACAATATTCCGGTGAAAACGAAGTACGTTTCGTGACTTTTTAAAATGTGATGATTTTATAGTGATGATTTTATATTTTCATTCAAGCAGATGTGCTAAAGTGTCTATAGAGCTTAAACACACATAAAATAAGTAAAATAAGTCAATAGGTCTTTGCCTCTTAAACAATAACACTTATGAGGTACTTATCACTTATACAAAAGTCCTGGAATTGAAGATGTCGATGGTTCGTGCCCGTCGGCCGGCAATTCTATTATCGCTGAATAAATTCCCCTTCGGTTAAACATACATGAAAATATATTAATTCCGAGGTAGAGCGAATTAGATATTAAAGGACATTTGTAGCTCGATATATGTATATGAATCACGGTAATGTGATATGACTTATATTATGACTACGTGCGGGCAAAAGCACTACAACGCTACCGAGGACGAGGTGGGTTTGATGCAATCTCCAAAACTAAAAAATACCTGAGCATGGCAGGTATTTGAGGTGGGAGGCGTCATAAACTTATATCCTCTTGCGGTGGCGGGGTGGACTAAGGCTGAATAAATTCCCCTTCGGTTAAACATATGTGAAAATATATTAATTCCAAGGTAAAGCGAATTAGATATTAAAGGACATTTGTAGCTCGATATATGTATATGAATCACGGTAATGTGATATGACTTATATAATGACTATGTGCAGGCAAAAGCACTACAACGCTACCGAGAACGAGGTGGGTTTGGGGCAGTTTCCAAAACTAAAAAATACCTGAGTGTGGCAGGTATTTGAGGTGGGAGGCGGCATAAATTTATATCCTCTTGCAGTGGCGGGGTGGGCTAAGGCTTCACTGCCAGTCCTGGAATTGAAGATGTCGATGGTTCGTGCCCGTCGGCCGGCAATTCTATTATCGCTGAATAAATTCCCCTTCGGTTAAACATATATGAAAATATATTAATTCCGAGGTAGAGCGAATTAGATATCAAAGGACATTTGTAGCTCGATATATGTATATGAATCACGGTAATGTGATATGACTTATATAATGACTAAGTGCGGGAAAAGCACTACAACGTTACCGAGGACGAGGTGGGTTTGATGGAATCTCCAAAACTAAAAAATACCTGAGCGCGGCAGGTATTTGAGGTGGGAAGCAGCATAAACTTATATCCTCTTGCGGTGGCGGGGTGGGCTAAGGCTTCACTGCCAGTCCTGGAATTGAAGATGTCGATGGTTCGTGCCCGTCGACCGGCAATTCTATTATCGCCGAATAAATTCCCCTTTGGTTAAACATATATGAAAATATATTAATTCCGAGGTAGAGCGAATTAGATATAAAAGGACATTTGTAGCTCGATATATGTATATGAATCACGGTAATGTGATATGACTTATATATATATATATATATATATATATATATATATATATATATATATATATAAGACTAAAAGAACTTCAATTTATGAGAACTATAAATCCAATACTATTAACAACATATAAGATTATTCAATACTACAACGAATACATTTACCGTGCGACTCAAACCGTATCCTAGTACACCCTCCCACAAAGATATGTAAGTAGGTATATATTTGACAGGCATATAAAAAATGCATATGATAAAACGCACAGGGAGTAGGAAAAATCAATTGTCAGAACACGCCAAAACCAGTTTTATTCCAGACAAACAAGCGTTGAAACTTATCAGAGATTGTCAAGCTCTCTCCCTCTCTCTGGATTGTTCTTGTGTCTGTTACAGAGACCACAATGTAACAAGGACACTGAGAGCTGAAAATCTCAGATGTAAACACTTGGAATGCCCTCGGCATAGTAATCTCATGAACGGACGAACAATAAATATCGCAAGAAATCCCGTATTAATTATAACATCCTGAATACATACCATAGGTGGAGATACTCGCAGATGCACATACCTAAGCAGGCTGATGTACGAGTATGTTACACGTTTTTAATGATTGCTACGTGTCTCATTGTGATTGGCTAATTGTTGTGGTTCACTATTTTGATTCGAGTTTTTTGATCGGCTAAGAGGGCAATTTCGGCGTAAACGATTACCTGCAAGCTTTGGAGACAAGGAAATAACTACAATAAATTATCATACTTCATAGCTAAAACTCAAAGAGCAATTACTGCATTTGGGTCCAACTGTCGGTTGTTCACAAAGCAAGCAGCTGGTACCATATCACATTTCACTACTGTCAACGACTTTTAATCGTCATATCCTATGAACTATCTGCTGTACTGAGATCGAAAATGCTCTTAACAATGATAGCCAATGCTTACAAAAACTCTGAAAATTTTAAAGAGAGGAATATATGAGAAGGAAAACTATTCATCAATCAATATGCTAAAATCTATTCCCTCACAGATGACAGTAATCGAGATAGCAACCATCTACCAAAATTATTCTCCTGACAACTCTGTTTCAAGAGTTGTCATGGACCAACCGATTTGGCTAAATTCTACGGTAACCACAACAAACGTTTCACCTTCGTCTCATGGCGAGTGGCGGGTTGCGGGTGGTGAGGTTTGTTTATCAGAACAATAATTTCAACTTAATCTAACCTTTTAGAACTCATGTTTTTATATTATTTCATTAAACCGCCGTTGACCCCCTGACAGTTAGAAAGGTACTAAGGAATAACAGGATGCAGACCTCAGCAGCAACAGAGGTTGGGTGGGTAAGAACCGGAGAAATAGTTAAATCTTCTGCTTGCTGGCCATTCTTTTAGTAAGACTTTTGAAAAGATTGTTTTAAAAGCGTAAAATGGGAAAATTACCATTTTGATAAATTTTATTTTCAATACATTTTTATGCGAATAGGCTTTTTAAAAACAATTAGAAACTTCCAATTGCAAAAAATTGGATCATACAATTACTGCCAGGGACGAGATAAGAAACATAATACGTTTGTGCTAAGACCATCCAAAGCTGAAATTACGTACAGATCTCGGGCAATCGTACCTTAGACAAACTTACAAGTAACGTTCTTGCTGGTTTCAGCTAAATCTGCTGATAGATAGACATACAAGCAATTAACACTAGGATGATGACATCATGGTAGTTCGTGACTGGGACATCGGTACAGAAAATCTATATTACATTGTAGTACATACTTCTCTTGCGCTGTTGGTGCCACTATGCGTGCCACTGACAAAAAAAAAAAAAAAAAAAAAAAAAAAAAAAAAAAAAAAAAAAAAACCAACGGCGTACCCTGCGTCGAAATAACCCCTAAGAAAAAGTAATAATCTGACTTCTTTGAATTCAGTTGAATATAGAATTTAGGCCAAAGGCCAAGCACTGAGAACTATGAGGTCATTCAGTGCTAAAACGGAAATTGACTGTAAAAGGTTTGTAAGGTTTAACAGGAGGAACACCTTGCAGCTGCACTATCAATCAATTATTACGAGAGGGTGGAAAGTAAGATGGAAGAAAATGTAAAAGGAGGTACAGTAAAAGGAACGAAATGGGTAGCAGCTAGGGGCCAAAGGCACGTTGCAAAAAACCTTGAGTAATGGCTACAGTGCACAGCATAAGGAACACTGACACCTACCCTGCTACGGCGACGCTGACTTCTTTGTGTGTTAGCCTGTCTGTCGCAAAACGCTCAACCAAAATCTAAATTTTATTTGGTTAATGATTTGCTTGCTTGCATGTTTATTTATTTATCTATTTATGCACATGTGCATTTATTCACTGATTTATTCGGCGTTGGGAAGTCTGCATTCTCTCATGTAATCCGACCGTTTCATTGATGTTGCTGAATTTTTTTCCCTCCGATGTATGCATTGTGGAAACCTGAAGTAAGGAACTTTGAGTATGAATTAAAGCGTGTCGCTGATCTCAACGTTATTGGAAAGCTGTACGTAAATGTCAGTCCTTATGAGTACATTGGATACGTAGTAGTATAAGGTCATCGAACCCAGCGTTGTTTTTCTTCATTCATTTAAATCACTCATCAGATTCACGGTCATATGTTAATAAAGAAAGCCTGGCATGATCAGACACATCATGAACAATATTTCGGATTCTCAGCTCAAGAAAAGAAAAATGTATTTCAAAAAGTAGGCTCGGCATTGAAGAGCAGTTAGTCAATCGTTGCCTGGCCATATGAGGGTTGGAAGGGAGACCTAAAAATAAACCGAATTATACAGCACTCACATCACTATCAACCAACGATTACAAAACGGTGTACCAGTGTAAAGATTACGGACTGCTATCTCCGTAGACGAGAAAGCTTACCCATTAATTCTCTCTAGGAGCCTTAACTACTGTTGCCAAGTGATGGACGTACTATAGTTGAGAAATATGAATAAATTATCTTGCCAGTTTGTACTCTAGTTTCAGTTACTTCCAGAGTAAAACTATCAGAGTTGGGACTAACAATAAATCGACGGGGATATAATGTCAGCAAGAAATAGTTTCCGAGTTGGCTAGGGAAATTAGAGTGATCATTTGAAAACCAAGCAACATGAAATAATTAGGCCTCATCCTTGATGGAACAATTGCTACTCCTCTTTTACTGGTAACTGATGGAAAACTTTTCAGCAATATTAACGACCCAGATAATTGAATAATAACTGAGTTTACATGTCGAAGATGACAGGCTGAAAGAGGTTTAACAAAATAAGTGACAAAAGGATGGTAGCAGAATCTATGCAAAAGATTTTGAAGAGTATTATGTGAAAGATCAAAGAGGAGGTGACTAAAAAACGGATTCTCAATGGAATCCAATGCTGGACTGTATGAATCTTTGATGTTCCAACCCTCCTCCATGGATGTGAAGTCTGGATGTTGGACGAGAATGAAAGAGAAACGTTTAACCTGCAGTATATGTAGAACTGAAAGGGTGGGAAAGTGGAGATACAAAGAAGTGGTAAAAAAAAAAAATACAGCTAAGTTAAAATGATCGCTTAGTGTTTTCAGGTGGTTCAGCCACATGAAGAACGGAGGATGATAGGTCCGTGAGGAGAGTATACAATCTGTGAGTCATAGGGAGAAGAGGGAAATGCCTTGGGGCGACTAGGTAGGTGGTATGAAAAAGGAATTGTAAACTAAGGACTTCGACATTCAGGAGGCAAGTGAGCAAGAAGTGATGGTACAGTGCTTGCAGGAAGTTCGATGCGCTGATACTGAGTATTCTGTGTTAGTGCATGAAATAGCTGATGTGGAAGTTTCCTTCATAAGAGGTTCATCCGCGATTCAGTAATTGACGGTGAATATGGCAGTTTGTTGTCTTGTCTCTCATAAGAGTCATTCGTTGTTATGGAAACAGTTTAGTGTTTAACACACACACACACACACACACACACATATATATATATATATATATATATATATATATATATATGTGTGTTGTGTGTGTGTGTGTGTGTGTGTGTGTGTAATGACAGATGTCTAAAACTCACCCCTACAGCGAAAAGTAGCAAAAGTAAGGAACCGAGATCAAGACTAATGCTATGGAAGATCAGGTTATGGCGATGCACAAGCATTCGCTCACTCATGAGAATTCGTCGACAACTAAAACTAAGTAGGGACGGTGTTGTTGCCCTTTTAAGGTTAAACTTCTACAGTAGTACTCACAGCATTTTGCTGCATCATTACACACCCGAATCCCCTTACTGAGTGTCAAGAGCTTACATCGGGATGATGAGGTTGTTGAGTCCATTATACAACTGCAGTACATTGGTGAGTTTGTATTCGCACCCTGCTATTCTTTTGTTAAAGCCATTTTGTAGGTACTACGTTCTGGTTTTGTTCCAACCCCTTATTCAACAGGGTCCGACAATAACTTTCTTTCTTATGCAACACCCGTTGGCAACAAGTAGCTGCACGTGACTCAATCTACTTGAAACCAGTTATATCTGGGTATTTTAAATTTGAATTATAGTTTAGTGCTGACAAGACTTATCGGAGGGTTTGTACTACTTAGTGGGCTTCGACAATGGGTTACTTGAAACGTGAACAAAACATCCAGTTATTGAATTGCTTTCTAATATCTGATTCGAATCAACATAGGGAAAACGCCTGTGGTAGCATATTCAAGCATATTTACCGTCACGAAAGAAATCAAAGATTGAAAATCCAACTCACGTCTTGATTCACGTTTTAAAAGTAGGTTATAATGCGTAACGTCACCTTGAACTGCAGTATTTTGGACCCACCGCCACAGAGGACCAAACGCCACCCACCCTCCATCCTTAGAGAGTCCTCCACCAGGGAGGTCCAACAATACCCACAATCCCCAAGAGACCCAAATCGTGTAATCGTCAAGGGCTTGGAGTCGTATAAAACGATGGCAGCCTCGTGACGACTCGCTCATTTGCAAGGGTCGTCTGTACCTGGGTAGACCAATCCCCGCTGCGTCAGCACAAATAGAAGATGTTTTCCCTCCTCTCGTCGCCGAGAGCTCGGCAGGTAAGACAGTGAATGTGAAATGCCTGGTCACCGTCCGGCCGGAAATGTCAGGGCGTGCTGTTTTTCATCCCACCCTTGCCTCTTCTCTCTCCTCCTTACTGCTAGTTGTAGTACCACCCATCAAGACCCCTCTTCTCAAACTTACGTCATATTAACCTCTACTCCTTGAATTACACAGTTCAGTGGCGATTTCCCTCCCTCCCTTAGAAGGATAGAGCTTTCCGGTGATCAGCAAATCTTTAGGGCTGAAATTGCTAGCCCAAACGCCTGACATTTTAAAACTTCTACTCATGCCTTGCTACATGTGAAAGTCAAGGCCTATCGGTCTTTCGGAATTAATTCACAAATTGAATCATTCAGTTGGTAAACTAAACTAACTCGAACCCGAAAGATGTGTATAGTAGAAGCGGGGCATGGGTACAGCCATTGTTCTATTTTCGTTTTGCGGGGCATTTCTGCTGATGCCAAGCTCTGTCTTTCATTCAAATATTCGCGGGACGACAGTTTTCTTTCGCTTTAGAAAATGCATCCGAGAACTGAAACGGTTCGGGTATTGTTTGCTCCTTTTTTAATGGCGGGGCGCGTTGGGTTACAGAATCCGTTTTATACGTACTGTTGCCTAATTCATTCATGGAAACAGGAGACGATTATTTTATTTGCTTTCCTTTACATTTTCTTTCTATGTTTTCCATAACTAATAATCTAGGAAAACAAAGAAGTTTCCTCTTTCTAAATACCCGTATTCCACAAGATATGTACAGAATAAGAATAGACAAATTTCTTGTCTAGTGTTGTGTACCTTTCTGTCAGTCCACTGATTTGTACAATGTTTCAATTTGCCTGTCAACAGATTTTGGCCTCAGTCACTGTCGGCTTGCTGTTATCGGCAATGATGGCAACGTGGGGTTACCCAGCTGCAGCTCTTCCTCAGTGGGAAAGTGAGGACTCTGTCATTCATCTTACTACTGACCAGGAAAGCTGGTTTGGTAAGTAAAATGTCTCTGGTTCCAATGTTGTTCTGCAGTGCTGGAGAGCTCAGATGATGAATTATGTTGACTATTACCACGCATCTACTGATAAGAATAATGTCTGATTGACTTGATTTATGATTTAGACTTCCGTGCTACGGGATAGCAATGGAGCCTAGGTTGAGTTAGATTAGATCAGTTCTTTTCAGTCAGTACACAATTTAAAGTATTCATATTATTATTGATATGAAGTTCTTTGATGTCATACTGATGTGCTAGTCTAAAGTCAATTATCACTGTGAATTATTTTTCTAGCCACTGTTACGCTGATGATGTGCATTCCTGGTTCGCTGATCGGCGCTTCCATCTACGAGTGGCTAGGCCCAAGAAAGACGATGTTGGCTTTGGCTCCCACTCTTGGTCTTTTCTTTATGACCATGGCAGTAGCTTCATGGGAAATTGTACGTGAAGCAGGCATGGCAGAGACAGTTCTCTTAACTAGCCGGGTTATTCAGGTGAGTTTGGTGGAAAATGAACTTAATAATGAGACAGATTTTGTTCATTTCAGCGATACGCTGTATTATGAGTATTTCACGACATTCCATTAACGACATCACGTTTCTCTTTTGCAGAGCATAATTGTAGCCCTGCTGAACCCTTTCGTCTCGGTGTACACCTACGAAATTTGTGACCAGAGTATCAGAGGCATGATGACCAGCTTCGTTGAGATATGGGCTACAATTGGTTACTTACTCTCCTACTTGGCTGGATGTTTTCTTTCTTGGGATTTGATTGCATTACTTCTGCCAATAGTTTTACTAGTCCCTGCCTTTACTGGGTTGCTGATTTCACCAGAATCTCCTCTATGGTTAGCCAGAATAAACAGAGAAAATGAAGCTACAGAAATATTAGAACGAATACGTTCTACAGGAAAGGAAGTCATGGCAGATTTGGAAGCTGTCCGGAGCACCCAGAGTGGAAAGGCGTCTACGTGTTCAGCATCTCTCTCTATATTCACAAAGAGAAGCCATCTTAAGGCAATCATTGCCTCGTCGCTCATTTTCACAGTGAATCAGCTTGGCGGATTTGCAATCATTGCTATATACGTTGTTCATATTTTCAATGATTCAGGGGTAGGGCTGAGCCCAAGCTGGAGCTCGGTGGTGATAGGGGTATTCCGGCTTGTTTTTAGTGTAATTGCTTCTTTCCTGTTGCGCGGACAATCTCGGAGACGTATGCTATTCGCAGGAAACACTTTAGCCGCATTTGCGTCTGCTCTCATGGGGACTTTCTTTTACCTTCAAAGCTTAGGTCAGGATGTTTCGTGGTTGAGCTGGTTGCCACTTTTCGGCCTCGCTCTGTATATGGTGGGATATGCAGGAGCAGTTGGACCAACCACCTGGACTGCTGGGGTTGAAGTACTGCCGGGACCTGTCCGCTCTGCAGGTTTCGGGATAGCCACCACCTGCTATTCGATCACCGCTTTTACCTTATCCAAATTCTTCTTGGACATGAAGGATACGATAGGCCTACATGGAGTGTTTTGGTTTTTCTCATGTGGTTCTCTCGTTTACAACATAATTGTCTTCTTCTACATTCCAGAAACTTATGGGAAATCTATGAAGGAGGTCGCAGCTTACTGGGAAAACACAAGAACACAGGAAACTGATAAGAATGCAACCGTTTGAGAAGGGCATTTTCAGAGTAATACCTGCTATAGTAGATTCACATCATAGTGCATCTGATGTCTAGGCCAGTCACTTACGACGATCCTGATTGGCTGTTGATAAGCCAATCACGAGCTAGAAACTCTGTCTCTCTCAAGAGTTCACACAGGCAGGATGTATGTTCCAACTCTCCTGAGGGATACGTCTTTCAAAAGCATCCATCAGGAGAGGTGGAACATACATCCTGCCTATAAGAACTCTCGAGTGACTGAGTTTCCAGACCAGTCAATTGCTTATCAACAGCCAATCAGGAGCGTCGTGCGGGACTGGCCTTGACATCAAATGCACGGCTGATGTGAATATACTATAGTTACAATACTAAAGTGAATATTTTGAAATGAAGTGGTGGGAGGATGTTTAAAGAAAAGAAAAACGTTTAGTTTTGTGTGCGATTTGCTGTCTTGAATTCGTGTACGCCACTGAAGGGATGGGTTTTTTTTCTTAGCTTTTCAGTCAAATTATCAGCCCAACAGTTTGATATATGAATATCTTGCACTACACAAAACTCTCATATCTTTCCTAGCCAAGTTCTGTGACGCTATACGCTCTTTAAAAGTGTCTTGTCCGCTAGTAATGTTTTATGTATAATGGGTATATCAGGCTGTTAGTGTTACAATGATCTGATCTACTTGATATATAAATTATATATATATATATATATATATATATATATATATATATATATATATATATATATATATATTATATATATATATATATACATATATATATATATATATATATATATATATATATATATACTTTAGGAATAACTTACGCCAAAGGAGGCCTATTATTCACAAATGAATCTGGCTGGACGGTATTAGAACCTGTGCTTTATGGTCTAGATACAGTGATAAAAAGTCGATTTATCTATTCATATATCAAGAATATAATGTAGTTTCGGCTAGGCTGTAGCTACATATTCCCGTTGAATTCATACGCTGTAGGCACTTAAAATCGAAACCAACCAAATTGAAATGAATTCAATAGAAAGTGACAAAGTCACGAGTGCATCAGCGACATAACTTCATACCTTGCCAAGTGCCTCAGTGGCATGATCGGTTTGGTCTTGGCCTGCCACCTCGGTGGTCGCGAGTTCAATTCTCGGCATTCATTGAGGGGTCAGAGATGTATATTTCTGGTGACAGAAGTTCACTCTCGACGTGGTTCGGAAGTCACGTACAGCCGTTAGTCCCGTTGCTGAATAACCACTGGTTCCATGCAACGTAAAAACACCATACAAACTAACCAACTAATTTTTTTCTATTTGAAGCCAGGTTTTGAGTCGTCTTTCCATACAGTAATTTTCTTATGATTACACTAGAACACTTTGCCAGGATATTATCTCATTTGTGTCCTTGACCAAGCGTATTTCATGCCTGTTTTAAAATGTTTGAACAATAGGTAAAAGTAATCCGTCTAATCATACTTTTATGGTGACTTGTACATACATCTCTTTCAGAAATATATACCGGTAGCAGTCGCTACTAATTAGGTATAGATGGTATTTTGTTTATATTTTATCAATATATTTTTGTATTTTTACAAATAAAGCTTACTATACTTTCAAGTGTTTATTTCAAGTACATGCCTAATGCTAAACTTAAATACCAGGGACAGGCACTATCATAAAAGCTGAGAGGCATCCACCTTCATTAATAATAATATATATATATATATATATATATATATATATATACTATATATATATATATATATACCATATATATATATATATATATATATATATATATTTATTTATTTATATATATATGTATATATATATATATATATATAATATATAATATATATATGTATATATATATATATATATATATATATATATATATATATATATATATGTATATATATATATGTACTATATATATATATATATATGTATATATATATGATATATATATATGTATATATATATATATGTATATATATATAATATATATATGTATATATAATATATGTATATATATATATGTATATATATATATATATGTATCATATATATATATATATATGTATATATATATATATATATATGTATATATATACATATATATATATATATATATAATGTAACCATTTCAGTTAATATAAGTTGCTCATTCTAACTGTGACCTAGTCAGTGCTATTTTTCTGTAATCAAAACAGGGTAACCTACATGCCATAGGCCTAACCCATTTCTAAAGGCCTACTTAATTCATTACAGTAAAAAGGATTTTCCAAGGATAATTACTTAAAATTAATATTCAAGATGAATCGTACTTCTATTTTGTTGCTCTGATTTGTATTGCTGATATTTCTCCCGTGTCAACGCTGACGCCGATCTGAGGCTGACAGGAAACGAACAAGCAAAACTTCAAGTTGTCCAACAATGCATACAGACCACTTACGTAAACTTTCGCATCCGGAGGGCAAGTTGCCAATGGATACAGGAAAGTGTGACCGTGAAACTGTAATTAATTAGGGCGCTGTCACGAGGACTATAATTTTCGAGCTCTTGTGATGCTGTGTAGCTAGAAATGACATTAAATTGTGCTGATGATTTCACGTAAATGGGCCTTTATATATATATATATATATATATATATATATATATATATATATATATATATGTATATGTATATATATATATATATATATATATATATATATATATATATATATATATATATATATATTACCTTTCAGAAGGTCGCCTGGGTACATTCTTTGTAGAATTAAAAAAAAAAACTTATGATCCTTGACAGGATTAAATAATTATACATTTATATGATTCTGGATGACTTATAATATTCCCCAATTCCCCCCCCCCCCCCTCCTCCCCTCAAGCCTTTATATATATATATATATATAAAGGCTTGAGGGGAAGAGGGGGGGGGGAATTGGGGAATATTACAAGTCATCCGAATCATATAAATGTCTATTATTTAATCCTGTCAAGGATCATAAGTTTTTTTTTTTTAATTCTACAAAGAATGTACCCAGGCGACCTTCTGAAAGGTAAGCACTAGACCAACTTCGCATTTTGTCTTAGTGATTCTTATTCAAGAAGAATGTTCTGTAGTGAGGCTCCACATCTTAAAATATACATTGTTACATGAACGCTAGTGTAGTATTGTATACTACTGCGAGACGGAATAAAATGGGAAATTAAACTGAAATTGCTGTCTAAACCGGGAAGAGAGGTTGACCATGACTACGTCCATTTAGAAAGCCGTGCTTTACCCTTTACTTGTGTTTTCATTTCTATTACTTTCGTAAACTCTGTAATATCGTCTGATATAGACTCAAATACTTTTATTTAATATTATCCTTAGGTGTCATTATCGAAGGCAGTAGGATAAAAGCTGCATGAGGGAAGTGGAGAAATATAGCTAGAGTAGTATGTGATAAGAAAATGCCAATCAAGCTAAAAGTCAAGATATATAACACTGAAATAAGACCAGCGTTAATGTATGGAGCAGAAACATGGGTTCTAAGAAGAAAAGAGGAAGTAAAGATTCAGAAAACAGAGATGAGAATGCTGAGTGGATTATGGGAGAATTGCTGTTTGAGAGATTGGAAAATTATGAAATAAGACGAAGGGAAGGCTTATATATATAGGATATATATATATATATATATCTAGTATATATATATATATATATATATATAGTATCTATATATCTATAGTATAATATATATATATATATATATATATATATATATATATATATATTATATATATATATATATATATATACTATATATATATATATATCATATTTATATATATAATATATATATATATATATATATATATATATATATATATATTACGGTTTTTGATCGCCTCGTCTCCCAGTATCATTCATTTTTGTTTTAGTTATTTGCTAGAAGAGCAGCCATTTTTAACCCTTTCCTTTAAAGCATTGGGGAGATTGGCATGTTCGGTCTGGGGGGAAAATAATCCGTTAACGACTAGACCTAGTGTATAGGGTAAGAAGGGCAGGTCGCAGGGATTATATAGGCTTCTTGGTGGGCTTTAGGTACTCCTAGCTTTAGACCACTTTTCCCACAAATCTGCTGGCTGTGTTTTTGCATCTTTCCAGACGATCCCAGGCCGCTCGGAAATGCCCTGATTCGTCTTCAGTCTACGCCAGCTTCTGTTATGGGGCAGATGTGCTCACCTCTGACTTGAAGTCAGCCCCTTTGTTTCCCCGTCACTGTTGGAGCCCTCCTCAGACATCACAATACATGTGCAAGCCACTAAGCTACAGGTACGTCTCGAAATGCAAAACCTAACCAATCCTATCCCTTCAAGATGAATCTTGCTATATCCATTTTCAAATTTCCCCTTTATAACTCCTCTACTGAACATCCTTTGTCCACCATCGTAGCGCGTGCTACACCTGTGACCTGTCCAAGATTAAGTCTTCATTGAGCATTTCATTTAAGCACTAGAGTTCCTCCTCTTGTGTGTGATTAAAGATAAACACCCTCAATAGTGATTAGCTGAGATATTATACAAGAAATCTTCAGTTTATGTTGTGCGTAATTAGGAATCATTTCCAGATTGCTGAGTCCATGCTCCGTCTCCTCGCAAGCACTTGTATTACCTGAATTCATAAATTTGGAAACCAGCATTGCAGTAGATGTTGATTTCGGACAGTTTTTCCACTTTGTGAAAGATAAGAGTGTTCCAGGCAGTACACAGCCTCCCCCATATGGCATACCTGCTTTGCCTTTATCTCAGGCCATTCAATGTTGCTTGTAAATAAATGTAAATTAGATTAATCTGCTGAGTTTTCAATGGCAACCTTGCGTTCCCTTTAAAAATTATCTAAGGTAAGTCATAAGCGCTCCATTTCCCCCATATTTCCTCTTTTTTTCCCTTACGTTTTTGACAAAGGCCATCTCAAATGTCCTGGGACACGTGGGGGGCCTCGCCCGCCCGTCCCAGGACACGTGGAGGGCTACGCCCACCCGTCCTGGGGCATATGGAGGGCACCGCCCACCCGTCCTGGGACACGTGGCGGGCACTGCCCGCCCATCCTGGGACACGTGGTGGGCCTCACTGCCTGTCCCATAACATGTGGCGGGCCTTGCCCACCCATTCCAGGACACGTGGCGGGCCTTGCGCGCCCGGGACACATAGAGGGCCTCGTCCGCCTGTCCCAGGACACGTGGTGGGCCTTGCCTGCCCATTCCAGGACACGCGGCGGGCACTGCCCACCCATCCCGGGACACGTGGCTTGGCCTCACCCGCGCCGCCCGTCCCGAGATGCCTGGCGGGCCCAGCCCGCCCCTCCCGGGACACGTGGCGGGCCACGCCCGCCCATGCCGTGACGTGCGGCGGGCCACGCCCACCGTCCCGGGGCGCATGGCGGGCCACGCCCGCCCGTCCCTGGACACTTGCCAGGCCCCGCCTTCCTGTCCCCGGACGCATGGCGGACCCCGCCCGCCTGTCCCAGGACTCCGTGGCAGTCCCCGCCCGCCCGGTCCACCCCAGACGCGTTGCGGACCCTGCCCGCCTATCCCGGGACACGTGGCATGCCCCCGCCCGCCTGTCCTAAGGTGGGACACGTGGTGAGCCCCACCCACCCGCCCGTCCCGGGATGCATGGCAGGCCATGCCTGCCCATCCTAGTGCGTGTGGCGGGCCTTGCCCGCCGTCCCAGGATGTGTGGCAGGCCCCACCCGCCTGTCCCCAGACACGTTGCAGACCCCGCCCGCCCGTCCCGGGACGTGTTGCGGGCCCCGCCCACCTGTCCCGTCATAGACAACACCTTTGCTTAGCCTTGAAACCAGAATATGCCACTGACTCCTTCCAATTCTCCTGGGGCGTCTCTGAATCCTTTCACTTCTCCTGATGCTTCTCTCAATCCTTTCAGTTCTCCTGGGGATTCTCTCAATCCTTTCAGTTCTCCTCGGGCTTCTCTGAATCCTTTCAGTTCTCCTTAGGCTTCTCTGAATCCTATGCTTCTTCTCCTTGCACTCCACCAATCCTATCATTTTCCTCACGCTTTCTTCAATCCTCCCGTCTTCCTTTCCCTTTCACAAATCAATAAAACTCTTAAGAAAACATTTTAGCATATTTATTTCCCTGCAACTTCGACCTCCTTCAAGGATCAACAAAGTAAAACTTATTACAAATAAACATTAAACTTTCCATACAACAAACATTCTCCTCAAATTTTCCACATCTCATCCGTCTTTGTGAGGCCAGCGCTTTTCCTTGGAGATCGCGCCATTCCTTGAAGACGAACAGCTGCTCCTTCAGTTTCCAGTTGTCTTTCTCCAGGCGTCTGTTTTTCCCCTTCAGGTTCTTCAGGTTGTAAACCAATTTCTCCTTCGCTCCTCGCAGCTGTCCAACCTCATTTTCCAGCTTTTCATTCCGCTCGCCCTGGACACCGGTCTTCCTCTCCAGCCACGATTTCCTTTCTCTAGAGGGCATGTCAGCTCCTTCCTTTTGAGTTTCGCAGCCTCAGCTTTACACTGGAGTCCACACTTTTCCTTCCTGAGGTCTTCCACTTCCTTCTGCAGGCGCTCCAACCTGACCTCGACGTCTTTCCTGCCGGATTCGTGCTTTTCGGTCGCGTCCTTTTGTTCCTGGATGAGCCTCGCCATCCGCACCGCCTCTTCGCTTTTTAACTGCACGACGCACGTCTTTCTCCTTCTGTTGTACGAGTTCCTCTTGCCTCTCAACCTGGCTGTTTGCCTCTGCCAACCGCACTGTTAGTTCCCTTATCCTCTCACATAGGGCATCGTTTCTCTCCCGAATTTCCTTTGTCTTTTCCATCAGCTGCTGATTTTCATCTGTGATCTTGAGGATCTTGTCTTCCAGCTGCCGATTTTCCCTCTTTTCTTGGTCGTTCTCCCTCTTCAGGAACAACGTGTCAGCTTCGAGCGAGTAGGCCCTTTCTTGCCAGGCCTGCTGTTGCAACACCTCCTGGGTGATCTGGATCACACGAGTGTGCGCTTCCCTTCCGCCCGCCTTCTGAATCTCTTCATTGTTGTCGAGCCCCTGTTGCAACTGAAGAATTATCCTGTCCAAGTTCACCTGCTGCTCTCTCTGGCACCGGATGGTGTCTCGCCAAGCCGCAATTCTCTCTTTCAGTTCCTTCTCCTTGGGCTGTTCAATTCCATCAACAGTAGTCAGGAAGAACCTCACCAGTGAATAAGCAGCCACAATAAACAAGATGACTATTCCTGGGTTAGACTTCTCTCCGTATTTCGAACAATATCTGGACATACCCAGTTCACACACTCTCCTCTCATTCTCTCTCGATTTTTCGTTGATTTTATATGTACCACGAGAGATATTTCGATTTATCAAAATATAGCAGGAAATATTCTGAACATTTTTTTAACTCTGCCTTGTTTCTTGGCGTTATAAATTGTTGAAATCTCTCTCTCACTCTCAGGGATTTTTTGCAGTACGTATCTTTGTCTGATTCTCTCACTCTCTCTCTCTCTCTCTCTCTCTCTCTCTCTCTGTCTCCATGCGGGATTTTTTGTTAATTTTATCTGTTAAAATAAATTTGGGGATTTTCCTTTATTTACCTTTTCGTCTATAAGAAAAACAATACTACCTACAGGCGGGCAATTGCAACTTAGGGGGAAAATGGCCATTTTTCTAAGGCAAGTTTCGCTTTTATTGAATTTTACAGGATAACTGATTAAAAGATACAATTCTAAACGAATTAGCCGAAACATCAAGAGAAATATATATATATATATATATATATATATATATATATATATATATATATATATATATATATATATATATATATATAGGAGGTTCAGGAGGTCCATTGATACTAAACATGAAGGCCAAGATTTATTATAAAAACGTTTCGCACATCAACTTTGTGCATCTTCAGTCTGTAAAAGAATTAGTAATCCTGAATTTTCTAGTATCAAGAATCATGCCACCAAATGCAAAATAAATGTAATTCAAAACAGCACTTCTCGATAATAGGTTATACTAAAGACCCGGACCACCTAACTACCTTGGAATCTTTAATTATTAAAAGGCTTTGGTTCCCCCATTGAATAACAACACCTCGGCTTCACCTCTACATCTGGCATAGTCAACGTCTTGGACCTGGCTCTCTCAAAAATCATTCCTTGCTCTCCTTCCATTCTAGTCGGTTGGTACCTCAGTGAGGTTCTTCTTCTCTTTTAACTATTCATATTTTATTGCATTTTAATGAATACTATTGTGAATCCTGTTTTTTTAGTTTTTAATATATGCATTTCTCTTTTTACAGACTGAAGATGCACAAAGTTGATGTGCGAAACGTTTTTATAATAAATCTGGCCTTCATGTTTAGTATCAATGGACCTCCTGAACCTCTTATGTCTGCGCTCCTGTATACCTCATATTATATATATATATATAGTATATATATATATCATAAGATATATATATATATATATATATATAATAATAATAATAATTTGCTAATCAACCATAAACATTTTCAAAAACTATAGGTAAGTTTTAAGATTTTAAATGTATATCATATATCCATATGATATACAAGGAAAAGATGAACTGAAATTTAATTATATTACATTTTGTCCTACATAAAAGTGAAAAAAGATATAAAAGAGTACAATTTTATTAGAATATAACTCGCGTTCGCAAACTGAAATTCAATTTGTAAACAAAGAAGAAAACACTAACATCCCTAGTCCTATTTAAGGCGAAAATGACACAAGCCATGAATTAGCGCGACTCGGCGCGATGCGTTTGATGTGAACGCAACCTTAGTAAGACGTTGCGGATAAGTTTAATATAATATGCAGGCAGCTTTCTGAACGTCGGAAATATTTGAGACTGCTTGTAACACATTAAAATGTGATGTAAATGTGCAATTCACAATTATCTTATTATTTGAGAACATAGAAATAATAAGAATTGTTTTGAATGAATGCGGTTCAGCGACCATTAATCACCTGGAATCTAAATTCAGTCCCAGTTCAGTAACAGAACAAAAGTAAACACACCTTTGATTAACCACAAAGTCATTTTCCATGGAATCCATGTTATGTGACTGGAAATTCTTTGTACAATTCTGTGACGGACGGTCAATTTGAATCACAGTAGTTTTAAAGAATGTTGTATTCCAATAAAATATGCAGCACTCCTACAGTACTGTGTAATCACACTATATCATCAAATTGTTTTAAAACTGAAAATTTCATAGAGATGATGAAAATTTGAATTCCATTTTCACGTGTTCTGTCATTGACTAATTGATTATGTATTATACTACCGGGTGTTTCGAAATTAGAGTGCCCCCCACCCCTAACTCTACAGAACAAATGGAAAGTTATAAAGTTTTCTGCTATATGATATCTCCAAGTACATTGTCTTAAGTTTCTATTAAGTCATTTTTCATTTTACATTTCTTGTATTTTCAGACTGAGTGACAGAGTTAGATACAGCCATGGCTAACGACTTGGAGGAAATCAAATGGATTGACCAAATCCGGGCTATAACCTTCAGAGAGCCAGGGATACTGTCACATCCTTCATTTCACGTTTCTGATAGCTAAATACATTAAAAGAGATGAATCCATTGTTAAAAGAAACTGGAACAAATATCCATATGACTGCCATCTCAAAAAGAGTAAGAATCTTGTAAGGGCTGAAGTCCTTTCTCAGGAGTCAAAAGACATCATAGCCGAGGCATTGGGTAGACCAAGAAAGTCTTTATGTAAATTGACGGTTGAACTAGAAACAAAAAGGGGAAAGAAGAGAAGTTATAGTGCTGTATATCATGAGTTTAAAAAATCTGGTATCAAGCCATTTCATGTTATCAGCAAGCCCAACATCACTCAGCAACAGAGAGAAGACCGTGCATGGTTTATGGTTAATTTCTTAAAGATTGGGATGAAGCTGACTTTCTCCATGTTGCCGCATCAGATGAATTCATTTACACAGTCAGGAAGCCAAATCATAAAAATGACATCATTTGGGCTGCAAAGTTGGATGATATCAGCGATGACGTGCGCTATTGCCAAGTTGTGAAATTTCCTGAGTGTTTGGGAATTTTTCTCCGTTTCACAGCCAAATGGTTAATATGGATCATCAAAGAAAAAGGACAGTCATGGAATGGCAAATACTTCAGAGAAACTGTGCTTACTGGTGGAGTATTTCCTATCCTCAAAGATTCTGAAAATGTGTTATCTGTTGAAGAAATCACATTTTTGCATTATAAGGCACCATGTTTCAAGGCTCTTCAGACACAGGAACTGCTTCGAGACAGTGGTATCGATTTCTTTATCTAATTAATTTTGTCTTGAGACTACTAAACTAAAAAAAAAACAAGAAAATGCTGGCACATTTCATAATCAAGCAAACTTGCATTGTTAAGAAAGCAGAAGTCTGTAGAAATAGTTATGTAGGGAATATATTAGCTAGGAAAATCTACTAGTAGAGTTATGGTAGATGAAGGCGAAGGAGAGGTAGAGAGAGAGGTAGAACCTGAATGCAAAATAGGATGTTTGAAAAGTGAGACCCATAAAACCAGCGCCTTCGACACAACAAAATATGATGAGGCAAGTTGTAAGTGTTGAACCTTGACCCATCAAGTGGGTGATTACGATGGATCACGGCACCCACTTGGATTCGCCCAAGGGTGGGACCGGAAACATAAGGCATTCAAGTTCAACCAATCAAGAAGAAATAGGGTGTTCTCCACTTGAAAAAAAGGAGGAGTCTGATTTATCCTTATTTTCGATTACTTATTGGAAACAAACTAATGATGACATATGACAGGGAAAAAGTTTTAATCTGTCCTGGGTCCTGAATCAAATATTGGTGCAAATACAATAGAAGCTCAACTTCTCACTGCATAAAGAAAACATAATTTCAGGTCTATTTTAAATGTATTATGATGTAAACAGATATTACTATAGTAAATTCACATCACCGGTGCATCTGATGTCTAGGCCAGTCCCTTACGACGCTCCTGATTGGCTGTTGATAAGCTAATCACGGGGCTGGAAACTCTCAGTCTCTCTCAAGAGTTCACATAGGCAGGATGTATGTTCCACCTCTCATGAGGGATACGTCTTTCAAAAGCATCCCTCAGGAGAAGTGGAACATACATCCTGACTATGTGAACGCTCCAGCCCTGTCATTGGCTTATCAACAGCCAATTAGGAGCGTCATAAGGGACTGGCCTAGACATCAAATGCACGGCTGATGTGAATCTACTATAGATTGAATAATGTGCACTGCTAATTTTACTTCAACATAAATGTCATAGATGGCATGATAATGGATTGGCGATCTGGGAAGATAGAATACTTAGTCCGCATAATTATGGTTGCCACTTGATCTTTACGAGTTTTGCAGAGATGCAGGTATATACAATAATATTAGAAGTTTCATTGTCTATGAAACGTGAGCTCCAAAGATATATTTTTGAAACTCTGGACATTACCTTTGCACTTAGCAAATTAATTAAAAGCGAGAATTCTTGCATTGAAAATCCTTCGTTGAAAACACTGAGTATCGCACTTGTTTAGCGTACTACCTACTAGCGATAAAAACTGTATGCCCATAGAAGATTGTGGAGGTAATTGATCACTTGTTTATCTGCACATATTCGTAGGGATATGGATGATCATGGAACTTCGCATAATAGGGATGTTTGAAACGATTTTATAAAACTTTCGGTTATACTTAAGGTACATTACTAATATATATATATATATATATATATATATGATATATATATATATACATATAAACATATATATACATATATTATCACGTATATGTATATATACCAAATATAACATGATATATACATATATATACATACATATGTACATATATACATACATATATATATATATAATATATATGTATATGTTTATATATGTATATATATACATATACATATATATATGCATAAATACATATATATATACATATGCAAATACATATATACATATATATATGTATACTATATATACATACACATATATTTCATACATACATATATATATATACATTCATACATATATATATCTATTGTGACGAAGTGGCCAAGAGTATCTGGGTCCGGACACCATCAATACTTGGTGCACGAAGTAGCCAAAGATCTGTGTCTGGACACCATTAATATTTGTTAACCCAAATTGCCAAGTATCTTGTTATTTCACTTACCATTTGTACTTGGTAGCATAAGAGATCCTTTTATTCCTGGGTCTGGGACACTTCCCTTTGTACTTAGGGCACAGTTTGTTCAAGTATCTGGTTATTACTTACCTCACTACAGCCAGACACCTGACCCTTCATCACAAATACTAAACGACTGAATACTCTAAAGGTAATAGTGATCCCTTATAGAACTGAACAGTCAAGAAAACAATCAGTCTAAGTTCATTAAAATGGATGTGAGGTAATCTTAATTAAAGGGCATCACTCCTTCTATAATTTCAAATCTAAGTATTTCCCTGATTCTGATTTATTGGGAAACGGCACAATTATCAATCTATATTTCTACCTAGACAAAAACAAAATGTAATACTGGTGTTGTAATAAAATGCTCATATAAATTTTAAATACAAAAATTTATTTCTAAATTCAAAATTTATAAGTGAAATTCACAATCTCAGGGAAATTGTTATTACTTGAAAATAAAAGTTTAATTAATTCTTGAATTAATTATTAAGCAAAATTAAATCAAAGTTTATCAAGAAAATTAATTTAATTAAATTATAAAGCAAGAATTAAATTTGAAATGAAATTTAATTAAATACAAATTAATTTGCAAGTGTTAGATTCAAAAAATTACATAATAGAATGCTATTCAAACTAAATAAACTAAATAAAGACAATGCAAACACATAATGCATAATATGAAAACAATTAAAGCATTGACAGTACAAACATTAAGCATATAAAAATGGGTATGTCAAAAGAACAAAGCAAAAGAAAAATATATTTAAAATGATAATCTTATCCAATGGTAAAATAAAACCTCAAAGTGCACTTCAAAACATTTGTAAAATACCTGTATACGCAGCTGCAGCTTAAAGGCCTGTTACACCCTTTTACACTTTCGTGGGCACCTTCACAAAACTAATAGAAATAATACTATGTTCAGATTCCACAAACAACACATATATTACTAAGAATTATATAAAAATGAGTGACCACCTTATATATATGCGTGAATTACGTTTCGGAAATGAAGCAGTTCGAAGCAGTTCGCGTGAGAGAGGGAGAGAAAGAGAGACTATCCCTCACGCCAGCGGCTAGGTCTCGAGATCGAATGAATGGTTTTCTATCCCCATAAGCGTATGGGCATTAGCATCTAGTTCAAGACAAAAACATATTACATCATCTCTCTAAGTTAAACATGAATAACATCATTGTAGGGAAGGTCCTCAAGGACTCAATGCGGCCTGGGAGGTCTTAAGCACATGTTTGCATCGATAAAGAAATCAGCTTAGCTAAGACATTCTCAAAGTGTGAATACAACCCTCTTCAAAGGCTTGCTATATATATATATTATATGATATATATATATATATATATATATATATATATATATATATAAGCGCTTACTCTTTCTCTCTGTTTTTACGTATTTTCAAAATGGAAAGTTCTCTACTTAACACAAGTTATGGAAATCTGACCAAAAAAACATACATTTCATAACATGATACACAGGTTCTGAGGTGAATTAATCATATTACCAAAATTATAATTGCATTACAAAACTTACACTATAAGACTATAAATACATATTTAATTTATATACATTATATTTACATATATTTATATACATGCACTATATATATATATATATATATATATATATATACATACATATACATATACCTATATACGTATATATACTTATATGATATATATATATATATATATATATATATATATATATATATATATATATTATATACATACATCATATGAGAAGTATTATTTTTTCCTTTCTTATTTGTCCCAGATATATTTACAGATAAGTTTGTAATAAGCATAACAGCATTTATGTATCAGTGTATAACTCATTAAATCATACATGAAATATTTCTATAATATATTAACAGATTTATGTACTGTCGGCCAAAAAACTCTTGGCAGAGTTCATGCCTTATTTATCTATTTTTCTTTTCAAAGATGGAAGACATCATATGTAATGGACATTAAAAACAGTCACTGATATCTTTAGAACATATGTAATGACATTAAAAACAGAGATCTTGATTATGTATGTTATTATGTAAAACTATTTTCCATATTGCAAAATTGACGTGAACGAAACGAAGTGATAAAAAAAAAAGTCATATCACAACCATAGATATACATTACCAAATAGATAGGAGACACCTATCACTATAAAAAAAGCTGGTTCACTTAAGGTAGATTCTTGGGTGAGGCTTACGCCTACGAGACGTTTGTTTGGTGCCCGCTGACTGGCTGGGAGCTGCCTACCTCCCGGTACCAGCCAATCAGCGGCCGCCAAACAAACGTCTCGTAAGCATAGGGCTCATCCAAGAATCTACCTTAAGTGAACCAACTATAGTAGTATCGCATAAACATAGTCCTTAAATTATCATTTCAATATTAAGTTGAAGGTAGTTGAACTTTTCCATTTGTTAAATTTTACAGAAAACATTGGAATCTCACAAAATGCTATCAAATTTAAAACCAAAAAGAAAATATAACATATCCTAACAGTGTGAACCAGGCGACCTCACTCTATTGCTTTAGATGTTATGTGCACGGGAATCTAATGTCAATTGTCATTTATCGGTCTAAGAAACATCCCTAGATGAGCGAGAGACAATTATTGCACTGCATTCGGTGCAAGTTCCTGTTGGAGAGATATCAAGAAAGCTTAATAAACCGGAGAGAATCATACATAGTAAAATCAAATTATTTAAAGAACGGCAAAACTTAGAACATGGGCCTAGAGGTGGAACACCTCGAAGCACCACAAGAGAGGAAGACAATACAATAGTGTAAATGTTGCTGAGCAACATTCATTTGTGAATTTTGAATTCTAGTGCCTCGTCACGACATTACTGAACCAGGAATCATGACTAGCTCTACGCTTATGATGAATACTTTAGATAGAGAGGAAGAGGTTTTTAAATCTACACTTGAAATCTTTGATAGTTGTCTAATGAATAAGTCTAATGAATAGGCAAACTTATCTTTGATGGATAAGAGATTCAGTTAGGCTTACTCTTTTTGTTTTGTTTTTTATCGGTGGCCAGTGAATACCATGGATAGGGAGGGAAACGGTTTCAATGATGCATGCATTTTTTTCTTCAAAACCTAAAGAATACATTTTATTGGGAGATACTTTATTAACATAGGCCTAATCCTTCCATCACTCCTATACGCCACCTCCGCTCTCTTCTACATCTCAGGCGACTAGATCAGACTTCTCACTACGAACTCCATCTCGTGAAAGCATCACTAATGATAACGGTTATTTTAAAATTGCCCGCACCGACAACGGACGCCTTAAAATGCATGTTTATAAAATATTTTCTGTTCAAAGAAACTTTATCTTTCATCCCACAAAATATGTGCATACACTCGTGTTACACCCTGTAGCCGTCAAAGAGCAACTGTTTATTAAAGCAGTAGGTTTTTTTCTTGAAAAAAAAAAAAAAAACATATGAAATAGACTTAAACGAGAACGCCACCTTTCATATTTCTCTTTAGCTACTTATAATATGCTCATGGTAGTAGGTCTAGGTATACATGTGAAATTAATTTGAATTAATTTCTATTTAGAAGAAATGAATAGCTACAGAAAGATCAACCTAAGAAAGCTTTACAGAAAGTTAGCCTTTCTTAATGTATTCGTCAGTTTTGACTCCCACAGCTCTCCAACGTGTCCAAATGAAACAGGATGATATGCAAGGAATTCGATAAAAAATAAAAAATAAAAGAACTGATATTCGTTTGATTTTTTTATGATTGCTTTTTGACTTTGAATAGCTAGGTCAGAGTTAATTATGTTAAGTAATTATGAAAAGGATAAGAAGAAAGGCGAACATGGCTAATAAAACAAGAATAACGGGAATAGTCAAATAAAGCAGATTAATATATATATATATATATATATATATAGATATATATATATATATATATATATATATATATATATATATATATATATATATATATATATATATATATATATATATATATATATATATATAATATATATATATATATATATATATATTGTCGATTTAAATATTCATTAATATTACGTATCCGAGAGAGTATAGACCTAGGCTAATCATGTGGGAAAATCAGAAGTCCAATTTAGGCCCTGTCTGTCTATTTGTCTGTCTGTTTTGTTTCAGGAGTGTCTGGTCATGTTCTGAAGGACACGTAAAGAATGTATCTTACTAGGAGATGTAATGAATAGGTAGATTTTTAAAGTTTAAAATATAAATATATATATATATATATATATATATACATATATATATATATATATATATATATATAATATATAATTTATCTTATATATATCTATATAGATATATATAAGATAAATATATATATATATATATATATATATATATATATATATATATAATATATATATATGTAATATATACGTAGATATATGTATAGTATATAATTATTTATCTACGCACGTAAAATATAGGTATATATTTATAATATATATATATGTAGTATATGTTGTATATATAAATATATATTATATATATATATATATAATATATATATATATATATATATATATATATTATATAGTATATATATGTTTATAATATATAATTAATATTTATCTACACACGTAAATATAGGTATATATATATTTATATATATGTATATATATATATATATATATATATATATATATATATATATATATTACTTTATTCCCTAAGGGAAAAGAAAGAAAAAACTAGAACAGGGTTCGGGTCAAGGTTCACCACTGCCTCCATGCTTTTGTGAAAGGAAAAAGTAAACAATAGTCATTGAGTAACTATGCCAAGTGCGTCCTTTTAGTCGTCTAAAAAAAATGCAAGCCATATAATGCTGAATTATCTGCTCGAATTGCGCTCTTTCATTCATTAAAGGAAATTGCGAATGAAGTTAAGTGCTTTATTAGTAAACTTAACCAAACTCAAATTGCTATATTTGTAGAGTTTTTAACTCGTGATGTAATTATGGACGAATTTGATTTGCAATAACAATTTATATTTTTTATTTTCAGCCTAAGTATTGTATTAGACTTCTTTTGAGTATTTTTGTATAATATTAAAAAAGGGGGGGGGGGGCTTTTTTTATGCCTTCATTTAATTGGAATTCTCTCTCTCTCTCTTTCTTTCTTTCGATTAAAGAGTTGAAACAGAAGTTTGTAAGAATTTCTCTCTCTCTCTTCCTCTCTCTCTCTCTCTCTTTCAATTTAAAAGAAGGTTGAAACAAGTTTGGTAAATTTCTCTTCTCTCCTCCTCTTCTCTCTCCTCCTCTCCTCTCTTCTCTCTTTCTCTCCGCTCTCTCTCTCTCTCTTTTCTCTCTCTGGCGTTTCTCTCTCTCTCTCTTTTCTCTCTCTCTCGCTCTCTCTCTCTCTCTCTCTCTCTTTTCAATTAAAGAGTTGGATTTGATGATTGAACAAGTGGTAAAATTTCTCTCCTTTCTCTCTCTCTCTCTCTCTCTCCTTTCTCTCTCTCTCCTCTCTCTCTCTCTCTTTTCTTCGATTATTAAAAGATTGAAACACAAGTTTGTAGAATTCTCTCTCTCTCTCTCTCTCTCTCTCTCTCCTCTCTCTCTCTCTCTGTCTCTCTCTCTCTCTCGATTAAAGAGTTGAAACAGAAGGTTGGTAGAATTTCTCTCTCTCTCTCTCTCTCTCTAATCTCTCTCTCTCTCTCTCTCTCTCAATTAAAGAGTTGAAACAAGTTTGGTAAAATTCTCTCTCTCTCTCTCTCTCTCTCTCTTTCTTTCGATTAATGAGTTGAAACACAAGTTTGGTAGAATTCTCCTCTCTCTCTCTCTCATCTCTCTCTCTCTCTCTCTCTCTCTCTCTCTCTCGATTAAATGGTTGGAGCAGTAGTTTGGTAAATTTAAAATCCTCTCTCTCTCTCTCTCTATCTGATTTTTTTTATCTGATTTTTTTTAATCAATTTTCTTGCTCTCCTTCCGTTTGACTTCACTGTGTTTTATGTTTCCCTCTGTTTCCTCATCTATTTTCCGCTGTCTTCCTTTCCTCTTGTGTCCAGTATTTCTTCCTGTGTCCAGTCTTCTTTCTGGATCCAGTCCTCTTTCCTGTGTCCAGTCTTCTTCCTGCCGTCCAGTTCTTTCTTTCGTATCCCCCTAGTTCCTATTCCTGTGTCCAGGTTCTTCCTTTCCGTTTTCCATCTTTCTTTCTGTATTTCTAGTTTCTGACTGTGCCAGTCTTCTTCCTGTATCCTAGGTCTTGTCCTGGTTTCCAGTCTTCTCCGTATCTAGGCCTCTTGCCGTGGCCAGTCTTCTTCCTGTGTCCAGTCTTCTTTCTGATCTAGTCTTCTTTCTGTATCTAGTCTTCTTCCTGTGTATCCTAGTCTTCTTCCGTATCAGTCTTCTTCCTGTGCCAGTCTTCTTTCCTGTATCAGTCTTCTTCCTGTGTTTCATCTTCTTCCTGTGGGCCAGTCTTCTCTGTATTTCTATCTTCTTTCCTGTGTCCAGTCTTCTTCTGTATCTAGTCTTCTTCCGTCCAGTCTTCTTTCTGTTCAGTCTTCTTCCTGTCCATTTCTTCCATCTTCTTTCTGTATCTAGTCTTCTTCGTGTCCAGTCTTCTTTCTGTATCCCTAGTCTTCTTCCTGTGTCCAGTCTTCTCTGATCTTAGTCTTCTTTCTGTGTCCAGTCTTCTTTCTGTATCTAGTCTTCTTCCTGTGCAGTCTTCCTATTTTCTGTGTCCAGTTTCTTTCTGTATCCAGTCTTCTTCCTGTATTCTAGTGTCCTTCTTCCTTTATGTCAGTCTTCTTCCTGGTATCTAGTCTTCTGTGTCCAGTCCTCTTTCACCTGTTCTTCGTATTCTAGTCTTCTTCCTGTCCAGTTCTTCCTGTGTCAGTCTTCTTCCGTATCCAATCTTCTTCCTGTGTCCAGTCTTCTTCCTGTATCTAGTCTTCTTCCTGTATCTAGTCTTCTTCCTGTGTCCAGTCTTCTTCCTGTATCTAGTCTTCTTCCTGTGTCCAGTCTTCTTCCTGTATCTAGTCTTCTTCCTGTGTCCAGTCTTCTTCCTGTATCTAGTCTTCTTCCTGTATCTAGTCTTCTTCCTGTGTCCAGTCCTCTTTCTGTATCTAGTCTACTTTCCTGTATCTAGTCTTCTTCCTGTGTCCAGTCTTCTTCCTGTGTCCAGTCGTCTGTGTCCAGTCTTCTTCCTGTATCTAGTCTTCTTCCTGTGTCCAGTCTTCTTTCTGTGTCCAGTCTTCTTTCTGTGTCCAGTCTTCTTCCTGTATCTAGTCTTCTTCCTGTGTCCAGTCTTCTTTCTGTATCTAGTCTTCTTCCTGTGTCCAGTCTTATCCTGTATCTAGTCTTCTTCCTATATCTAGTCTTCTTCCTGTCCAGTCTCTTCCTGTGTCCAGTCTTCTTCCTGTATCCAATCTTCTTCCTGTGTCCAGTCTTCTTCCTGTAGTAGTCTTCATCCTGTGTCCAGTCTTCTTCCGTGTCCAGTCTTCTTTCTGGTGTCCAGTCTTCCTCCAAGTCCAGTATCTCCGTGTCCAGTCTTCTTCCTGTATCTAGTCTTCTTCCTGTGTCCAGTCTTCTTCCTGTGTCAGCTTCTTTCGGTGTCCATCTTCTTTCTGTGTCAGTCTTCTTCCGTATCCAATCTTCTTCCTGTGTCCAGTCTCCTTCCTGTATCTAATCTTCTTCCTGTGTCCAGTCTTCTTCCTGTATCTAGTCTTCTTCCTGGGTCCAGTCTTCTTCCTGTATCTAGTCTTCTTCCTGTGTCCAGTCTTCTTTCTGTATCTAGTCTTCTTCCTGTGTCCAGTCTTCTTTCTGTGTCCAGTCTTCTTTCTGTGTCCGCTCTTCTTCCTGTATCTAGTCTTCTTTCTGTGTCCAGTTTTATTTCTGTGTCCAGTCTTCTTTCTGTGTCCAGTCTTCTCCGTGTCCAGTCTTCTTCCTGTATCTAGCTTCTTCCTGTGTCCAGTCTTCTTTCTGTGTCCGTCTTCTTCCTGTATCTAGTCTTCTTCTTGTGTCCAGTCTTCTTCTGTGTACCATCTCTTCCTATATCTAGTCTTCTTCCTGTGTCCAGTCTTCTTTCTGCGTCCAGTCTTCTTCCTGTATCTAGTCTTCTTCCTGTGTCCAGTCTTCTTTCTGTGTCCAGTCTTCTTCCTGTATCTAGTCTTCTTCCTGTGTCCTGTCTTCTTTCTGTGTCCAGTCTTCTTCCTGTATGTAGTCTTCTTCCTGTGTCCAGTCTTCTTCCTGTGTCCAGTCTTCTTCTGTCCAGTCCAGTTCTTCCTGTGTCCAGTCTTCTTCCTGTATCTAGTCTTCTTCCTGTGTCCAGTCTTCTTTCTGTGTCCAGTCTTCTTCCTGTGTCCAGTCTTCCTTCCGTTATCCAATCTTCTTCCTGTATCCAGTCTTCTTCCTGTATGTAGTCTTCTTCCTGTGTCCAGTCTCTTCCTGTATTCTTAAGTCTTCTTTTCCTGTGTTCCAGTCTTCTTTCTGTGTCCAGTCTTCTTCCTGTATCTAGTCTTCTTCCTGTGTCCAGTCTTCTTTCTGTGTCCAGTCTTCTTCCTGTATGTAGTCTTCTTCCTGTGTCCAGTCTTCTTTCTGTGTCCAGTCTTCTTCCTGTATCTATTTTTCCTGTGTCCAGTCTCTTTTCTGTGTCCAGTCTTCTTCCTGTATCTAGTCTTCTTCCTGTGTCCAGTCTTCTTTCGTGTCCAGTCTTCTTCCTATCTAGTCTTTTTTTTCCTTGTGTCCAGTCTTCTTCTGTGTCCAGTCTTCTTCCTGTATCTAGTCTTCTTCCTGTCCAGTCTTCTTTCTGTATCAGTCTTCTTCCGTGTCCATGTCTTCTTCTTCCTTTATCTAGTCTCCTGTCCAGTCTTCCTGTATCAGTCTTCTTCCGTGTCCAGTCTTTCCTGTATCTAGTCTTCTTCCTGTCCAGTCTTCTCCTAGTCTTCTTCCTGTGTCAGTCTTCTTTCCTGTGTCAGTTCTTCCTGTCTAGTCTTCTTCCTCGTGTCCAGTCTTCTTCCTGTATCTAGTCTTCCTGGGTCCAGTCTTCTTCATGTATCTAGTCTTCTTCCTGGTGTCCAGGCTCTTTCTTCCTGTCAGTCTTCTCTGTTTTAGTCTTCTTCCTGTGTCCAGTCTTCTTTCTTGTCCAGTTCTTCCTGTATCTAGTCTTCTTCCTGTGTCCAGCTTCTTCCGTATCCTAGTTTCTTCCTGGGTCCGTCTTCTTCCGATTCTAGTTCTTCCTTCCTGTGTCCAGTCTTCTTCCTGTACTAGTTTCTTCCTGTGTCCAGTCTTCTTCCTGTGTCCAGTCTTCTTCCTGTATCTAGTCTTCTTTCCTGTGTCCAGTCTTCTTCGGTCCAGTCTTCTTCCTGATCTAGTCTTCTTCCTGTGTCCAGTATTCTTCCTATATCTAGTCTTCTTCCTGGGTCCAGTCTTCTTCCGTATCTAGTCTCTTCCTGTGTCCAGTCTTCTCCTGTATCTAGTCTTCTTCCTATGTCCAGTCTTCTTCCTGTGTCAGTCTTCTTCCTGGTATTTAGTCTTCTTCCGGGTCCAGTCTTTTCCTGTATCTAGTCTTCTTCACTGTGTCCAGTCTTCTTTCCGTGTCAGTCTTCTTCCTGGTATCTATTCTTCTTCCTGTGTCCAGTCTTTCTTTCTGTGTCCAGTCTTCTTCCTGTATCTAGTCTTTTTCCTGGGTCCAGTTTACTTCGGTATCTAGTCTTCTTCCTGTGTCCAGTTTCTTCTTGTGTCCAGTTTCTTCACTGGGTCCAGTAGTCTTCCTTGTATCTGTCCTTCCTCCTGTGGTCCAGTCTTCTCCTGTATCTAGTTTCCTTCCTGTGTAAAGTATTCTTCTGTCTATATCTAGTCTTCTTCCTGTGTTCCCGTCTTCTTCTGTATCCAATCTATCTTCCTGCGTCCAGTATCTTTCTTTCGTGTCCAGTCTTCTTCCTGTATCTAGTCTTCTTCCTGGGTGTCCAGTCTTCTTCCTATTATCTAGTCTTCTTCCTGGGTCAGTCTTCTTCCGTATTCTAGTCTTCTTCCTGTGTCCAGTCTTCTTCCTGTATCTAGTCTTCTTCCTATGTCCAGTCTTCTTCCTGTGTCCAGTCTTCTTCCTGTATATTTAGTTCTTCTCTGGGTCCAGTCTTCTTCCGTATCTAGTCTTCCTTCCTGTGTTCCCAGTCTTCTTTCTGTGTCCAGTCTTCTTCCTGTATCTATTCTTCCTTCCTCTTGTCCAGTCTTCTTCGTGTCCAGTCTTCTTCGCCTGTTATTCTAGTCTTCTTCCTGTCCAGTCTTCTTCCTGTATAGTCTTCTTCCTGTGTCTAGTCTTCTTCTGTGTCCAGTCTTCTTCCTGTGTCCATTCTTCCTGTCCAGTCTTCTGTATTAGTCTTCTTCCTGTGTCCAGTCTTCTTCCTGTATCCTAGTCTCTTCCTGTGTTCCAGGGTATTCTTCCGTATCTAGTCTTCTCTGTGTCCAGTCTCTTCCTGTATCTATCCATTCTTCCTGTCCAGTCTTCTTTCCTGTGTCCAGTCTTCTTCCTGTATCTAGTCGTTCTTCCTGTACAGTAAACGTCTTCTTTCTGTGTCCAGTCTTCTTCCTGTATCTAGTCTTTCTTCCTGTATACAGTCTTCTTCCTGTATCTAGTCTTCTTTCTGTATACAGTCTTCTTCCTGAATCCAATCTTCTTCCTGTGTCCAGTCTTCCTGTATCCAATCTTCTTCCTGTATCCAGTCTTCTTCCTGTGTCCAGTCTTCTTCCTGTATACAGTCTTCTTCCTGTGTCCAGTCCTCCTTTTGGTCCTCATCTCCTTGTGCCGTCCTTTGCAGATCTTCTTGCTTCTTTCCTCCTCTTTGCCTCAGTCCTTGGCAGAAGGCTCTGTTCCCGAGAGGTTGAATCAAAGACGCTTTGGTGCTGATGGTTTGTTTGAGAAGCTGACGGAAGCTTCGATTCTTTTCTTGTGGATTTCGAAGTCTTCTTCCTTCCTTGGAGACAGACGGTGGCAATTGGGATTCTTTAGCAATTTGAGCAGTGAAGATCTCTATGGCTGTATTCGACGGAGCCACAGCTCTGCAAGAGTGGCTTCAGATTCTTTCGAAGTCTTTCTCCTTCCTTGGAGGCAGACGGAGACTGTGTGTTCGTTCGTCCTTCGTCTCCTCCCCGTGTGTCTGAAGGGCGAGTTCATTTTGGATTCTTGAGGATTTGGGAAGCCTTTCTCCTATGTTCTCGTAAGTAGTCCTATTCTCACTCTTCCTCTGTAGTAGTCCATCCAGTCCCTCCTCCTTTTGGTCCTCGTCTCCTTGTGACGTCCTTTGCAGACCTTCATGCAATCTTCATCCACTTTCTCTTAGCCCTTGACGGCAGACCCTGTTGTCGAGAGGCTGAGTCAAAGACGCTTGATGCTGATGGTTGTTTTGAGAAG
>NC_061096.1:35006828-35014328 GCF_015104395.2 Macrobrachium nipponense
AGAGTTTTTGGCCGACAGTACAGTGGGCTCAAAATCTCATGCGACAATGATTCCTTTTTGTATCGTCAGATTCTCAGACTCACGTGACGTTTGCCAAGTAGTGTTCAACTTTTTTTTTTCTAATGTCATACATGTCGACAAGTTTGCGAATTCACAGCTAGCCCTATTTTCCTTATGGTTATATAAATATGATCCCTTTTATGCATTTGTATGATTCGTAATCTGTGTGATTTTAACTTATTTTTTTTTTACGTTGCTTAGTTCAAAGTGCGGTGTGATAAGGTTAGCGGTGCCATCAATGAAAGCGCACATAACATGCTCCTCGGACTGGTCAACATAACCATACTCTGTTTTTTTCCATCTGTCCATCCGCCTGCGGTGTTTTTGTATGGTAACACTGCGTCCCGGGCTTTAAATAGTTACGGTAAGTGTAAGTTTTAGGTAAATAAAAGGATATCTGGGTGTACATTTGCAACTGAAAAGTGTTTTAATAATTTTCTGTATGCGAATTATACCGTTAATATTCGAAATAGGATATTATTATTGTTGAATGTAAGTTGAATGTAACTATCTAAAGCCCGGGACGCAGTGTTACCATACGGAAACACCACAGGCGGATGGACAGATGAAGAAGAAAAAAAAAAAAACAGAGTATAGTACGTCTGCACCATTATGACAGTAGACCTAATAAGCTCAACAGTCATGACAACATTTTCAAAGTAGGAATATGAATTACAACCAGTTTTCTTTGAATGTTGAAGTTTGTGCTGTGTTTAAGCTGCCTGTATGTTGCAAAATGTTCATAGGCCTAAAGAAATAATCTATGCCTTCTGAGATGTAGCCTAATCTGTTACTAATGAATTTATTTGTAGAGATTACCTGTTCTTTGATGAATACGATAGAATATGAATTACAACCAGTTTTCTTTGAATGTTGAAGTTTTAGACTGCGTTTAAGCTGGCTGTATGTTGCAAAATGATTTATAGGCCTAAAAGATATTCTAAGTCTTCTGAAATGTAATCAGTTACTAATGTTTTTATTTGCAAAGATTACCTGTTCTTTGAGGAATAAAAGATGCTGCTGATTTTGATTATATGGAGAAGATGACTATTAATCGAAATATCATAAGTATTAACGATCAAGACGTATGGAACACTTGTTTTTCAACTGGTTTAAAATATTATTTTCTTTAAATTCCTTCTGCTCGCTTTTGGTATATAATTTATTCTTTCATTAGGTAACTTGAAGTGCAAGAATGTGTAGATAAGCTCATTTGCTTTCTGGCCAGAAATTGCTAATGAAAAGATGCGACTGCTAAGTGTAAAGTAAAGAAATCTAACACCTAGGCCTAGGAACAATATCTTGGCTTTGACAAAAGAATACTTGCATATGCGAATATTTGCAAGTATGCCATAATTTTTGAAATATTTAAGAATTATAACAAATAATTATGTATGAAAATCATAATATTCTTCTAAAACATATAAAGTAAATATTTTCAAGATAATTTCATCGTCGCTAGTCAGTGTAGACCTACTTATGTTACACTGGGTGGTTGTCGTTGCACCGACACTAATGATCCATCACACATGCTCCCCTCACACGTTGATAGCGGTGGGCCCATTCTACTTTTGTATATACATTTTTACATTTTCTCAGCACCAAGGTGTAAAAGCAGTCAAATAAGACTAGTTAAAATTTCATGCTTGATTTTGAAACATTGTTAATGCTATGACCATTTTTTTCTCTAACATTTGAACTGATGCTTGATGATAACTTCATTTTGGTCAAATGCTTCAGCGATGTGTGAACGAAAGTTTTGAAAATGCTTCACTCCTATGAAGCATATTATGACATTGTATTCAATAATCGCGTTTCCGCATTGAAATAATAGATATAGAGCATGTTAGGTTGCCAGTTAGTGAATTTTGAACGAAATCCTATGGAAACATGTCACATGAGATTTGAGCATCACTGTACATTAATCACATCACCGTCATATTCTGATAAGAGTCTTATCTTTTATAATATTGTATTTGAATGATAAATTGTTTAAAAGTAAAAAAATATTGCAGTTTGTATATGATAAATTTACATGAATGCGCCATAAAGAAATTGCTGCTGAAAATGCAGATGTGGAATCCGCATCGGCATACAAACTTGGATAGCTACCCCGTAGACTTTTTATTCCGCATAGCAGACGAAAATTCCGCACTTCGGCAACACTGGATTCTGACTTCCCTTCCCGTTCCCAGCTAATCGGGTGTACCTCATGACGTCATGTGCAAAAAGATTGAAACGAAACGTTTGCGTTACTCGCCTTATCTTATTCATCTCGTTTAATACTGCCCATTTCATGAATAAGTTTACGTCCGAGAATATCTTCAGAAAATAATTGCAAGCCTTCCATGAATTGGGTTTTAAAAGACTTTAGCAATTATTGTTTTATTTTGTAACGGTAATTATAAGAATAACTCGTTCCCGTATTATAATGCACAGTATAGTGTTAATAGCACTTATCAATCATGCTTCTATTGTAGATTCAAATTATACTGTTTGCGGTTGGGCACGAATTGGATAGACTTCCCGCGCATGCAGGTGCCGCTCTTTTTAGGTGCAAGAAGATCACCAATATTTATGTTTACTCTTTCCGCCACTATTTGCTGCTTTGGGCCAGCTATGCATTTGGACATTAAGAAACAAAGGGATGGCAGAAATTGTGCCCGAGTAGACTACTGTTGCAGTGGTGGGGTATGCACGAAAAAAAAAAAAAAAAAAATAGTATTACATGAACGGCAGAGTGGGACCAACTGACAGGGTTGACTTGCCGCGAACTTCGCGAAGTCCGTACATCACCGAGAAACTAGCTCCGCACCGGGAGGTGTAATGTTAATTGCCAAGCAATGTTATTTTGCTACACTATAGACGAAATAGTCACCCCGGTTATATCATATTAACCGCATCTTTACCATTATATGAATTGGGCTTACTAATTAAACCTTTTTGGAGTTAGATTTTCCCCTTTCCGAAATTCAGTTGCTTCATAACTTTTGAAACATTACGTAACTTTAATAACAGTAAAATTTAGAGTCGAACGAGATACGCGGACAGTGTGTGTGTATATATATATATATATATATATATATATATATATATATATATATATATATATATATATATATATGTGTGTGTGTGTGTGTGTGTGTGTGTGTGTGTGTATATATATATATATATATATATATATATATATATATATATATATATATATATATATATATATATATATATATATATATATAATTTCTGTTTTATAGTTATGATTGTTATACATGATTTGATGCATAAATTAGGCTACAAAGTGAACACGGGCAAGTAAATTTATTCATAAAGTTTTCAGCAAAAACTGGGAAGTTACAAAAAAACTGCACTGAAATGTATTTCTTTACTAAAAACGGTTTGCTTTTCATCATTTCATTGCGTTCCCCACAGAGTAAGTTGACAAGCTCCATAAATCCTTCGATATTCATAAGTAGTTATTCCTACTTTTCTTTTTAAGCACATTTGTCACTTTAGGTAATATGCTGTATGTAAAATAAAAACGTTTGCTGAAGTAATAATGATAATAAACAACCTAACATATAACATAGGTCTAGGCTTAAAATAAATATCATAAGCATTGTAAACTGACAAAAACGATATGAAACATGTAGGTCTATATGCCACCTTTTATGATTCAGATATTTTGAAATGAGATATTTCCCCAAGAGATGGACAGCATATTATGCATGTTTTATGGCCATACATGTGGCAATCCTAAGCCAAACGAATGCCCTATTCAGGGCTATGAGTCAAAAAATTGGAAAAGAGCACATCATAATTGGTCCTTTTTTTATCAATAAGCTACATTAATATAAAGAAAATCCACTATTATAATGCACAACTTCCTAGCATACTGGTATCGAAACTTATTCGGTTATAATCAGATGAATCACTTCAACTAATGCAATTACCTAATACATATTTGCAGTTGTTTTCTCAAAAAAAAAAATAAATAAATAAATAAAATAAAATAAAAACTCAGTAAACATGACTAAGTTTACAATAATGTAAGTCAGTCTTCACCCTAAGATTAATTCACAAATTAACCAAATTTTACTAACCTATATATATAATTACAAAGGCAAATTGAAGATTGCTGGACCTAAAGAATGAATGCATTGTAAGACATCACGTTTGGGTTACATCATCTACTGTTGTCAAAATCGGTTCTTAATTGACAATCGTATGATCGTACATGATATTGACGCGTGAACACTCGAGACTATATTGTCCAAGGCCAATACAGTAGAGGTCAGACGGAGAAGAGATTATCGGTGACTCACCTTCCAGAGTGGGCCACAACATTCCCACCTGACCCTTTAAGTGACCCGTGGCCGACAACCACAACTAAGGGTCTTTCTGGAGATGTGGCCCACGAAATTTGTCTCGGCCGTTTCTCTCCGACTGACCTAAACTATATTGGCCTTGCATCTGTCCATCCGCCTGTGGTGTTTACGCATGGTAACTTCGTCCCGGGCTTTAAATAATATCCTATTTCGAATAATAACGGTGTAATTCGCATACAGTAAATTATTAAAACACTTTTCAGTTGCATATTATACCCAGATATCCTTTTATTTACCTAAAACTTAGACATAGCGTAACTATTTAAAACCTGGGACGCAGTGTTACCATGCGAAAACACCACAGGCAGATGGACAGATGGAAAAAAGCAGAGTATAGTGAAAATGGTTCGTTTTTCAGAAATATTAGAATTTTCATAAATATTAATTAATTTCAATCATTTTTTATTAATGGAAAAAAAGTTTTAAAAGCATAAATATATATATATATATATATATATATATATGCGGACCTACAGCGCCGCATACGTGAGGAGTGCAGACCTCAGCTCTGCATTCATGACTCCCCCTCGAATCTTCTCCGCACTTTTTGTTGTGTCTCCGCGCTTTGGCAACACTGCCAACTGATGACATTTGTCAAATTAAGGAGGCGGATTTTTCCAACGTCATTTAATTGTGAGTATTAGTGACATTATAATATAAGATTGACGAGAAAATTATTTGGTTAATAATAATGATGAACAAATAATAAAACCGAATGAGAGTTCACAAAGTTCCAATGAAAACCTTTTTCGGCCTAGTATAGTTCATTAGTCGCCTGCTGGCAGTTCTTGCGAAATCTAATGGTCAATGTTAAAATAATTTTGATTTTACCTAGGAAATTCCACGTAAGACTATTCAAATGAACTTGCGAGAAGAGTTTAATCTATTTTGTTTTTAATATTACATTGGTAAGGGAAAAAATCTGTACTATGCGAAAATCTGTACTATGCGTAAATCTTATACTTGAAAACTAACAGAAAGCTGATTATAGATTAAAATGAAAGTTATGCAAAAAATTCACACTTTCACACATATCCCGATTTATGTCAGACGGGCAAAGAAATGGATATTTAAATAACAGTGATGGTTACCGACTTGAGCATGAACATTACGCAACGTACTGGGTTGCTACTGAGTAACTGGGCGAGTACTGTTTTACCTAGCACTATGGCCCCCGTGCCAGCAATGCTGCTATTACGCAACCGATGCTTCCCCCCCTATCCCCTTGCTAAGGGGAAAGACAGTGTATGACCGATCTTTTGGCATGAAAATGGGCTGCATGCATGTGCAGACTCCGGGCCAAGACCAGGAGGGTTCACTGTTGTAGACGACAGCGTCGGAGACGCATCAACTCACCATTTGTCTGCCTTCTGTCGCAGACTGGAGTCAGTGTCAGTGACGCTAAGCAGTTCTAAACAATGCTGAGCCCAAGAGTGCGGCAGGTGAGGATTTCAGTTATTAGTGGAAAGAATTTTGACAATATTCATTAACTTTCTCGTTCTTTTTTTTCCTGCGACTGCCTGGAAAGGTGATGAAGACGTTGAAAAATGAGACAAATTAGCACAATTTACAATTAACTAGGAACGTATTCATCCGTTCGGTACAGTGATGACCTATAAATCAACCGTTGTCTTAGGATATATGAAAAAAAAGAGAAGACATTCTAACCAGATTTTTCGATGTCTAACTAACACGCACACACCCACCCTCCCACATATACACACGCACACAATATGTATGCATGTGCTTTTATATACAATTAGTGTACATGAACATACACACTCATTTCTCAGTGTCAGCAAAAAAAAAAAAAAGGAAAAGACTCTAACAATGAATTGAACCAACAACAGAAAAAAGAATCGTCCTTCCTTTGAAAAAAAAAAAAAAAAAAAATGAAAATAACGAACACGCTGTTTATCAGTTCTTTGTGATTTACATGTTTTCCTCTCACCAGATGTAACTGCTTTCGGGGTAAAATTAAAACCGATAAGATTAAATAACTTGAGTCGCGTCGTCAAGCGCCTTGCCGATATATATATATTTTTTTTATCTAGATTAAGGCCATGTCTTCATTCTTAATCCATCTTTCTTAGCCGATGGTATGCACAGACTTTAGGGACTGTTCACTCATCTGCACTTTAGTCGTATCATTTTCCCGTATCTTGCATAATCTTTATATTTTCTCCTCCGCGTTTATGTCTGATAATGAGAAGGAATCGAAAATCCTTGACAAAAAGGCGGTATAAAGGTTACTCTTAATTCTTGTATTAAAAGCGTATGACTGCCAATTCCTTGAAGGTTATGAATCTTTGTTTGTTTGTTTTTCCAGTCCTGGGTTCTTCTATTTATGTTCTCCGTCCTCGATATGACTGAATAAAAGGCCCTAGGTCTAACTTTTATAACTGGCCTTACCTTATATCTACGACGTGCACCTTTATACCGCCTATTTGTCAAGGATTTTCGATTCCTTCTCATTATTAGACATAATCGCGGAGGAAAAAATATAAAGATTATGCAAGATACGGGAAAATGATAAGACTAAAGTGCAGATGACTGAACAGTCCCTAAAGTCTGTGCATAGCATCGGCTAAGAAAAATGGATTAAGAATGAAGACGGCCTTAATTTAGATATATCACTTTCCCGCTGACCGCAAGGGGAGTGTCCCTTATCCTTCTTCCTACATCCTCTTCTACTGCTTTTTTTTGCTGCGTTCTACGTTCCTCTATAAAGGCTAGTTTCTATCCCTGGTATCTTATACGTGCTACTGGCTATACCTTAAGCATTAGGTTTTTTTTTTTTTCAGTCACTCCTTACCTCAGTTCTCCCAGGAATAGGAAACCTGTGAAACAACCTGTTTTTATCCTATAAGCATAAAACGGAGACAAATTTTTTTTTTTACAGTTTGAAAACATTTTTTCAAGCCTTTCATTTTTCGCATTTACTGAGGGTACGTCCACGCTAATGCTTCTATTCCCTGACCTGCATTTTGATTAAGCGATTTGCTGTAGTGAAATGTAATGTTAACTTATATTGTTTGCTAAGTTATGATTGTAT
>NC_061096.1:35019328-35046032 GCF_015104395.2 Macrobrachium nipponense
CTTTCCTTAGGTTTTATCATCTTTTATGCTTTTACCGAAGAGATACTCCCTTCAAGAGGTAAATTTCTTCCCATTGTCCACCATACTACTCGAAAAGGCTGCAATGATAAATAATAGAAGTAAATCTTCCTTTGCAGTTTTTTTTTTTTTTACTGTAAGACTTAGTTGTGTAGGCTAGTTCAACTTTGTCAAAATTACTAAGTTGGTCAAAATTGTCTTTACACCAAACCCCCTCCCCCTCAATCAGATGGTCCTCTAGCCATCCCTGGTGGTTATGGCCGCAGACAATCAAAGAAAGGTTATCATAAGTGTTTAAGAGCAGGAATCGATTTGGATGTTCATAGAAGCAGAGTGGCTGGCTAACTTTTTCAAATGAAAGATAAAACTTAATGGAAGCATTTGTAGGTACTGTCTTTAATAATGATAGACTTCTTTACTGAATTGCATAATTATTAACTTGTAGTCATTTATTTGTTTCATGGCCAGGTATGTGAACTTTGACCTGCTAAGCACTAATCCGAAATCTGTCTACTTTCAGGGATCCGCAGTGGCTTTTCTCATCCCTTTCGTGTCTGTCTACACCTACGAGATCAGCGATCAGTATCTGAGAGGGACACTGACTAGCATTACAGAGGCCTTTGCCACGGGTGGTTTCGTACTCTGCTATCTCGCAGGATGTTTCCTCTCCTGGAGAACCTCAGCCATAGTCCTGCCTCTAGTGACCCTAGTACCTGGATTCATAGGCGTTTTCTTGTCGCATGAATCACCCCTTTGGCTTGCCAGAATAGGCAAAGAGGAACAAGCATCGGAAATCTTGAGCGTCATGCGTTGCACCGAAGAGGAAGCGTCATCCGATCTGAAAACAGCTCGACGAGATGTTGATAAAACACCCAAATGCTCAGAATCCCTCCAGATGTTGTCGAAGAAGTCAAATGCTTTAGCAGTTGTGTTATCTAGTTCCCTTATGATAATGAAAGAAATTACTGGATTCGCAGTCTTATCGATATACGTAGTGCATATTTTCCAAGAGGCTGGCGTTGGGCTGGACCCTAAATGGAGTTCTGTCATTGTTGGTGTGGCAAGGCTGGCCTGCAATGTCATCGGTTCTTTCATGCTGCACAACTTTCGTCGCAGGTTGATTTTTGTCGTCGGAAATACGCTAACCGGGCTAGCCACTGCGACCATCGGGGCGTTCTTCTATCTACAAAGTCAAGGTTGGGATATTTCCCATCTCACGTGGCTTCCACTGACTGCTCTAGTCGTGCACATGGTAGGTTATGCAGGTGGGGTCGGACCCTGCACTTGGACAGCATCGGTCGAGGTGCTTCCTGGACCTGTTAGGTCCATAGGGACAGGGATCTTCTCCACCAGTTACGCCACTGCCGCCTTTATCATCTCGAAATCCTATCCAGATATCAGAAATATGATTGGACTTCATGGTGTCTTTTGGATGTTCAGTGGCGGCTGCGTAGGATATATTCTTCTGGCAATCTTCTTCCTCCCAGAGACCAAAGGGAAGTCTCTTCAGGATATAGAAGACTATTGGGAAAATGTTACTAAAAAAAGAAATGCGCGCGTTTATGTATAAGTTTTTGTATATGACTGATTATCTAGCATATAATCGATTTTACTTGTACTATATATTTTTTTATTTTTGTAATCGATTTGTACTTGTTATGGTAAATGTTTGTGATTAATAAATGACATATATCTCACAATGTCCTGATGATGAAATTAGTGTTATTATATCCAAATTTATCCATCCAAGGATATTAAGAATATTAACATACACTTTAGTTAACGGAGAAAATCAAGAACCACCCTTACCCAGTCAGAAATAACGTGCCACATGTAACCTGTATTTTTACGGATGTTCATCAGACCCTTCCTTATACATTCTCATTGGATTCCATTTTGACCACTGAAGTCCAGAAATGTCTATTTTCTAAAAAGAAAAAAATATCGTGCTGAATAATGCATAGAAGGCTTTTTTATTTTGCATTAAGCAGACTGCAAAAGTCTCCACATTCTATCCTAGAGTGAATAGCTAAAGGACTATCATAGTGCACTAGATGGGAGGCCCGAACTGAGGCAGACAGGTTTTAGTTAGATATTCAATATGACATAACAGCTAAGGTAGCTATAGTGTCATCCTAAGACATTCTGTGGATATGGCCATGTGCAGAATTATTATGCTTAGTGAGTGACATGCTTTTTATTATTACTAATTTTAATAAAGTTCATTTACTCACCAGATAATCATGATTGCCGTTCTGGGGACAGGAATTAGCTATATTCCCACTTTGGGACGTGGGGTGAGGAGTGGTTCAACTTACCACTGGTAGTATAGACATCAAGGCTTCTAAAAATAACCGCGGCGTCTCTTGAGACAAGATCTGAGATAAAGGCAAATCTAATTGAATAAAAAAAAGTCTCTGTCTTTTATCGAGAGACTTGACATTATCTCTAAAGGTGCCACAACAAAAGGCCTCAATTAATATTTTCAATATTATTTTCTGTTGTTGATCAGATTTTAATTATCATTTGTTTGAATTACTCCTTAACAACAGAAGGTTTGGGAAATTTATCAGCGCAGAAAGTATAAAAAATAGTGTGTGATATATCTGGTCACCACATACATAATTTAATTATTGGTCTAAATATACCGTCATAAGGGCGTATTTTTTCGTATATCATTTGGAATCTTGCCTTCCGAGTATATTGTGTTTTGTCAGCTGTCCATCCGCCTGTGGTGTTTACACATGGTAACACTGCGTCCCGGGCTTTAAATAATATCCTATTTCGAATATTAACGGTGTAATTCGCCATACACAGTCAAATTTGATTAGAACACTTTTTAGTTGCAAATGTACACACAGATATCCTTTTATTTACCTAAAACTTACACATAGCGTAACTATTTAAAGCCGGGACGCAGTGTTACCATGCGAAAACACCACAGGCGGATGGACAGCTGGAAAAAAACAGTGTATAGCCACCAGCGGGAAAACCGAAATTGCTCATATTCATCTTGGTTACGGGAGGAATTGTGTAGAAAAGTTTCCAAATTCCTTTCTATCATTGACAAAAATACAAATTAAGTCAACATACTGTTGGTATAATTAACTCTACATAATGGAATGTATTATTATGATCTAGGGACGGTTTTAAAAACATGGTCAGATTATGACATTTAAGCTACTGTGCTCTATGTACTGACTTGAGCAACTACCCCTGGAACAAAATGTTAAAAATAAATATAAATACGATATTAATTTCATTAATAACATTGTTTGGTGAAATGCATAAAAATGCTGGATTTGGGGAGAGAATGATGCCAGTTTGCGATAGAAACGACTTTGCCGTTGACATCATAATTATGAGCCCAAGTTGGTACTACCATTATTGGCGGCATAGTTCAAAATTTGACAGGCCCCAGCACTCGACAAATCGTCGCTTTTAAGCTTACTTTATAGTTTTTTACATGCCACTTTATGGAAATGATATACCTCATATAGAGAATTTATGTATTTTAAGCAATTAAAAAGTCCCAGAAATACTAGGCTCCTAGCTGTAACACGAAGTCATTTAGTGAACGTATTATGCAACCAAGGTCACGCATGACCGGCATAAACACTTCTCTGTGTGTCGATTTCCGTGTAACATATCATATATGATTATCAATAGCTTACTGGTTTATTTGATACCAATATTCTTTGACTTGAGAATGACGACAGAGAATATGGATCCAAGGATCAGTGTAATTCTCCGGCAGGCTACAAATTTAATAAATAAAGGGCGTAAGCTTTTCAACATTATTGCCTTAAATTATATGAGTAGTCTATTTTAGTCATTAGTCTATACTATTGATAATTTAATAAACAATTTCAAGCAATGTGCCACATTGTTATGTGCAAGCAGTCTCAACCCGCCCATGTAAATGCAATCAATATCCCAATGATTTTCATGCAATGTGCCACATTGTTTAGTGCAAGCAGTCTCAACACGCCCACCATGTAAAGGCAGTATCCCTATGATTTTCATAATTAGCAGTCTTGCCATCAAATGATCAAAAAGCCCATGACATAACTAGAACAAGCACTGAATATTTCATGGTCAATTTTATCAACCGCCATCACAATACCTGTGGAATGAATTGATAATAGCAACGTGCCTTCTCCAAGCTGCCGGGTAACGGTTACGTACTTTCACTAGGCTTATATTCATCATACTTGCTGACGAACGGTGAGTCTACGATGGCTATAATCTTGTATGTACATTATAGCCAATCAATTGGAGACTATTTTGAAAGGTTAGGAGTCCGGTGATTAGGTCCTCAGCTGTAAGGAAAGAGAGAGTAGGTATTGACGTCCAGGGTAAAAATTAAAGTGTATTTGTGGTCTTCGATATTTTTGACAGCTTGCTGGCTTAGCCTAGGTATGGTAGTAGTTTTACCTAGGTAAGTTAAGCCTATTTTGTCCAGGATTCTTTACAAGGGGAGCCTCTGACTAGGCCTACCTACTAATTCTAGCTTTTCAGTTTCATAGTTTGGATTAGTTGCCCTGCATCAGGTAGCTATAGCTTAGATCTGACCTTTTCCTACGCAATTCTAGTTCCGAAAAGGGGGACGGGGTCTCTGTGCTGAACCTACTACCTCTCGTAGGGGTACGAGTTAGTTTTAATACTGGCCATTTGGGTAGCTAGCCTATTTAGGTACGCCTATACTAGGTATTGATTTTTCATCCATTTGTCAAACTCCAGGTTGCCATGCTGCCCTTTCCGGTGCAGTAGGGCTACCTACTCCAAACACCTGTTAGCGTCTTGTTACTCGAATGTTAAATTAGCCCCAGTAAAGTAATGGCATTGTTTATTTGGTACAGAATTGTAAACCTTTTACATTTTAGGATATGCAAGAAGTCAATAGGCTAGGTAATTAGCATACGTAGGTATAGCTGAAGACTACCTAGGCTATGGGCTGAATACAGAATGACCCAACTAGCTTGACTTCTAAGTATACTATACTGAATTAATACTATTAATGCTACTAGTAGGTTGTCATGTACCTATCCAAACCCAAACCATGCTACCTTGTCAGAAGCTTCACTTAAGTATGTGGTATGTAGCCTAGTACTACCTAGCCTATATCTTGAGTTGCAGTACCTAGTACCTAGCTAATACTACCTACTGTTAAGCCTAGCCTAGCCTACAAAATGCTATCAACATAGCGTATTTGACTATTTAGCTGGCATTTCCTGTTCACATGCACAGTCTATTATTTTCAGACTGGTATCTAGTTGCATGTTAGTGGGTTGCACCCTCAGCTTGTTTTGTCTTGCCCCCTTTCATTATGAAGTTTCTGGCAACTGAATATTTTACTCAAAGAATTGGCCAGCAGTATTTTAAATAATAGCCTAATACTAATTGAAGTATCCCAGATGAGATTTGCATAAAGTTTATGAGTTTGCTGCATTTGATGTAAAATTTACTATGCTGTGTAGTAGCTACTTACTTGTCCTCACAGCAAGACTTTGCATTTGCATGCTAGAGAAACATTACTATCAGAATGAGATTTCATGCTATACCTATTCTGTGAAGCTGTAGGCTAGTCTTTATCAGAGCTTCCTGGACTGTCTAAAGTCTGATATCATCCAGCAATAGAGGACAATACTGCAGTATGTTGAGAGAGGATCTTGGAAGGGCTGAAGAAAGGCACACACTTCATGTACCCCTTCTTTCTTGTCTTCTAACGCCTAGCAAGAGCTCTTGCCTTGCTGTCATCTTAGTCACCCAAAGGCTCAGATCTGCTGGGGAGTTGTTTAGAGATTGAGTATGTGCGCTTTTTGTCTGTCTTCCATGATGGTGATCACTGAAGTATGTTTACAGTCACTTCTGCCCTGATTGGTCAAACTCATGCAGCAACTGATGACTTTGGGACTTTTCTCTATAAAGGGTTGGGTGTCTATGGATGGTGATATTGCTACTTACTGACCTTGATGTCTTATTTTCTAAATAGGAAAGACAGACCCCTGAACCTTCCTTTGAATCTAGTTGAAAATGATACAACAAACTGTGGCATAGAACAGTGTTAGTCTTGTGTCACATGACAAATGTCACACCTTAGAAAACAAAAGTAATTTGCATTTTTCATATTGGACGAACCTGGCATTATGCATTTGTACTTGTTTACCAAAGGAAACAGTCAACAGTCAGGTGACTGGACGTTACAGTCACCCCACACTTACCTCCCTGTGGATAACTAACTTGTTACTAAGCTTCAGTGACCAAACCATCTTTCACTGATGGTATATCCAAATACAATTCTTCAGGGTCTTACAGCTAGGAAAATGCTATCTAAAAAGATATGCAACTTTGTAGGCAAATTTGAAATTATCAGATATGACAATGCCAAATTTCATGCAATAATGTAACATTCTGTAAGGAATGATTCACTGAATTCCTACAGTCCTACCACTTTTACTTATATTTTGAATTGATACTTAAAACCTGATCTCTGCCTGAACCTGCCATAAATGTCATTTACCCAGAGCTCCAATGCAGGTTATTTGTAAGGTACAGTATTTAATAGTTTTATATAATATGAATCAATTTGTGTGCATATTCACAACCTTTTCTTATGTTTCAGGTGATAGTCAACATGGCTGGTAAACGTATTGCTGTTGTAAGTATATTCTTCATTGTTCAGATTTTTACAAACCGGTTTTGAATAATCACTGGAAGCTGGTTTTCAGATTTGGTTAATATACCCAGAAATTTTCATTGTACAATTCATATATTGCTGAACCTCAGTCAGTTTCTTTTATAAAGCACTTGGGTTCAGATGTGGTATTTAGAGGAAAAGTTTCCTGTTAAGGCCAGCCCTTTTTATTTATAATTAAAAAGTATCTCCATAAGAATTTGAGTAACCTGTGAGTGTACTTAATCAGCCCCCATGTATACTTATGTAATGTTGGTTGACAACATTGGAGTGTCTTGACTTGGGGGAAGCTTTTCAAGCAGCCACACACCCTGAGGTTCTGCATCAACTCAGAGATCTTTCTTGCATGGTTATCCCAAAAGGATAGTTGGGGTAGGATTTTTGTAGACTAACCAGATCTCAACGATAAACTTTTACTAGGTCAGGTGGAGTGAGTTTGTACCACTTATAAGACAAGTAATTGTGGCATTTGATTTAACCCTGCAGATAACAGACCCAGACTTAAGTCAGCTAAGCTAAATGTCAATGAATTGGAAGACTGGGATGTTGAATCTCTCAACAAACAACAGGTTAAGCGAGTTGTTGCATGATGCTCTCAACCATTGCAACGTGATCCCCTCTACTTTTACCAGATCTCATTTGATTATTCATTCAGTTGCCATCTTTGGATGAATAGTATTGTCAGTCAAGGAAAGTCTCTTAAATGCCTAATCATTTTTAGGTACCGACTAAATTTCAGAAAATCATTTTATATGAGAGATGTACTACTGTATATGGAAATAGACTTTTGAAATACTATCATGTAGATCTGTGAATCATTTCTTATATTAATACAGTGCAGCTACCATACCAGTTATACGTTTTTCTTACTAGGTTACTGGTGCCAATAAAGGAATTGGTTTTGGCATCATGAAGGAATTGTGTTCAAAATTTGATGGCATTGTCTACCTGACCTCCAGGGATGAAACTCGAGGATTAGCTGCCGTCAAGAATTTGAGTGAGGTAAGGGAATGAGCAGTTTTGAGCTGACTACTGTAAATAAAAAAAAATTCTTGCCACCAGTGGAAATCCTTCCAGACATCTGTCCACTGGGGACTTTGTAATTCATATGTGCATATGCTGAGCTACTGGCACCTGCCAGCCCTCCTTTTTCTTCCACAAAAGAGACTTGTGTGGAATTGCATAGAGTACGTATATGAAATGGATTACTCATTAATTAATAAGGTTGTGATGAAACAAAAATAGATGAATACACCTATGTACTTATTTCCTCATTTTTTTATTTCAGTTGGGACTTCAAGCTCAATACCATCAGCTGGACATTGATAATATTGGAAGTATCAAGAAATTTGCAGAATATATCAAGACAAAATATGGAGGTTTTGATGTTCTTGTTAATAATGCTGCTATTGCATATAAGGTACGTATGTGCCATATGGTATTTCTTCTTATTTTCTGAAGATTTCTATATATACAGGCACTATATTTGTCTAAATCTGTTATTAAGTATTTGATGTTATTATTTGCTAAATATTAGAAATGTATATTCTCACTATAGAATGCTGCAACTGAACCATTTGGGGAGCAAGCTGAAAACACCATACGTGTTAATGTCATTGGAACATTGAATGCCTGCCGGGAATTATTTCCACTTCTTCGTCCTGGAGCTAGAGTTGTCACTGTTTCAAGTTCCTGCGGGCATTTGCTGAGGATTAATGGTAGTGAACCTGCAGCATCAGCCTTAAGGGAGAAATTTGCATCCCCAACACTTACAGAAGACGAGATTGTTTCTCTAGTGAATCAGTTTGTTGAGTAAGTGCACGATATTATTGAATAACTCTCAGATATGAATGTTTCCTTATACTTACATATTGTTCTTATATGAATACAATTTCTCATTTTTTTTATAGAGATTGTCAGGTGCAAGATTGCCTGGTCAGGGCAGCTTATTAACAAAATAATTTGAAGTATAGGTAGGTGTGTGAGCAGAGAGAAAGTACCCATCCACTCCTCTTCATTCCATTACTCTGTCCTTGGCCATTATTGTCAGCTTATCTCCATTACTGCTTTGGTACTTCTGACCTTGAATGTTGGAGTTGCTCGAGGCATACACTTTTATATTTGTATGATATTAATTATTGTTACACGTTTTGTAATGGAAAGTTTGATAGAACAGCATAGATATGGGTAAGAATCTGTGTTTAGTTTCTTTATGTTGCCTGTAGCTGTTGATCATAATTTCTGTCCTCTACACATGGACAAAAATTTTTTCTGGATGTCTCCCTTGCCAGCATTTTGTTGTTTAACCACCTTCAGAGAGACATAAGTATAGTTATAAGCAGAACAGGATTGAGACAACTCAATAGGTAACATTGAAGTGTAACACTTCTTTTTTGTCACCTATACCTCTTGTTGGTCTTTGTTGTGACTGGCTTCTTCAGTTGAGACAGCTGTTTCTGGAGGAGTTTTATCAAGGCCTGTGAATGAGCAGTATCTTCTATCAGTTCTTGATGGCTTTCACTCACTAGTGTTCCATGTAAACTCTTCAACTACCTACATGCAGTGCTGGACCTGTTTTCAAGGATCTTGTTAGTCCCAGGAATTGCTGGAGATGCTCTGGCCAGCTGAAGGTTTGCCTTCAGCCAAAGGTGCTTCTGTGGTTGTTGCTGTTACCAGCGCCCTGCTTTGACAAAAGACACCTATGTGGCTGTTGTGTTTGATATTCCTTTTGTCAGAATGGAACTGTAGTAGTGCTGTTAGTGTTTATAATCTAGGATTACAGTGTACTACCTATAAATAAAATGCATTAGTAACAAATCCCATTGTACAGTAATACAGTACAGGGCAGCCAAATTATTCAGATATGAAAATCTTCAAATGATAAAATTTAGTGTTTTTGGATTGCTACTCACATCTTGCATTCAATCATGTCAGATGCACCTCATTAACTTGCTGAAGAGTAGATTTCCCTCTATTGTTACTATAAAACCTTAATTGAAGGGGTGGGGTGCAATAAAAAAAAATTGTACTGATTAGTTCATCTAGATTATGATGACTGTCATGAGGAGGCATGCTGAAATGTTCTAAAGTATTTCAAAATCCTAGCCACCATTTTATTCTTTTGATAACTCTGGTGCAAATTTGACATGATTTAGCATTGTTATATTAATATAGTAACTACCTGAATTTTTGTGTTGGGTGGACTATGGTAATGGAATCTATCCCCACTGTCCTATCTGTAGCCTCCTCTTTCTTTATTCAACAAATCCAAGCTGTTGAATTAGTTATATGTGACCCTAGGCAAGGCTTTGGAAACAAGGGTGCCAGAAATTTGGTGGTTTGCCTGTAGTAAAAAACAGAAATTATTATATTGCATTGATTCACTTTAATGGAAATATTAGACCATATTTATTTTATTATTTTGAGCGCTTGACACACATTCTTTTTCTTTATTTTTTATGTTTGAAAATCCATTCCTAAAATAATTAAAGAATTTTGTTAGATTTTGTATTGGTGTCATGAATTTTTGAAGTGATCACAGAATCATATATTTTTTTTTTTTTTTTTTTTTTTCAATAGAGCTGCAAAGGCTGGAGATTGGAATGCTAAAGGATGGCCTAATAGCACCTATGTTGTGAGTAAAGTAGCTGTGTCAGCACTTACACGAGTACAGCAAAGGGCTTTTGATGCAGACCCCCGGAAGGATATTGTAGTTAATAGCTGTCATCCAGGATATGTTGATACTGATATGACATCTCACAAGGTTAGTAGTATAAATGGATGTTATATCTACTGTCAGCTGATCAGATTCTAAAGTTTTGTGGTAAATCTTTTATTTCATTCATGCTGCATTTGAAGTAAAGCAAACAATATATAACAAGATAATTACACAAGCATGTTCATTAAACTGTATTGCTTGTGAAATATATATTGCTTAATGGTGTGATAAAGATTTTTAATTTCAGTGGCTCAAGGTTGATAAATATAAGAGTTAGTTAATACATACTTTAAAGCCTGCATAACAACATTTATTTACATTAGCATAAAGACATATACATGTAGAGAATCTTCATATTTTTACTGATGAACATTGTCATTTCAGTAACATCATGGAAAAATGCTTTCATTAGTTTTATTTTGCTTCTATATTTGTAAAAAAAAAAAAATTTTTTTGATACAAGATAGGCTAATGGTTAAAATTTCAAGATTAATTTTACCACTAAAGTACCCAAAAGCTAAAAAAGTTAATGTGTACATAGCTGGATACTGCAACCAAATGCAGATATTAATTTGTCATTAGTGAAGTACTATGTAACTGAAGCCTTAAGTAAATTTTTCTGTCCCATTTGCTGAAGAAAATGGTTTTACATTACTGGGAACCAAGTCTTTTTACAAAATACATGATGAAACTTTTTTTCCTCTCAGGGTCCACTGACAATTGAGCAAGGTGCAGTTAGTCCTTCTTACCTAGCCTTGTTGCCTCCTGACACTGATCTTCGTGGTGCTTACGTATGGTGTGACAAGCAAGTAGTAGACTGGGTAAATGGCCCAACACCTTCTGTTGTCTGATCTTTGGCATCATCTTAGAATCAAAAAGTAAGGAAAATAAAGTCTCATCCAATGAGTATATTTTACTAAAGATTCTCCGTAGTACTGTGATATATTAAAAGAAATCGTATATTCAGTAGTACGTACAGTTCATACCTCTGTTTACTTAATGGAATAACTAAATGTATTTTAATTCATTTTTTGTACCAAAGTATTTTAGTGGACATTTAAGACTTATTACAGACATTTATGCAAGTTTTCTGAGTAGATTACATGAAGAGTAAAATATGACTTCATTACTGCATTTAAATACCCTTTCTTTAGCATTTAACAAAGTTCACAACAGATCAACTGTAAACACATTGCATCATGAAGAGTTGAAGTTGTTATACGTGGTATTCAGGTACAAGAATATAAAGGTGTAATTCTTTAAATTGCTTTTACCTTTTCCTTATCTGTACTGCTTTAATTACACCACTTAGTGCAAGAGCATATGTATTCCCTCAAATGCATAAAATTGTACAAGGAAAGTATTGTGCCAGTGATATTATGAAATCAGATATTCTGGAATGGCAGCTAAACTACTCCATAACCTCTGCTTAGCCAAGCAAGCACGTTTAGTACACGATGTGGACTAAGTTATCTCAACAGAGTGACTGTTGCTACTCCATCATGACAATGAAGTCAAATACATCAGATTGACTTCATTGTCATGATGAAGTAGCAATAGTCACTGCTCAGCCTCTTTCCTGCCATGTTGAAAGAGTACCATTATCAATAAATACATACTTAAACCAAAACATTGAGTTAACCTTCTTCATTCTCATAGGGATAGCTTAAAGTTTTTTATCTTGATGATTATATTAGATCTTGTGGCACTTTCTTCAAATTTGGTAATTGGATAAACTGAAAATGAGGATTTTTACAAAGTTTCATTCAAGGATTGGTTACCATATTTAGATGTAAAGTATGTTGTAAGTGTAGCCCTACATTCTCTGCCTTTAGACATTGGGTTGTGTGGGTTATTCATCAAATACCAGTGGGTTAGGTAAGTGTGAGCAGCGAAGAAATATTACTTCAATATGGTGTTCTATTTTGAATAACACCACAGTCCATGCAGTGCACTGTAGGCACTACTTGAGGTTCTTTGCAGCGTGCCTTCAGCCCCTAGCTGCAACCACTTTCATTCCTTTTACCGTACCTCCTTTCACATTCTCTTTCTTCATCATTCTTTCCACCCTCTCCTATCATCTGATTCATAGTGCAACTGTGAGGTTTTCCTCCTGTTACACCTTTCAAACCTTCCACTACTGTCAATTTCCATTTCTAATCATTGCCTGCCATTCACTGCTGATAGTTGATTTTAATAATTACTGTCTTTCCCAGCATCAAAGTAATTTTTTCCTTAATGTAAGTCTCGGAAGTTTACTCTGCATCTTAGAGGCTGAAGATCCCATTTTTCATTGGACCATCCTGATCCCAAAGAAAGGTTCTTTTCTAGACAGTAGTCAGAATGCCTGTACTATATATTCCCTGAATGACATATTTACAAATTATTCTTAATCAAAATAGTTTATAAACAAAATTATTGTCAAAAAACAAAAAAATATATGTAGGCACAAAGATTTCTTCCCACATCAGTAATTGCATTGGGAGAGGAAAAAGTAATAACTTATTTGCTGTACAGATATAGTAATATTTGTTATTTTTGCTCCTTTCAAACATCCCTGATTTTAAGGGAACATTATTTGCTGTCAAAAGTATCTATTCCCTGGTGCAATGTTTAGTTTTTCCTTCAGAATTTAAAAAAAAATGCTATATACACCTACCTTCAATAGTGCCAATTTCTTAAGTATGTACTGCAACAGCCATTTGTAAGCAATGAGAGACAACATGTTACAACTTTGTTCCTGTAGGGGGTTAGTGGTGTCAGTGCACCTCACTTGGTGTGATGTCCACTGTAGGCATTACCAAAGGTTCTTTGGAGTGTCCCTTGGGCCCATAGCTACAAGCAGCTTTCATTCCTTGTACTGTACCCTCGTTCATATTCTCTTTCTTCCATCTGACTGTCCACCCTCTCCTAACAATTGATTCATAATGCAACTGTGAGGTTTTCCTCCTGTTACACCTTTCAAATCTTTCACCGTCAATTTCTGTTTTGGCGCTGAATGGCCTTATTTGCCCCAGTGCTTGACATTATGCCTAAGATCTATAAATCAATCAATCTATAACATTTAGGCTGCTGTGCTCTATCCATAGATTTAGAATTAAGTAATTACCCATGTTCAGAGTAATTACATAAATATTAAATGGCAAATGCATACAAGTGCTGCATTGGAGGAAAGAATGATACCAGTTTGTGTCAAGATGATTTTGCCGTTGAAAGCATGAGCACCATTTGATGCCAACATTTGCAGTACAGTTCAAAATATGAACACCCCCCCCCCCCAAAAAAAAAAAAAAATTGTCGCCTTTAAGCTTTCTGTATATAGTTATTTCCATGCCATTTAATGGAAATTTGTATTGTGTATATCTCACATAGAGAAATTGTGTTCTGAACAGTTAAAATGCCCCAGAACAGAGCAGTTACAGAATATAAACAAAATAATGCTACAAAAACAAGTCCTTAGCTGTAATGGGACGCCACCTCATTACGTATTATAACGCAATACGTATGTACACATTGGAGCACAGTCAGGACCAATCTGAATGTTTTTCTATGCAGCGTGCCAACTTCTGTGTAATGTAGGTTGCAAAATTATTAATATATGGTTATGTTTTATACCAATATACTTTGACTTGAGGATGGTAACAGAAATGTGGACAATCACAAATAAGGAAGCAGTTAAAGACCTTGGTGTGATGATGAATAGGAACATGTTATGCAATGATCAAATAGCAATTCTATTGGCAAAATGTAAAGCAAAAATGGGAATGTTGTTACGGCACTTCAAAACAAGAAAAGCTGAACACATGATTATGCTTTATAAAACGTATGTTCGTAGTCCACTTGAATATTGCAATATGATATGGTACCCACACTATCAAAAGGATATTGCACAAGTAGAGAGTGTGCAAAGGTCCTTTACAGCTAGAATAGAAGAAGTTAAGGACCTTGACTAGTGGGAAAGACTACAATCTTTAAAATTATATAGTCTAGAAAGAAGAGAATGCTACATGATGATTCAGGCATGGAAACAGATAGAAGGAATAGCCGAAAACATCATGGAGCTAAAAATATCAGAAAGAGCAAGCAGAGGTAGATTAATAGTGCCCAAAACTATACCAGGAAAAATAAGGAAAGCACACAGGACATTATTCCACTACGCACCAGCATCGATAATGCAACGTCTATTCAATGCGTTGCCAGCTCATTTGAGGAATATATCAGGAGTGATTGTAGATATGTTTAAGAATAAGCTTAACAAATATCTAAGCTGCATCCCAGACCATCCAAGATTGGAAGATGCAAAATATACCGGAAGATGTACTAGCAACTCTCTGGTAGACATTAGAGGTGCCTCACACTGAGGGACCTGGGGCAACCCGAACAAGATGTAAGGTCTGTAAGGGAAGGTCTCCTGTAAGCTACTAATTTAATATGAGTATTTCAACAATCTTTTTTTTTTTTTTTAACAAATTAGCTTTATCAGTCTGCATTATTTGCAAATGTGTGCCAAAAAGTCTCAACTCGCCTATCTGAAAACAAAGCCCATTGATTTTCATAATGAAGTTTGTTGTTATTACAAAAAGTGAGCTCATTAATGCATAATTAGCCAAACATTGATTATTGCATCCCTTACTGTATCAACTGCCACTTCACAATATATACCTGTTAAATGATATGTTACTAACCCCAAGCAGCCATGTAATGATGACTTATCATTTACTTGCCTTCAACCTTGAACTTTGGTCTCTACAACAATGGAATGTTATCATCAGCTTGAGACTAGTTTGGAAAACCCAGTAAGTCGGTTATTAGTAGATAACCTCTTGTGTGTAAGGATTCTCCACTGTAAGTGTTTCTTTTGCTAAATATTTTGTTTAGTTTTTTCTAAAAGTAAACCACATTTGTTGTTTTTGCTACTTTAGACAACTTGTAGACCTAAGTAGTTTTATGAATACTAAGTCAACTTTGTCAGGGTTTCACTATCTTGTGTTCCTTTGTCAGGAATATTGCTTGTTGCAGTGTGTAGCAGGCCTCTTAGTTAAATAAACAATAGTAGTCCACCTAATGCAGATAGTCATTTGCATTTTTCTTAGTTTTACAAAAGGGGCATCAAAGTTTTTTTTTATGTAAGTGAATTTAAGTTGAAAATTATAATGTTATGATGATGATATGAGTTTTTACTTGCAAGTATTGTATTAGGAATTTACATGTTTTTGTTTAATTTGCTGGTGTAAAGGTCAGTGCTACCCTAAGACTAAGAGATGATTGAAAGCTTGCTCTTTGGACAGAAATATCAATTGAATTATTTGGCACTAAGAATTCCAAACACAAAAGAATTAATGAGGTTCACCATCATTCTTAATGCGTAGTTCAGCATTTGCAGTTAAAGCAGTCCCTGGTTATCAGTGGCACTTGTCTAGCAATGACAATCCCTGCTTAACAGCGCTGCCGATCCATGGTTATTGGCACTATTATCAGTTATCGTCACGCCATCGGGAATGGATCCCCCTCATGAACTGGGACTGTCTGTATAACTGTGTTTCTTTTAAAGAAAAAAAAGTTTTTCAAAGCATACTGCACTTACTCTAAAATTTACATTCAAAATCAGATCTCTGTGCCTGAACTTATCATAAAGGTCATTTATTCAGAGCTGCAACATTATTGTATGTATGTCACAATATTTAATAGTTGTGTATCTGTGAAACAGTTTGGGTTTAATCACAAATTGTTTGCATATTCCCCCTTTTTTCACAAACCTTTCTTATGTTTCAGGTGATAGTCAACATGGCTGGTAAACGAATTGCCGTTGTAAGTATTTCTTGTTGTACAGATTTCCACAAACATTATTTTTAGGTTCCACACCCTGAGATCATTCAAGCAGGGAGGTTATCTAATAAGGTCACTGGTTTGAGGATTTTTCCAAAATCTTGTAATTTTTCAAGTGAAAACTTTTACCAGGTCCAAGGGAGTAAGATCTCTGCTCTCCTTAGACCTCTTAAGCCTGTCAGAGGTCATCAGTCACTTCTTAGTCAGGCCCTCCAAATTGGTATTCAAATCTTAAAAGCAAAAAAAAGGAGCTATTTAAATTGATTGAAATCCTTGGTTGATATATCATTTAAAATTTATGGAATGTGGAGGATAGGAAAGACACACAAGGAGTGAATATACTTGATTAAGGAGAAGGTCTTGGTTCAGAGCCTTTAGTATACATCAGTGTTTAAGAAAATTACCTTTGCTGTATTGCCACCACCTGATGAAAGTGGCATTTGATATAACCCCGCAGATATCAGACATACTTCAGTTAGATGAGCTAAATGCAATTAAATTGGAATATTGGGATGTAGAATCTCCCAACAGACAACAGGTTAAGCGAGCAGGTACATGACCTTAGCCATTGGAATGGATCCTCCTTTTGTTTCACCAGATCCCATCTAATTATTCAAGAAATTTTCTTTGGATAAATAGTACTGTCAGTCAAGGAATGCCTAATCTGGACATAACTTCTCACTTCTAGGACCTGAGTAAATTTCAAAATATTATTTTATAAGAGAGATGCAAGTTATGGAAATGACCTATAAAATGCCATTCAGTGATAGTCTGTGAATTGAATGATTTCTTATTATATTATAATTCAATGCTGCTACAACAGCAGGTAAACATTCTTCTTACCAGGTTACTGGGGCCAATAAAGGAATTGGTTATGGCATCATGAAGGAGTTATGTACAAAATTCAATGGCCTTGTATACCTGACCTCCAGGGATGAAAGTCGAGGATTAGCTGCTGTCAAGAAGTTGAGTGAGGTAAGGGAATGAGCATTCATGAGCTGAATACTGTATAGTATAAGAAAAACTGTGCATTGGCCATTTAGGATGGCCTCCATGTTAGTTAAGAAATATGTTCCTACATAAAAACCTATTATGTACTATACTTTAACCTAATCTGTGGTTGTAGAAATCTCCAGCTGCTTTCCAGAAGAAATTGGTTCCTTTCCACCTCTCAGAGTATTTATTATGGTTCCTTAGCACTTCTCATAGTCATTTTCTGTATGTATAGTGTTTGAATTACACTTTCAGTCTTGTTTCCTTGCAAAATTTTGCTATAGTCTTCGTAAGTATTTGATAATACTTTTTAATATACTTGTAGTCCATTTTGAATGATTTATTTTTCCTGTGCTGTAACCCTTGCACTATTTTTCCTTTCTAATCATTTGGTAATGATAATTACCCTTAATTTACTGAATTTTGCCTTTCTTGTGTATGTTCATATGTGGCCTGGATACTGTGTAAGTGTGTTACCTGCCGGCAGATCTTTTAAGTACAAAGTATATGTGAACAAATGGCTGTTGTCCTGATTTAGTGGTTGGAAGTAATCTTTGTGTCCTTTATTTAAATAAATGCATGTATTTTCCGCTTCTTGCTTTACATTAATGCAAGTTCCTTTGTAATGGTACCTCAAGCAAGGCATGCCCTATAAAGTCCATTATCCTAGATATCTTATGTTTTTATGTTATAGATTTTACTTTTAAAACCTCTTATGTTTTTAGGGGATAGATTTATCATCCTTAACTATGACATCCTTTTAGATGGAATTAAGTACTATGTGATTGTTCCATCCTTTGTCCGATGTGTCTTAAACAGGAAAATCTGTGCAGAAGGTGGGACCGAATGGACCCTTACTCCTACAAAAGAGAGTTCTGTGGAATTGCAAGGATTATATGAAATGGATTACTTTTTAATGCACATACTATATACTAATTTCTTTATTTTATTATTTCAGTTGGGACTTCAAGCTCAATACCATCAGCTGGACATAGATAATATTGGAAGTATCAAGAAATTTGCAGATTATATCAAGACAAAATATGACGGTTTTGATGTTCTTGTTAATAATGCTGCTTTTGCATACAGCGTATGTACATTATACTATCTCTTCTTATGTTCTGACAAATATATACATGCACTATATTTAATTTATCTCCAAATATCTGGTATTAAATATATGTACTATTATCCTCTGATAAAAATTTCTTGTTAATATATACGTAACTTAATGCAGACAGATGCAACTGAACCACTTGGGGAGCAGGCTGAAAACACCATTCGTGTTAATTTCACTGGAACATTGAATGTCTGCCGGGAATTGTTTCCACTTCTTCGTCCTGGAGCTAGAGTTGTCAATGTTTCAAGCACTGCTGGGCATTTACTACAGATAAATGGAAGTGAACCAGCAGCGTCAACCTTAAGGGAGAAATTTGCATCACCAACACTTACAGAAGACGAGATTGTATCTTTAGTGAATCAGTTTGTTAAGTAAGTGCTTGCCATTATTAAGTAACCCTCAGATTTGAATGTTTCTTATTTTACATTTTGTTCTTACTTCAATACAAATGTGATGTCTTTGTGCAGGAGTATTACTGGACACAAACTTGTTTGGCCAGTGTCAGTGCAGCTTGTTAACAAAGTATGTAGCAGTGGCGGCTTGTGTGTAGCAGTGTGGAACTGCAGCACCCCCTGTTTTCACTCAAAATTTATTAATAACGTACAGTGTAATGATGTGTTTTTTCTTTCTTTAATACTTTTACATAATATTTGATACTTGATAAATCATTCAATATTTAAAGGGTTTTTTTTATGAAAAATGCAATAAGAATGCAGTTTACATAGTTTTGAATGCACCTAAAGCATTAAAAGTAAGGTTTTCTTAGGATTTTTGACAATGTTCCGGCTTACGACGCGTCTCAAGAACGGAACCCCCGTCGTAACCCAGGGACTGCCTGTACTAGGATAAGAATGTCTACACTTTAAAGTATAATTAGAGCTGATAGTACAAGTTTAATGCAACAGAAAGTGAAATGATATGTCTGTTAAATAATGACTAAAAATTTGCTGAAGCAGCACCCCCACTAATTAAGTCACGAGCCGCCATGCTTAGATTACCAGGGTACCTATCCATTCATGTATTCATACATCTCCACTACGACTGTGGAACTAAGGACCTTGTGTGTGTGATATTAATTGTATTTGTATGATATTAACCCTTTACTGCCGACTGGACGTATTTTACGTCTACATTTTTTGTCTCTCGGGTGCCGACTGGACGTATTTTACGTCGACATACAAAAGTTTTTTTAAAAATTCGCGGAAAAATACTTTTAGGCCTACCAGTCAAAAACTCTTCAATCACGCGCCTTGGGGGATGCTTGGAGTTCATGGATCAAGGTGTTGTTTTGTTTACAATCGTTACGCAGGCACGCAAGCGCGAATTTCTTTCTTGCCGCACTAAAAAGTATCTGTGACACATCTCGGAAATTATTTCGTCACTGACATAATTTTTGTACCATTTTAAATTAGCCGTTACATGAAGTATTATATATGAAAATGTGCGCAATTTTATGTAAAATACAACAAAAAAATACTCATGATTGTAGCTTTCATCAGTTTTGAGATATTTTCATATAAATAACAATAAGTGCCAAAATTTCAACCTTTGGTCAACTTTGACTCTACCGAAATGGTTGAAAAACGCAATTGTAAGCTAAAAATCTTATATTTTAGTAATATTCAATCATTTACCTTAATATTGCAACTAATTGGAAGTCTCTAGCACAATATTTCGATTTATGGTGAATTTATGAAAAACTTTTTCCTTAAGTCCGCGCGGTAACTCTTCCGAAAAAAATCATACATGCGATTGTGGTAATGTTTGCACCATTTTAGATTATTCGTTACATAAAGTTTTATATATGAAAATGTGCGTAATTTCATGCACAATACAACTAAATACAACCCATGGTTGTAGCATTTATCAAATTTGAAATATTTTCATATAAAAAATGATGTGACAAATTTTCAACCTTCGGTCAACTTGGACTCTACCAAAATGGTCGAAAAACGCAATTGTAAGCTAAAACGCTTATATTCTAGTAATATTCAAGCATTTACCTTCATTTTGCAACAAATTGGAAGTCTCTAGCACAATATTTCGATTTATGGTGAATTTATGAAAAAAATAACATTTCCTTTATGTCCGCGCAGTAACTCTTCCGAAAAAATCATACGTGCGATTGTGGTAATGTTGGCACCATTTTAAATTAGCCGTTACATAAAGTTGTTCCGATACGTAATACAAACCATCGGTCCTTTAACAATAGGAAGTAGCTAGCGGCAGCTGGAACGGTCGTAAGCTTCGAACAAGGGGAGAACGGTAGTTAACTGCTTGTCCGACCGTCGCGGCGCGCGACTGGGAGGTTAAACAAATCACTTTTGCTTTCGGCCATGGTGTGACAAGACGTGTTCGTCATCGCTCTGCCCGCTATCGTCGTATGCTTTGGTTTTGTATCAGCCCTCTTTCTGGTTTGTCTGTGTAGTGAATGAAATTGTAAGTACTGTACTTTCATTTTGTTTATTACATATTATTAATTAATAATGGATCAAGAGATGGAGCTTTCGCCGCGCCCCCCAGTCGCCCGTAGAGTGTGTCCCGGGCTGGAGGGGCGTAAGTGCGGCGGATTTCGCTCCTTCGTGGATGTCGATCCACACGAATTGTGTACACGGTGTCGGGGGCGAGAATGCTCCCGAGCCGAACCTTGTGTGACTTGTGTAAATTGGTCCGAGGCGCAGTGGGTTCTGTACGAGGGCAGGAAGAGACGTAGGCCTACAAAGGAGTCGTCGGAAAGCTCTCCAGCGACTCCTTTGGTAACGGATACCTCGTCTTCCTTCTTGCCCCCCGGTCAGCCCCCACGTTTCGCGCCTTCCCCTGCAGGGGGGGTAGCGGAGTCCTTCTCCTCACTTGATCCGTCGAGTGTGGAGGAGGGCGCTCGCTACCCGGATGTGCAATTGTACTCGGGGTCTTCCGTCCGCTCTGGGTGGGGTTCGTCTTCCCCTAAGCGTGAGGGAACCCCTCTAATTCACCCGACTGTCGCTTCCGCAGGTGTGCCTTCCGCGAAAGGACGACCTGGGACAGGTGTGGGAGTCACTGGGATTGCAGGGAGTGCCGAGCATCTCCAGGGGGTAAAGTAATCCAGCGGTTGGCGGGGTCGGCAGTGGTCACGCATGGTGTGGTGACCACTACTACTACGACTCTTACGACTCCAGGGTACGCCGTCCCTCCGCACTTGGTCTACACTCCACATGTGACGACTGTGACACCGACAGCCGCGATCCAAATGCCTCTCGCTGCCGTGCCAAGGAGGGGCGTGCCACCTCCACCTGGGTTCTTTGTGCTGCCGACCCCGGACTTCCGCTGCCCTAAAAGCTCTCCCCTAGACTTGCCTCCTGTACCTAGAATGCAGGTAGCTGCCGACAAGACGCTTGGCTCTCCTGATGCTGCTGCCGTACCTGCCGTACCTGTTGCTGGGCCAGCCGCTCATGCCGCTCCCGCTGTTCCAGCCGCTGACGCTCCTGTTGTTCCTGCTGTTCCTGCTCCTGTTCCTGTCGTTCCTGCTCGTGGTGGTGCTGCTCCAGGCTCAGGTCTTTCCGGACAGGTGCAGTCGGGCCCTGTTGCTTCGGCAACTGCCCCGGCTCCGTCCTGGATGGAAGACCTGATGTCTGTCCTGCGAAACCTGACGAAGAAGAGGAAGAAGAAGAGGAAGGTGTCGTCGTCGTCTTCGTTGTCTGCTGCCTCCTCTTCCCCTTCGACTTCCAAGGCTACCAAGCCGAAGAAGAAGAAGGTTGCCTCCTCCCCCCCTAAGAAGGCTCCTTCGGGACCTTCTAAGGGCCCGTCTCGCTCCGGCGATTCGGGGGGCTCTTCTGCTGGTCCTCCTGTTCCCTCGGGAACAGGGCCCGTCTCTCCTTCTGCAAAGAAGAAGAAGACGGGGACCAGAGGAGTACCAGCTTCGGCTGGTACTTCCTCGCCTGGTGTTAGCGGTTCTGCCGCTAAACCAGGATCTGGCTCGACTTCTCGTTCGCGAGAAGTACCGAGTGCACGGTCTCCTGCGGGAAACAGTGCAGCCAAAGTCTCGACGCCCGAGTTCGCTCGCTGTCAAGACTGAGGCACAGAGCAGAAGACTGGCGAGAGTCGTGCAGACGACTCTCGCCAGGCCAGCGGACGCTCTCGCAGCGACCAGCTAGCAGCTCGGGCTGACGTGACAGTCTCTGACCGGCCTCGGGCTGAGGCGAGGAAGAGGTCCCCGCGGCTGTCGGTACCAGCCTCGGCTGGTACCAGCGGCTCGACGCGCCGAGAGGACGCTCACCGGTCTCACCGCGACAGCGAGCCTAGCAGGTCGCCTGACCGCCGCTCCCATCGGGACAGGGCGACCAGCAGCAGCTCGTCTGACGCTCGGGATCAGGGTCGACGTTCTCAGCCAAGCCACTCGCCTCAGGTGAGCGGCAAGGCCAGGCCTGCAGCTTGATCACCATCGCGGGTTGGGGATCAGCCACAGCCCTCCAAGCACGCTGGTCCTGCCAGCGAGCGAGGAGGGAGCGTCAGGTCTGCCTCTCCGGTACCTTCAACCTCCTCGGGATACGCCGGGAGGAGCGAGGTATCCAGGAGTGATCGCGAGGGGTGCGCCTCTCGTGATCCCGCTGCGACGCCGTACGCACCAGGCACGGTTCTAGGACCGGCCAGGACGTACGCACAAGTAGCTGGAGGCGACCGTGAGGGGTCTGTCGCTGTTCCTCTTTCTGAAGGAGAAGCGTCTCGGGATCTGTTCTTGCTGGAGGGACTGGACGGTCCTACTCCTCAAGATGCGGTTACTCCCGAGATTCAGAGGAACTTTGCTGAGGTCATTAAGCTGATTCGTCAGCATAATGACCTTGGGGAAGGATCGCCGCTACCACCTTCTGAGCCCACGTCCCGGCTCGAGTCATTTTGGGGCCCGAAGAGGGAACCCAAGATGACGGTGGGTTTGCCGCGATCGGAGCTTGCTGACTCGGTCCTGGACCAAGTGGAGAATCTCGTCTCAGGGCAAGAGGACTCGCTTCCACGGCTTAACCTCTACAGCGTCAGAGGCGTTTTTTACGTGCCATCGGAAGATCCGATACCGCCTAAACAGGTTAACCCGGAGTTAGCTAGGCTGACTCCAGGTGTGTCCCTGCAGCAGCTCCTGTCGGAGAACCTCTGGTTCTCGCAGCAGGAGGCACTCGCCCTGGAATCTACCGCTATGGCAGCATTCCAGGCAGTCTCTTGGTTGGATCTGTGGTCCCTCACAGTATCCAAAGTCGCGGCCAGCTCTGGGAGCTCTGCTCTCGAAGACAACCCGGCGTTCAGGAGACTGTGCCAGTCTGGAGGAAGAGCCATCTCTTACCTCGCCCATCAGACTGCTAACCTGTGGGCCAACTTGGTTCTTCGTCGTAGGGACGCAGTCCTTACCCGAGTGACCAAGGGGGCTGGGCGTGAGGCGGCACTCGGTCTTCGTAACGGACTAATTAGGAGTTCCACCGCTCTCTTTCCTGGAGAGATGTTGGACGCTGGCGGTGGAGAGGCGGCGCACTGATGACAGTGACCGCCTGGTTCACCAGGCAGTCTCGAAGGTTTCTGGGCAATCTCGAGTTACTGCGGCTAAGCCTAAGAGTTTAGCTAGCGCTTCCCCGGCTGCTAAGACGGTTCCCCCGTCTAAGCCCCGTGTGAAGACTCCTGTTGCTTCTACTTCTGCGAAAGGAGGCCGTAACCAGCCCTCCTCCCAGACCTCCTTTCCCCAAGGAGGTGGTGGGAAGAAGTCGAAGGGAGGTGGGAAACGCTAGGGACGGCGTTCCCCCTCACCTGCTGCCGGAAGTGGGGGGGTGCCTGGCGAAGCCATTGGGCAACTTGGCAGTGCTATGGCGCCGAGACCTGGATAGTAGACGTCCTTCGGGAGGGATATCTACTACCCTTCGAATCTCGGCCACCCCTCATCTCCAACCCGGTCCATCTGCAAACCTATGTCCGGGGTTCATCAAAGGACAACACTCTTCGACAGGAGATCAAGACCATGCTGACGAAACGAGCTGTAGAAATTGTAGAGGATCAGTCACCGGGCTTTTACAGCCGCCTTTTCCTGGTGGAGAAGGCAACGGGGGCCTGGCGTCCGGTGATAGACCTCTCTCCCCTGAAACGTTTCGTTTGCAAAACTTGGTTCACGATGGAGTCGGCACGATCCGTGCTCGACTCTTATCAGGGGGAACGATTTCATGCTTTCAGTGGACCTGAAGGACGCGTATTTTCAAATACCCATCCATCAGTCCTCCAGAAAGTACCTCCGCTTCATCTTCGCCGGGACGGTGTACCAATTCAGGGCACTGCTTCGGTCTGTCAACTGCCCCACAGGTTATCACGCAAGTGTTCACTCTGGTGTCTGCTTGGGCCCATTCGCACGGGATACGTCTTCTGAGGTATCTCGACGATTGGCTGGTCCTGGCGAGCTCCTGCTCTCAGTTGCTGCAGGACAGAGATCTGACTCCTCAAGTTGTTTTTCGGCGATCATCGAACCCAAGCAGAAGATGAATTAACCTGGGTATTGCCTGATCGACACTGGTAAACAGGGCAAGTCTTTCCCGCAGACTTGCGGATCAGCAAATTCAGGGAGGCAGCCGGTCGGTCCTGTCTCGGCAGGAACAGGCAGCTCAGCAATGGCAAGTCGTGATCGACCACCTGTCGTCACTCGAGAAGTTAGTCCCTCACGGGCATCTTCACCTGCAGTCTCTCCAGTGGAGACTAAGGGAGAGTTGGTCTTACGGAGAGGGAAGGTGAGCAGGACCTAGCCTGGTGGCTCGACGAACAGGTAACCTCTTAGAGGAGTGCCATTCCGCACTCCCCGGAGATGTTGCTGTTCTCAGACGCATTGACCGAGGGATGGGGCGCACACCTGGAGGAGTTGCTGGCTGCAGGTGTGTGGGACTATCACGACAAGCACCTTCACATCAATGTCTTGGAACTCAAGGCGGCGTTCTACGTTCTCCAAGAATTCCAGGATCGCTTGGTGGGACACTCGGTGGTGTTGATGTGCGACAACACCACAGTAGTGGCATACGTCAACAAGCAGGGGGGCCTAGTGTCTCCTCCCACGCTAGCACCAGTTGACCGTGCAGGCGCACGATGGGGGTCCGCGGCTCACTCAATAGAGCTGGTCACAACCGCTACATTCCCCTTCCAGGCAAGAGGAATGTAGTAGCGGACAAACAGCCGTCGGATCAGGGATAGCAGAAACCGAGTGGTCTCCCGCTACACCAGTTGACCGGTGCACGAGTGGGCCGCGCTCACTCAATAGAGCGGTAAGGCACGCTACATTCCAGGCAAGAGGAATGTAGTGCGGACAAACTCAGCCGGCGGGATCAGGTGATAGGAACCGAGGGTGGTCTCTCACCCAGAATGGTGGAAAGGCTCTTCAACCTGTGGGGGCGACCGGTCGTAGACCTGTTCGCTACCCGGCACAACAGAAAACTTCAGGTTTTCTTTTCAGCCGTGCCGGACCCATGGGCAGCCGCAGAGGACGCTCTCCAACACCCCTGGGACAACCTCTTCGTCTACGCCTTTCCTCCCTTCTGTCTGATTCGGAAAGTGATCAGCCGAGCGCTGACCACCCCGAATCTCAGGATGATCCTGGTGGCTCCCAAACGACCTCAGGCCGTTTGGTATCCGGACCTGCTGGCTCTTCTTGCGGAAGCACCGAGAGAGCTGCCCCATTGGCACAACCTTCTAGCCCAGCCACACGTAGAACGGTACCACCAAGCAGTCCAGTCCCTTCAACTTCACGGCTGGCTGTTATCCACCATCTCTTGCGAACGAGAGGCTTTTCTCGTAGCGCAGCAACAGAGATGGCTGGACACGTCCGACAGTCCTCTGCAGCTGTGTACCAGGGGAAGTGGGCCGTCTTCTGTGGTTGGTGTCGTAGACGGGGTCTGTCTCCTCTTAGAGCCACTCTTCAGCAGGTAGCGGATATCCTAGTATTTCTTCGCCGAGAGAAGCTCCTCTCAGTACCCACAGTCAAGGGATATAGAGCCACCCTGGCCCTGGTCCTAAAACTGAGGGGACTGGATATCTCGAATTCGTTCGAGATTTCCTTGCTTATGAGGAGCTTCGAAAGGTCTTGCCCACCCAGGGAACTCAGGCCCCCTGCGTGGGACGTCTCGTCCTTAGGAGTTTGACTCGAAGACCCTTCGAGCCACTCCGAGAGTCGTCAGACAGGGATCTGACCCTCAAGACCCTCTTCTTGCTGGCCCTGGCATCGGCGAAGAGAGTAGGGGAACTTCATGGTCTGTCTTTCGATGTTAAACACACCAGGGGCTGGGGATCTGTGACGCTCGATTTCGTCCCGAACTTCGTAGCTAAGACTCAGAATCCGTCGATCCCTGACGAC
>NC_061096.1:35046532-35101532 GCF_015104395.2 Macrobrachium nipponense
GATTGCATCAATATTTATTTGGTTTCAAGTTCCGCTCAGTCAGGGAATTGATCCTTATGCCCTTGCATTCGGGCGAGGGCACGATTGCTCTCGGGCTCTTATTATTATTGTTGGGTACATGGGTGCTGTGGCGGGGGTGGGGAACGAGAATCCCCCCCCCCCCCCCCCCCCCCCCCGCTCAGCTCCCACAGATGGCCCTTCCATTTTGGGGGGGGAGGTTATCTGCGTTCTTCTCCTCGCCCGATCCGTCGAGCGCGGGGGAGGGCGCTCGGTGCCCGATGTACAATTGTATTCGGGGTCTTCCACTCGTTCGGAGAGGGCTCACCCCCCCGCGCGAGGGGACTTCCCCCCCCACTAATCGCTACTACTGTTATTTCCGCAGGTGCTACTGCCACGAGGGTGGACCTTGGTGAGGTATGGGCGTCCTTCCATTTGCAGGGCGTGCTAGCGTCCAGGGGCTGCGGGTTCTATGTCTGGGCCTACTGCGGTCACCCATGGAGTGGTGACCACGCTCCAGGTGACAACGTCCCTCCTCACCTGGTGTACTCGCCTCACGTGGTAACAGTCTTGCCTACAGCCGCTGTGAAGTGCCGTTCGCCGTACCGAGAGGGGGGCGTGCCGCCGCCGCTCGTGGTTGCCGCGCTGCCGCGACCTCACTTCCGCTGCCCTAGAGCTCGCCCCTGGACCTGACTGCCTGCCGGTACCAGGATGTTGCTGGCTGCTGCTCCACTTCCTGTGTTTCCGGTGCTGCCTGCCGTACCTGCCGATTCTGGGCTGGACTGTCCAGGCAGTTGCTGCGCTGGCTGTCCCATGCCGTTGCTGCGCTGGCTGTCCCTGCCGTTGCTGCGCTGGCTGTCCCTGCCGTTGCTGCGCTGGCTGTCCCTCCGTTGCTGTGCTGGCTGTGCCTGCTGTTCCTGAGATGCCCTACCTGCTGACGTCCCTCCGCACCCTGTCGTTCGTGGTATTACCCCAGACTTTGGTCTGTCTGTACAGGTGCGTCCGGGCCCTGTGGCTTCGGCTACAGCAGCCCCGGCTCCGCCCTGGATAGCAGATCTTACGTCTGTCCTGAGGAAGCTGACGAAGAAGAGGAGGAAGGTGTCGTCGTCGTCGTCTTCATCTTCTTCATCGTCGTCGCTGCCGCCTCTTCCCCTTCGACTTCTAAGGCTTCACAGCCGAGTAAGAAGAAGGTTGCCTCCTCCCTCCTAAGAAGTCTCCCTTGGGAGCTTCTCGGGACCCGTCTCACCTCGGTGGGACGGGAGGGTTCCTTCCGCTGGTCCTCCTGCTCCTTCGGGAGCGGGGCCCCGTCTCTCTTCTTCCGCAAGGAAGAAGACTACGGGGACCAGAGGGGTACCGGCTAACACCGGTACTTCCTCGCCTGGTGTCAGTGGTTCTGCCACTGCATCAGGGTCCGTCTCGGCCTCTCGTTCGCGGGAGGTACCGAGTGTACGGTCGCCTACCAGCGACCGTGCAGCCAGGAACCAGACCTCTGAGTCCGCTCAGCGTCAGGTTCACGGCACGGGGCGGAAGACTGGTGACAGCCGCTCACAGCGGACTCTCACAGACCAGCTCTCACTCTCGCGGCGACCAGCTGGCTACCCGGGGACGTGACGGTCCACGACCGGCCACGGGCTGAGGCTGGAAGAGGTCCTCCCGTTTCGCCGGTGCCAGCCACGGCTGGAACAGCGACGTGACGTGCCGTGAGGACAAGCACCGGTCTCACTGTGGACAGTGGAGCCTCCTGCAGGTCGCCTGACCGTCGTTCTCACAGAGAGCGATCGGGTACGGCAACCAGCACCAGCTCTTCTGACACTCGAGATCGGGGCCGCTGTGCTCAGTCCAGCGTTCTCCACAGCGAGACGGTTCGCCAGGCCTGCAGCTCGATCGCCACCGCGGGTTTGACGATCGCCTGCAGCCCTCCAAGCCTGCTGGTTCTGCCAGCGAGCGAGGAGGGAGCGTCAGGTCTGCCTCTCCCGTACCTTCAACCTCCTCGGGTTTACACCGGGAGGAGCGAGGTATTGAGGAGTGATCGTGAGGGGTGCGCCCCTCATGATCCCACCACGACGCCCTACGTGCCAGGCACGGTTCTGGGACCGGCCAGGACGTATGCGCAAGTGGATGGAGAAGACCGAGAGGGCTGTCGCTGTTCCCCCTTCTTAGGAGGAAGGTTCTCGGAATATGCTCTTATTCGACGGGCTTAACGGTCCCACTCTGCAAAGATGCTGTGACTTCCGAGATCCAGAGGAACTTTGCCGAGGTTATGGCGCGATTCGTCAGCACAACGACCTCGGGGAAGGATCGCCGCTCCCACCAGCAGAGCCACGTCTCGGCTCGAGTCGTTTTGGGGGCCCGAGAGGGAACCCAAATCGACGGTGGGTCTGCCGCGATCGGAGCTTGCCGACTGTGTTGAACCAGGTAGTCTCTCGTCTACGGACAAGAAGGCTCTCTCAGTTCTGGCCGGTCGAACAAGCTACTTCACCTCCTCTACTGCGACAGAGGCGTTTCTACGTGTCTTCGGACACCGTATTTGAATACCCCTTCGGTCCTCCTGAGGTTTCGACCTCGACGAGGACTGGAATGAGTGTCGGAGGACGGTATCGGCTCTCTCCTGTCAGGTGTCGATCAGCCCACCCAGACGACGTTTCACAGTGGCGGCAGACCCTTACCTACAGTATGACGTTCGTAACCCTCCTCGGGAAAACTTTTCTCCTGACGATACGTTTTCCCAGGCTCTGAGAGGCCATCGCCGTAAGGCGATGGCTGCTCCTTTTCTTCTCCAACTGCTAGTTCCGCTGGGAAGGCGAGCGAGTATCCAATTCCTCCCCCATTCCCTCTCTCCTTCACGGCTACGAGGGAAAGGGGAGGGATCCTACAGAGATTCTCTGTAAGATCCCACGTTAGGGGCTGCGCTACCGGGGGGACCCTTCGGGGCCTACCTGACGTAAGCCCCGGTCGTTGAGGAGGGATCCTGCCCCTTTCTCGATTTCTACGGGAATCGAGAGGACCACCAGCCGATATCGTTTGACGAATTCGGTGGGGGGTTTGGGGGGCGCAGAGTGCTTAGAATTCTACGGAATTTCTAGCGCACTCAGAGTGTTCGAGTTTTTTACGATCTCCAAACACTTAGGCGAGACCACGGTCCAAAGTGAGCGAGAATCCCCGATAATTGTTACACGATAATCGGGAACCTCGCTTATGCTCGAATTCCTGTAATTTCTAGCATTTGGAAGAAGACTGCTGCTGAAAGAAGAGTATCTCACAGTAGGCGATTAACCTGGAATAGAGAAGAACGGACGGGAACTTCCAGTTTGGCTTGAACATCGTCTTCGGTATTCTGTTCACCATTGAAGCTTTCCTTTGGGAAAGACTTCTCCTTCACTCTCTTGACTAGAGAAACGAAGGCGGTCGATCTCCAATCCTTATTCTCATTCCTCGAGGGGAAAAGAATTTAGGATGGAGGTCGTGGTACAGAACTACAAATATACTACGTATATTACCCTCGCGACATGATTCTTTTAACAGTTGAATTGTCCGGGGGGTAGGCGCATACCGTAGTTAACTCTACGGTTTGTGACCGAGACGAATTGTATCTTAATTGAACTGCAACTCGGGGTTGCCTGCAACCTCCCAGCAGTTATCAGTTTCGATTTTAATAACTTGGTATTGTCATGACAACACCAAATCAGCTTTTGTATTTACCGAAATACCGTTTCGGTTAAATATAATTGCTCGAGCGTATTCTTTATGCTCGATGGTTCTAGCCGAACGCATTCCTTCGTGGAATAATGGATTACCTGGCAACTCAGGATGACGAGTCACCGAGAGCTACTGCGTATTGAACTGCCTGATAGCGGCTCAGTATCAGCTAGGTCCTCGGAGATGCACGGTCGGTTACGTCTCTCTCTCCCCTGGTTTTGATTGACTACCGAACCAGTATCTCTGCCCAACAATCATGGACTTAGGTCTCTGATTAACGGGGATTCTCGCAATAATGAAGGACCATCTACTGCTGTGACGCTCGATTTCATCGCCTTCGACATTGCGAGAATTTCAACAGATATCTCTTGGACTCTTTCATCTTTCTGTTTACGCACGGTAAAACAGAAGTCTGTACTAGTCAACCGCTGCATCGCACCGCGATAATGCGAATGATTTTTGCAGACATCTGAGTTTGTCTTCAAAATATCTCGTATTCGTAGGTGTGCAATTATTCATTGCTCTCCCCGAATTAACAGATATGTCAGAAGACATCGCCTACTCTCCGACCTGACAGCTCTACTTCCAAATGTTCAGCCCATGAGAAGCAGTTCTTCAGGCAGTATTTTCCCTGTTTTTCATTACTGAAAAGCGCTCCGCTTTTATTGCAACTACGATCTCACCGGACAGCAAGATAGCGGTTAGCGTTCTCAGTCTTTGTAGCACAGGTTCAGAATCTTGAGAATCCTTCTCTCGGTTCAGCTGTGAAGACGTAGGTTGCATTTTCTGTACACCTTCGTCTTCAACGACACATAGTGTTGTTTTCTCCTTAGCCGAGAATCAACTATACTATGAGATATCTTGCCATCAGGGACCTCGGTCTCTAGAAGGCAATTGACTTTCGCCTCTTGGGCACATGCCTTAAGAGTCATCACCTTGCTTCTGGCATCGGTGACGAACAAATTATTTGTTTAGTCTCTTGGCAGAACCCTTTTAAGGCGAAGGTCACGTGACTTGCTCGGGTGCTGGACAACTTGCCTCCTACCGAACGCAGTCAGTCGGCAGCTGTCAGAGCGCACAAGTCTGTTACGAACTTCGCTGTGGACTTAGTTCGGTTGTTCCATAACAGTCTTTTCTTCGTTCTAACGGCTTGTCACAGTACCCATACCATCGACACCCACCATTGAGTGTCGGTGTCCTATCCACTACCGAGAAGAACAACTTCGCTGCAGACGGATAGACCAGTATGGGTACAGGACATCACCGAAGTCGAGAAGAGGGATAGGTCATACGACCATTCCTTCTTTTCCTCTGAGGTAATTGCATGACTTTTCCTGCGAAGTCAAGCATCCAGGGGATGGGGATTCGTGACGCTCGATTTCGTACCGAATTCGTAGCGAAGACTCTGAACCCTTCGGTTCCTGACGATCGGTTAGAGTCCTTCACAATCCCCTCCCTAATGGACTTCACCGCCTTCGATGCGAAGGAGATGCTGCTTTGTCCTGTGAAAGCTCGCGACGCGCTTTGAAGATTCTTGAAGAAACTCGACATCCCAGGCTGAGTGTTGAAGACTCTTCGTCAGCACCAGATGACCTAGAAGTACACTCCCTCGAGTTACACAAGAACTTCTCCGTGGCGCAGGTACTGAAGGCAGGGGTCTGGTACAACCAGACCACTGGCACCTCCTTCTACCTTTTGGATATTGCCCACAGGTCTTGGATCGTTTTCCTTGGGACCCGTGGTGGCTGCTCAACACGTTGTGTAGCTAACCCAGACCTAGCAGGCTGAACAGCATCGAGTCCTGGTGTGACTGTAAGAATAGATAAGTGAATGAGAGAGTGACTGGCTTCTCTTCCTATCTTTTTCTCCCCCTCTACCTGTGGGTAGAGGGATACGGTCATCACCTTGCTGGATAAGGACGAGATGCCGGTGAGCTACTCGACAGAGCCCCATCCTATCCCTTTCACCTAGGGATGGGAGCGAATATCCACCACTTCCTCCTACAAGGGGGGGTGGGGGGAAGTGGATGCCAACAAGAGACAAACCATACTTTATGTTGCCTCTTGCAAATAGGAACTTGTTCTTGTTTGCTGGTACGAAGAGATACGCTTGCCTCTCTCTTAGTACTTGTCCAGAGGTCTGACCATTGATCCTGCGGTGCACACCCCGATCAATCGGACAGAGGCTTGGATCCCTCCCTCGCTCTTACGACCAGGGAGGCATTCCAAGGTTGGGCGAACACCAGTCTGTTCACAAAAGACTCAGATTCCTCCCACCAAGAAGTGAGTCTTCCTATTGTAAAAGGACCGAAGGTTTGTATGCCGTGTCGGAACAAATGACAATTTGTCCAAAATTGCATTTTTCCTAACTATACAAACCTGAGGTCCTTTTACACATAGTCCCACCTCATGCCACCCCTCACTCTGCAGTTTTGCTTGGGGGCCAAAAGCAAAAGTGATTTGTTTACCTCCCAGTCGCGCGCAGCGCGCCTGTCGGACAAGCAGTTAACTACCGAACCCCTTGTTCGAAAGCTTACGACCTATCCAGCTGCCGCTAGTACCTTCCTATTGTAAAAGGACCTCAGGTTTGTATAGTTAGGAAAAATGCAATTTTGGACAAATTGTCATTTTTTTATTTTAATCAGTTTGTAGTTTAGAAATAATGGTGATGCCTTTGGAAGGTTTTATGCTTTGCTATAATTTCATGTTTTGCTTCCATCGAAATCATTTTCTTGGGTTTTTTCTTATCACCTGCTTTGTCTTTAGCTTTGAGACCCATGGTTAATAATAAAATAGACAAAATAACACGAAAAATAGGCGCAAATACAACGAACTAAACAACGTGTTAACATGCAGCACCAACAAACAAACAGACTGAACGCCATTTATCGGTCGCCTATACAACTAACACTCATCGCAAAATCGTATCTCAAATATTTCGTTGTATATCAAAGCTTATATTTTCGCAAATTTTCTGTTGTATCTCAAAACATTCGTATATTAGGGCAATCGTATGTCAAAGTTCCAGTGTAATTTGTCAGAGAGAGAGAGAGAGAGAGACGCCTTGGCAACAATGGTCACCGTCTCGGGGATTGACGTAACATTTATTTTCTGAACAGATAGGACAGAGAAGTGTACGTTTCATTATACGGCCTCTGACTCATAGCAGAAATGTTTTGTTGATACCTAATATATAAGCCATATTTAAAGATACGTTTACTTTAATTAGTCTATATGATACGTAAATAGTAATCAGCTGTTCTTGTAGCCCTCAAGATTTGGCAAAATCACTCCAGGTTGTACATAACACTTCAAGAATGTAGTGTCACCAGAGGATTACAATAGTTTTTACCTTCAAGAACCAGCATTCTTTTATGAAAATAACTCCAGGTTGTACATAAAACTAACAGGAAACAACATGTAGTGTAACCAAAGGATTACAAGTAAGGTTTTTAATAACTTTTTATTAGTTTAAGACATATTTCAAGCGTCGTTCCGGCTTACGACGATTTTCGGCTTACGACGCGTCTCAAGAACGGAACCCCCGTCGTAACCCGGGGACTGCCTGATCATGCAATAGCTGCAGGAAGGCCAGTGTCTCCTACTGCTACATCATTATAGTACCGTCCTTGTGTCATATGAATCTTTTCAATTATGCCAGCCTCATTAACATTTTACCTACCTCAGCAAATGCCTTAGCTATTAGAATAAGTGTATAATCGTGTATAGTTTTACGTACATACAAATTATCTGTAATTATTTTATTATATGTGACTTGTTGCAAATGTTGCCACATGTTTTGGCTATATAGTATATTTTGTAAATAAATTGTATTTTTTCCAATTCTAAACTATTTTATTATTTCCTTTGATTTCATTAATATGATTTTTTTTTTCCTTTCAGGATAGTATAGCTTGGTGTTTTCTCTGGTACAATTTCACGGAGCGACACGGCTGAGCCCAGAAAAGGGATTTTGACGTAGGAAAAATCTATTTCTGGGCGAGGAAGCCGTGTCGCCCAGTGAAATCCCCCCCTTTGTTCCGACATGGCATACAAACCTTCGGTCCTTTTACAATAGGAAGGTACTAGCGGCAGCTGGATAGGTCGTAAGCTTTCGAACAAGGGGTTCGGTAGTTAACAGCTTGTCCGACAGGCGCGCGCGCGCGACTGGGAGGTAAACAAATCACTTTTGCTTTCGGCCTCACAGCGAGTAGACGTGTGTGTTCGACGCTCTCTGCCCGCTTATCGTCGTTGCTTTCCTTGAGTATATGGTTGTGTTTGTGTATGAAAGAATCATTGTAAGTACAATCATTTCTCTTTATTCATTGAATTGTGATATTTTGGTCAATCATGGAATCTCCTCGCCTCGCTACCCCACGGAGACTATGCCCGGGTACCGAAGAGCGCAAATGCGGAAAGTTCCGCTCATTCCCGGAAATTGACCCACATATTTTGTGCGCTCGGTGTCGGGGGCGCGAATGCACCCGAGCCGAGCCCTGTGAAGTGTGTAATAATTGGTCGGAGGCGCAGTGGACTTTGTATGAGGGCAGGAAGAAGCGAAGGCCTGCAAAAGAGTCGTCGGAAAGCTCTCCCGCGACTCCTTTGGTGACGGACACTTCGTCTTCTTTCCTGCCGCCCGCTCAGCTCCCACGTTTGGCGCCTTCCCCTTCGGGGGGGGGGTTTCTGGGTCCTTCTCCTCACCCGACTTGTCGAGTGTGGAGGAGGGCGCTAGATACCCTGACGTCGAGTTGTACTCTGGGTCCTCTATCCGTTCGTCTTCGCGCGAGCGGGTAGAGGATCCTGCTAATCACCCGACTTTTGCTTCCTCAGGTGCAGTTGCCGCGAAGGACGACCTCGGACAGGTGTGGGCATCGTTGGGGCTGCAGGGTGTGCCGAGTGTCCAGGGGCTGCTCTACCATCTCGCTGGCTCCATGGCGGTCACGCATGCGACGGTTACAACCACCACCACGACCCTTACAACACCTGGCTACGCTTCACCTCCTCACCTGGTGTACACCCCGCAACGCGGTCTCTGTAACACCAACTACATCGGTGCAGGGGCCAGTCGCCGTACCACGGGGGAGTGTGATGCCGCCTCCTGGGTTTGCCGTGCTGCCGCGACCGGACTTCGTGTGCCCGAAGAGCTCGCCCCTGGACCTCCCACCAGTACCAAGGATGTCTGTGCCGCTGGTCCGTCCAACTGGACCGCCTGCACAGCCTGCCGTACCTGCCGTACCTGCCCAGCCGCTGTTCACGGACGTGACGTTGATGACCACTGCTGCCGTTCCTGTACCTGCTCCTGCCGTCTCTACTGCTGTTCCTGTGATGCCTGCACCTCTGACGTTGTTCCCGTTCCTGGCTCCGCTGCTCCCGATGCTGATCTGTTCGGACAGGTGCGTCCGGGCCCTGTTGCTTCGGCAACAGCAGCCCCGGCTCCGCTCTGGATGACAGATCTGACATCGGTCCTGAGGAGGTTGACGAAGAAGAAGAAGAAGAGGAGGAAGGTGTCGTCATCGTCTTCATCGTCTTCTTCGTCGTCGTCGTCGTCGGCCGCCTCTTCCCCTTCTTCTTCTAAGGCTCCCCCGCCTAAGAAGAAGAAGGTCGCCTCCCCCCCCCCCCCAAGAAGTCTCCTTCGGGAACTTCTAAGGGCCCGTCTCGCTCTGGTGAGACGGGGGGTTCTTCCGCTGGTCACCCTGCTCCTTCGGGAGCAGGACCCGTCTCTTCTTCCGCAAGGAAGAAGACTACGGGGACCAGAGGAGTGCCGGCTAACACCGGCACTTCCTCACCTGCTGTTAGTGGTTCGGCCACGGCAGCAGGATCCGTCTCGGCCTCTCGCTCGCGAGAGGTACCGAGTGTACGGTCGCCTAACAGCGACCGTGCAGCTAGGAACCAGACCTCTGAGCCAGCTCAGCGTCAGGTTCACGGCACGGAGCGGAAGACTGGTGACAGCCGCTCACGCGACTCTCACCAGACCAGCTCTCGCTCTCGCGGCGAGCAGCTGGCCACCCGGGCGGACGTGATGGTCCATGACCGGCCACGGGCTGAGGCTGGGAAGAGGTCCCCCCGTTCGCCGGCACCAGCCACGGCTGGTACCAGCGACGTGACGCGCCGTGAGGATACGCACCGGTCTCACCGTGACAGTGGAGCTCGCCGGTCGCCTGACCATCACTCTCACAGAGAGCGATCGGGTACGGCGACCAGCACCAGCTCCTCTGACACACGAGACCGGGGCCGCTGTTCTCGGTCCAGCCGTTCTCCACAGCGAGACGGCTCGGCTAGGCCTGCAGCTCGATCGCCACCGCGGGTTGACGATCGCCTGCAGTCTTCCAAGCCCACTGGTTCTGCCAGTGAGCGAGGAGGGAGCGTCAGGTCTGCCTCCCTCCCATACCTTCAAACCTCCTCGGGTTACACACCGGGAGGGGCGAGGTATTGTGAGGAGTGGGATCGTGAGGGGTGCGCCCCTCAGGATCCCACCACGTCGTCATACGTACCAGGCACGGTTCTCGGACCAGCCAGGTCGTACGCACAGGTGGTTGGAGGAGACCGAGAGGGGTCTGTCGCTGTTCCTCCCCTCGAGGGAGGAGGGTCTCGGGAGATGCTCCTGTTTGGAGGGTACTGGATGGTCCGACTCCGCAGGACGCAGTTACTCCTGAGATCCAGAGGAACTTTGCCGAGGTTATTGCGCTGATTCGTCAGCACAACGACCTCGGGGAAGGATCGCCGCTCCCACCATCCGAGCCCACGTCCTGGCTCGAGTCGTTCTGGGGCCCGAAGAGGGAACCCAGACCGACGGTGGGTTAGCCGCGTTCCGAGCTTGCAGACTCAGTGCTGGACCAGGTAGAATCGCTTGTCTCCGGACAAGACGGTTCTCTCAAGTCTGGCAGGTCGAGCAAGCTGCTTCCACCTCCTCTGCTGCGACAGCGGCGTTTTTACGTGCCATCGAGGATCCGATGCCGCCCAAAAACAGGTGAACCCGGAGTTAGCCAGGCTGACTCCGGGTGTGTCTCTGCAGCAGCTCCTGTCCGAGAACCTATGGTTCTCGCAGCAAGAGGCACTCGGCCTGGAATCTACTGCCATGGCAGCTTTCCAGGCCGTCTCCTGGCTAGATCTGTGGTCCCTCACAGTATCTAAGGTCGCAGCCAACTCCGGGGGAATTTCTCCCGAAGATGACTCGGCCGGCCCTTTAGGGAGACTTTGCCAGTCTGGAGGAAGAGCCATCTCCTTCCTTGCCCACCAGACGGTGAACCTGTGGGCCAACCTGGTTCTCCGACGAAGGGACGCTGTCCTTACTCGGGTTTCCAGGGCGGCCGGGCGTGAAGCGGCGTTGGGTCTTCGCAACGGACCTTTACGGAGTTTCCACATTCTCTCTTCCCAGGAGAGATGGTGGACGCTGCGGTGGACAGACGGCGCACTGACGACAGTGACCGTCTGGTTCACCAGGCAGTCTCGAAGGCTTCTGGGCAGCTCGGACTGCGGCCAAGTCTAAGAGCTTGGCTAGCGCTTCCTCGGTGGCTAAGACGATAGCTGTGTCGAAGCCCCCCCGGGGAAAGACTCTGTCTTCTTCGACTTCTACAAAGGGGAGCCGTAACCAGCCCTCCTCCCAGCCCTCCTCCTCCCGTGGAGGCTCTGGGAAGAAGTCGAAGAAAGGGGGGAAACGCTAGGGACGGCGTTCCCCCTCACCTGCTGCCGGAAGTGGGGGGGTGCCTGGCCAGCCATTGGGCAACTTGGCAGCGCTACGGCGCCGAGACCTGGATTGTAGATGTCCTTCGGGAGGGATATCTATTACCCTTCGAATCTCGGCCACCCCTCACCTCCAACCCGGTCCAACAGCAGTCGTACGTTCCAAGGTCATCGAAGGACGTAGCATTGAGACAGGAGATCAAGACCATGCTGAGCAAGAGAGCTGTAGAAATCGTCACGGATCAGTCACCGGGCTTTTACAGTCGACTCTTCCTGGTGGAAAAGTCTACGGGTGGCTGGCGCCCGGTGATAGATCTCTCTCCTCTGAACCGGTTTGTTCGCCAGACCCGGTTCACGATGGAGACGGCACGTTCAGTGTTCGACTCCATCAGGGAGAACGATTTCATGCTTTCAGTGGACTTGAAGGATGCGTATTTCCAAATACCCATTCATCAGTCCTCCAGAAAGTACCTCCGCTTCATCCTCGACGGGACGGTGTACCAGTTCAGGGCACTTTGCTTCGGTCTCTCAACCGCCCCACAGGTGTTCACGCGAGTGTTCACTCTGGTGTCGCTTGGGCCCATTCGCACGGGATACGTCTGATGAGGTATCCTCGACGATTGGTTAGTCCTGGCGAGCTCCCGCTCGCAGTTGCTACAGGACAGGGATCGACTGCTCGAGTTCTGTCGCGATCTGGGGATCGTTGTGAACTTCGAAAAGTCCGATCTCGAGCCCAAGCAGAGGATGAAGTACCTGGGTATGCTGATCGACACGGTAGCAGGGCGAGTCTTCCCCGCAGACTCGCGGATCAGCAGATTCAGGGAGGCAGCCAACCAGTTCCTGTCTCGGCAGGAACAGGTAGCTCAGCGATGGCAAGTCGTGATCGGACACCTGTCGTCACGCAGAAGTTAGTCCTCACGGGCGTCTTCACCTGCGGTCTCTTCAGTGGAGACTAAAGGAGAGTTGGTCACAGGCGGACGGGATCCCCCCAAGCGTTTGCCAGTGTCACTGACCACCGGAGGTGAGGCAGGACCTAGCCTGGTGGCTGGACGACAGGAACCTCTTAAGATGATGCCTCTGCGCACTCCCCCCCCGGACATGCAGCTGTTCTCAGACGCATCGACCGAGGGATGGGGCGCACACCTGGAGGAGTTGCTGACTTCAGGAGTGTGGGACGAGAACGACAAGCACCTTCACATCAATGTACTGGAACTCAAGGCAGCGTTCCTCGCTCTCCAAGAGTTCCAGGACCGCTTGATGGGACACTCAGTGGTGTTGATGTGCGACAACACCACAGTAGTGGCATACGTCAACAAACAGGGGGGCCTAGTGTCTCTCCCGTTGTACCAGTTGACTCGGCAGGTGCACGAGTGGGCCGAGGCACACTCAATAGAGCTGTCAGCACGCTACATTCCAGGGAAGAGGAATGTAGTAGCAGACACGCTCAGCCGTCGGGATCAGGTGATAGGGACCGAGTGGTCCCTACACCAGGACGTGGCGGAAAGGCTCTTCGACCTGTGGGGGCGACCAGTCGTGGATCTGTTCGCCACCCGGCACAACAGGAAGCTCCAGGTGTTCTTCTCGGCCGTGCCGGACCCATGGGCAGCTGCAGAGGACGCTCTTCAACACCCGTGGGACAACCTCTTCGTCTAGCCTTTTCCCCGTTCAGCCTGATTCGCAAGGTGATCAGTCGAGCACTGGTCACCCCGAATCTCAGGATGATCCTGGTGGCTCCCAAATGGCCACAGGCCATTTGGTATCCGGACCTGTGGCTCTTCTCGCAGGAGAAGACCGAGAGAGATTCCCCCTTGGCACAACCTTCTCGCCCAGCCACACGTCGAGCGGTACCACCGAGCAGTCCAGTCCCTACGTCTTCACGGCTGGCTGTTATCCACCATCTCTTGCGAACGAGAGGCTTTCTCGTAGCGCAGCAACAGAGATGGCTGGAAACGTCCGTCAGTCCTCTGCAGCTGTGTACCAGGGGAAGTGGGCCGTCTTCTGTGGTTGGTGTCGTAGACGGGGTCTATCTCCTCTCAGAGCCACTCTTCAGCAGGTAGCGGATTTCCTCGTTTTTTTCTTCGCCGAGAGAAGCTCCTCTCAGTCCCACAGTCAAAAGGATACAGAGCCGCCCTGGCTCTCGTCCTGAAACTGAGGGGATTGGACATCTCGAACTCGTTCGAGATCTCCTTGCTTATGAGGAGCTTCGAAAGGTCTTGCCCACCCAGGGAACTCAGGCCCCCTGCGTTGGGATGTGACTCTCGTCCTTAGGAGTTTGACTCGAACGCCGTTCGAGCCACTCCGAGAGTCGTCAGACAGGGATCTGACCCTCAAGACCCTCTTCTTGCTGGCCCTGGCATCGGCGAAGAGAGTAGGGGAACTTCATGGTCTTTCCTATGATGTACGACACTCCAGGGATGGGGATCTGTGACGCTCGATTTCGTCCCGAACTTCGTTGCGAAGACTCAGAAACCGTCGGTCCCTGACGACAGGTTCGAGTCCTTCACGATTCCCTCCCTAATGGACTTCACCGATAATGATGCGGATGAGATGCTGCTTTGTCCTGTGAGGGCGCTACGGCGCTATCTGAAGAAAACCTCGACACCTCAGGCCTGAGTGTCGACGCCTCTTCGTTAGCACCGGGTAACCAAGAAAGAAGTATCCAAGAACACTCTTTCATTCTGGCTGCGTGAGGTCATCAGGAGGGCGTATGAGGCTGATGGTAGTGACGACATCCGTACGTCCCGTCCGAGAGCTCACGAAGTCAGAAGTATTGGCCCCTCGTTGGCGTTTCGTAAGAACTTCTCCGTGGCGCAGGTCCTGAAGGCAGGGGTCTGGTCTAACCAGACTACCTTTACGTCCTTCTACCTTCGGGATATTGCCCACAGGTCCTTGGATACCTTTTTCTTGGGACCCGTGGTGGCTGCTCAACAAGTTGTGTAGCTAACCCAGACCCCTCGCAGGCTGAAACAGCATCGAGTCCTGGTGTGACTGTGTGGATGGATGTGTGAGTGAGTGAGTGACTGGCTCCCTCTTCCCATCTTTTCCTCCTCCTCTACCTGTGGGCAGAGGGCCACGGTCGTCACTACGCTGGATGAGGACGAGATGCAGGTGAGCTATATGACAGAGCCCCATCCTATCTCTTTCACTAGGGATAGGAGCAGAATATCCACCACTTCCTCCTACAAGGGGGGAAGTGGATGCCTACAAGAGTCAAACCCATGACTTTATATTTGCTCCTGTACAGGAACAAGTTCTTACATTGCTGGTACGAAGAGATACGCTGCCTCCTCTCTTAGTACTCGGTCCAGAGGTCTGACCATTGATCCTGCGGTGCACACCCCGATCAATCGGACAGAGGCTTGGATCCCTCCCTCGCTCTTAAGACCAGGGAGACTTCCAAGGTTGGGCGAACACCAGTCTGTTCACAAAAGACTCAGATTCCTCCCACCAAGAAGTGAGTCTTCCTATTGTAAAAGGACCGAAGGTTTGTATGCCGTGTCGGAACAAATGACAATTTGTCCAAAATTGCATTTTTCCTAACTATACAAACCTGAGGTCCTTTTACACATAGCCCCACCTCATGCCACCCCTCACTCTTGCAGTTTTTGCTTGGGCCAAAAGCAAAAGTGATTTGTTTACCTCCCAGTCGCGCGCGCGCGCCTGTCGGACAAGCAGTTAACTACCGAACCCCTTGTTCGAAAGCTTACGACCTATCCAGCTGCCGCTAGTACCTTCCTATTGTAAAAGGACCTCAGGTTTGTATAGTTAGGAAAAATGCAATTTTGGACAAATTGTCATTTTTTCCTTTTTTCCCCCCCTTGCTGTGCACCAAGCTTCTTTGCTATCGATAAGTATGACGCCGCAGTCCCCTTCAACAGGAAAGCTGGGTGTGACCTATAGGTCGGCTCCCCGTTTTCAGGGTCTTTTGATGAGGAAAAGGCTAATTGGAGGGGTTGCTGTGGTAGTGTTTAACACTCGCCCCAGTTCTATACCGACACCTTTTATTTAGGTGAGCGAGTCAGAGACTTCTGACATGTCCAATTTAGCAGTTCTCTGGTATCATAGCAATATTTTACTAGAAATAGTGCTAAAGAGGACACATTTCACTGGGCGACACGGCTTCCTCGCCCAGAAATAGATTTTTCCTACGTCAAAATCCCTTTTTCCCGCTTCCGCGCTCGCTCTGAAACACCTCCGGTTCACGGGAGACTTTTTTTTTTTACCGCTTCGGCGTTTAAGGGTTAATTGTTTTCACATGTTTTATATTGGAAAGTAATGTAGTATGTGTGTTTGACTGCGTTATGTTTGCTGTGGTGTTTGATCCTCTTTCTTTTTGTTCTTTATGGAGGAATCCATAATGAACCACCAAACACACATACACCCAAAAAGCATAAAAAGCTGGAAAGGAATCACAGGCTTAGTGAAAAAACCGTCTTGGGAGGAGGAGAGCAAAAGCAAGCATCCACTCTCCAAGGCGGTTGAAGAAAGACTAAATGCATCACAGGGTTCAAGCTTGGTCGCTGTCCAGCTTCCACCTCATTTACACTTTATATGACAGATGCCGCATATTCCTTGCATATACAATTTTTTATTGTTTTAAACCGTTTTCCACCTGGCACCAGAAGATTTCTCCTAATGTTAAGACCGAAGGTTTATTCCACATATAAAATTATTCTGATATGAAAATCTTGAAATAATAACAGTGCTTTTTGGATCACTATTCTCACCTTAGCATTCATTCCTGACAGAAGTACTGCTATAGTAGTTCATAACGAGGGGTAGGTACAACACAAAAATCGTACTCGAATCTAGATTTTGATAGCTGTCTGGAAGAATTATGTCAAATTTTTCTGAGATTTTTAAAAAACAGTCATAAGTCCTTTGATGCCTTCAGTAATTCTGATGCATTTTTAATATAATTTAGCATTATTACTATATCATTAGTAACACAACCCAAATTTTTGTATTAGGTGGACTACAGCTAACTAAACCTCACCCCACTGTCTTGACATTCTTAAAATAATTAAGACATATTTCAGTTTATATTGCTGTTATATGCTTTTAAAGTGATTGCAGTACTAATATAATATTTTTTTTAATAGAGATGCAAAGGCAGGAGATTGGAATGCTAAAGGATGGCCTAGCAGCGCCTATGCTGTGAGTAAAGTAGCTGTGTCAGCACTTACACGGGTACAGCAAAGAGCTTTTGATGCAGACCTCCGGAAGGACGTTGTAGTTAATAGCTGTCATCCCGGATATGTTGATACTGATATGACAGCTCACAAGGTTAGTAGCAGAAACGATTGTTATGTACATCTATACTCGGCTCTAGATTAGTTGGTGATGTCTATTCAACTTAATGTGATTCCACTCATGATGAGAACTGTTATGTATTTGTTTTTTTATGGATTAGTTTTGTTTGTCTTAATATGACTTGAAATGTCCAGTTTTGTAAGCTTTTCAATTGTGTATATTTCACAAATAAAATCACATAACATCCAGGACTGTACATAGCAGATTTTATGATGTTAATGTACCACTACTGTTATAGTTCAAATATTTAAATGTAAGAGCTAGTTAATATATAACTGAAGAAATGCATGATATTTTATTTATAGAAGTATAAAAACAGATAGTTTGTGGAAAATTTTCTGCTTCCTTTAAGTATTCAAGAAAAACATAAAGGTTGTGCAAACTTCCTACCTCTGCTCATGAACATTGTTGCCCAATAACATTTTTGCAATATAAATAATAATAATTTTGTCTTCTGTAATTGCAAAAAACATTTAACACAAGATAGACACAGTTAAAATCTCTAGGTAAACTAATGTGATAACATCACCCAAATGCCGAAAAAGTTGCATATGTACATGGGTAGGAACTTCAGCTACATAAATAGCTAATCATTTTTCATTAGTGAGGAAACATATACTACATACCTTAAGAGTGTTCATTTATTTTATTTATCTGCCAAAGTATGGTTGCATTCCAAGCAAGAATCAGTCCTATTTGCTAAAAAAAAAAATGGTTTTACATAAATTGGAACAAAGTCTAATGACAAAAGCCATGATTGAACGTTTTTCCTCTCAGGGTCCACTGACAATTGAGCAAGGTGCTGTTAGTCCTTCTTACTTGGCCTTGTTGCCTCCTGACACTGATCTTCGTGGTGCTTACATATGGTATGACAAGCAAGTGGTAGACTGGGTGAATGGCCCAACACCTTCTCTTTACTGATCTTTGAAAAATAAGGAAGATCAGATTTTCATCCAGTTAATGACTATAATTATTGTACCTGCTGTATGAATAACTCTCCCAGTTACAATAATATATCAAATGAAATCATAATGCTATTTACTCAAGGAACTAATGTTTTGTAATGAGAAAGGTATTCAATTTTTACATGTAAGTCTTGTAGGGGAAGGAACTAATGTTTTGTAATGAGAAAGGTATTCAGGTTTTTTGTACTGAAGTCTTTTAGGGGACATTTAAAGTCAATTATAGACATTTATGAAAAGGCAGGTTTTTAATAGTTTAAATGAATAAAATATGAATTCATCATTGTATTTGTATACCTCCCTTTTATTATAGTTTTTAAAAGATTCACTCCTAACCTTTTTACACTTGGGAACATATGGAATTTTGAAGTTTGGGAGATTAAAGTTTTTTTTTTTATATTATCTGTACTGTGAGGATTGTAATGTTTTGTCTCTATTTTTGTTTTGAGATATGTACATGCCATATTTTAACGTTGTAACTGCAATAAAATATTATTCCTTATTTCTATTTACTATTTTGGTGTTCAGTTTGTCTTTAATCCAAGATTTTTAAAAACTGCCATTTGGGTATACTTTCAATAAGTGTACTATCAAAATCTTCATGTACTGCAACATATGTAGCCCCACCTGTTTGCATACACGAAGTAATCTGTTCCAATTTTTTCAGGGGGGAAGGGGTAATATTAACAAACCCAGCAGTTTGAAAAAATGAGGCAACTATATTCATGATCACTTGTTGGCTGAAAGTGTTACACTGCTAGGCTTGACAGCCTAAAGGTCATAAGACCGTCAATCATGTTAATAATGGCAAAGACAGAGCAGTTTATTTATTGTGTAAGAAAAGTTACATAAAGGATGACAACAGGAATGTGGACATGGCTTTGTTCCCTCTCCTGCAAGATACTCATTTAATATTAATAAGCATTTCAACATTAATCTTTTTTTAACTAGTTGACTTTAATTATCAGTCTATTATTTGTAATGGTGTACACACTGTGTAGCATAAGAAGTCAACTTGCCTATCTGGAAACAATGCTCATTGATTTTCATAATGAAGTTTCAGTCTTGCAGTCAGTGAATTCATTAATATGTACATAATTAGATCAAACACTGATTATTGCATCTCTCACTGTATCAACTGCCACTTCACAATATACCTGTTAAATGATATGTTACCAACCCAAAGCAGCCGGGTATTAAAGATTAGGTCTTATCATCTACAGTGCATTTGCCTTGAACTTTGAACTTTATCTCCACAACAGTGTAATGAAGACTAATTTGAAAAGCTCAGTAAGTTGGTGATTACAAGCAGGTATCCTTTGCTGTATAAGGATTCTCCACTGTAAGTGTTTCTTTTGCTGGATACTTTGTTTAGATTTTTGCAAAACAATATATAAAGGCTGCCGATGTCTACACTTTAATAACTTGTAGACCTAAGTAGTTTTAGGAATGCTAAGCCTACTTTGTTAAGGTTTTATGACAAGGGGATCCTAGGATTATGACTAGCTTCTGTGTTTCATAGATTGGCTTAGTTTACATGCATCAGTTATAAATGTGTTCTTTTCATATGCAATGGGTCTCGGAGCTGAACCCCCTCTTACGGACAAATCATAGGATAGCCTAAGCCTATATGTACTATTACTAATGAGATGTGGGTGGTAGTTGTAATACGGGCTAACATAAATTGTTATAGAAGTTTATTTTTGTACACTTGTCAAACTCCTGGGTGCTATGCTACATTTGTCAGTTTCTTGGGCCCCAAATGTAATTGATTTGGCAGTCGTGATTTTTAAAGAATATTGTGAACCTTTTATATGTTAGGATAGGAAACAAGTTTGTATTAGTTGAAGATTACCCAAAGGCAGCTGGCCAGAGTGACGTAACTAGCATGTCTAGGCTAAAGTGCTTGCTACTTTGAGGTGTAACAGAGAAAGCATTACTGTATTTAGAGTTGAAACCTTTTCCTATGGTTATAAAGGACAGGCTACTATTACAAATCTTAGGCTAAGTTTAGTATGTATCCTAAACCAACCTAAGCATCCTTTGGCCTACTAGCTAAAAGCTTCATGAAACATATGGTACAAAGCCCAGCCTACCCATAGTATTGTTAGTTGGTGTAATATGGTTAGCATTTCCCACAAAATTCAGTCAATTTGTATGGTTGTGATCCTGCAAGGCATTATAGCCAGGAGCCATGGATGGACTGTAGCACCAGGCAAGTTCCCAATGAGATGTTTTGGAAGTTACGTTCTAAAAAAATTATTTGTAGGATAATAGAATGAATTTAAACAGTACTTAGAAATAAACAGTGCAGAGTTTTATGATTAAAAGTACCAATGATATTGTAAAAACGTAAACCAACTCTAATTTTTTGTCATTCAGTAATTAAGATAATAATAAAAACTACATTACAAATATAGGTTAGTTTTGACTGTGTAGGATTTAGTTAATTGAAACTAGTTCTCAGTTTTTTCACTTGTGATAGTGTTTGTGGTGTGTAACTGTAAAGCTTATGCCTGATCCTATCATAAAGGTAATTTATTTAGAGCTGCATCAAAGGTGGTTTGTATGTCACAGTATTTACCAGTTGTATCTATGAACCAATTTAGGTTTAGCCATAAATGGCATGCATATTCCCCCTTTTTTCACAACCTTACTTATGTTTCAGGTGATAGTCAACATGGCTGGTAAACGGATTGCTGTTGTAAGTGTATTCTCTACTATTCAGATTTTCATAAATTCAAGCTTATAGTATTAATCTGTTAAAATTGTGTTAATATACCATGAAATTTTCATTCAATGACTCTCATTATTGCTGAATATCAGTTAGATTCTTTTAAAGGGCATTAAGGTTCAGGTGTGTCGTCATTCAAAGAAAAAGTTTCCTATTAAGGCAATCCTTTTTATTTTATTCAGAAGCGGTACCTCTGTAAGTATTGGTAGCACCTATCATATAAATGTGCTTAATTAGTTCTCATGTATGTTGTTGTGATGTTAATCAACAACATGGGAGTATCCTGAGTTGGAGAAAGCTTCTCAAGCAGCCACACATCCTATGGTTCTACAGAAACACTGAGATACTTCTAGCATGGAGGTTATCTAATATGGTCACTGGGTTTGTTATCCATCAAGGATTATATATTTTTATTTACTTGGTAAGGGCCTCAACTATCAAGAACTCTAACATCTTTTCCCAGTATTTTGATAGTATGTACATAAAAGAATCCCAACTTACGGTTAGGCTGTCAAGTTGCATATCAATTTGTTTGCTTATCTCCTGCCTAACACTCGTGCAGGGTATTTCAGCATTATTTAAGCAGTGAAAGTCAATTAATGCAAGCATACTAATGTTAGATCAACTACTTGTTGCTACCTCAGGGATGCCACTCAAATACTACAACACATTTTTATAGGTTCTTTGGTGCCAGCTTTTGAAGTAGTCCAGTGTCTAACTCCACATATTACTCATATTACCCGCTAGTGGGATAGTGCCATCAGTGCACCTCACACATTGCACTCTAGGCATTGCTTAAGGTTCAATCGAGCGTCCTTTCGACCAATAGCTGCAATCCCTTTCATTCCTTTTACTGTTCTTCTGTTCATATTAGCTTTCTTCCATCTTAATTCCACCCTCTCTTAATAATTTTTACATAGAGCAACTGCAAGGTTTCCCTGCTTTACTCCCACTTTCACTTTCAGTACTGATTAACCTCTTAGGTTCCAGTGCTTGGCCTTTAGCCTAAATATTCTATTCAAATTCCAATAACAGTTTACTCACTGTCATCTTGCCTCCATCATATTATTCACTTAAACCTCTTGAAGGTCATCAGTCACTACCTACTAAGGCCCTCCAAGTGGGTATTCAGATCTTATCATGCAAAAAATGAGAAGCTATTTGAAATTATTCTATGTTGCTATATCATTTAAAAGGGATTTTGACTTAGGAAAAATCTATTTCTGGGCTCGGCCGTGTCGCTCCGTGAAATATGTCTCCTTTAGCACTATTTCTAGTAAAATATTGCTATAATACCAGAGAACTGCTAAATTGGACATGTCAGAACTCTCTGACTCACTCACCTATATAAAAAGTGTCGGCATAAACCTGGGGCGAGTGGTAAACACTACCACAGCAACCCCTCCAATTAGCCTTTTCCTCATCAAAAGCCCCTAAATACGGGGAGCTGACCCAGGATAGAAAAGACACACAAGGAGCAAATACTTGAGTAAGGTGGTTCAGAGCCTTTAGTATAGATCAGTGTTTAAGAAAATTAACTAGGCTGTATTTCCACCACCTGATGAAAGGCAACTATGTAATTGTAGCATTTGATATAACCCTACAGACAACAACTTGTATCAGAATATTGGGATGTTGAATCTTTCAACAGACAACAAGCGAGTCAGCACATGATCTTAGCCATTGTAATGGATCCTCCTGTGGTTTCATCAGATCCCATCTGATTATTCATGAAATTGTCATCTTTGGATAAATAGTACTGTCAGTCAAGGAAACAGCCTCTAAATGCCTAATCTTGGCATAACCTCTCACTTCTAGGACCTGAGTAAATTTTAAAAAATAATTTTCATATATAAGGGATGCAAGTTATGACAGTGACCTATAAAATCCCATCTTATGATGATCTGCGAATATTTCTTGCTGTATTAATTCAATGCTGCTACAATAGAGGGTCTACATTTTTCTTACCAGGTTACTGGGGCCAATAAAGGAATTGGTTTTGGCATCATGAAGGAGTTATGTGCAAAATTCAACGGCCTTGTCTGCCTGACCTCCAGAGATGAAAGTCGAGGATTTGCTGCTATCAAGAATTTGAGTGAGGTAAGGAAATGAGCATTCGTGAGCTGAAAACAGTGCATTGGCTATTTAGGATGGCCTCCATGTTAGTTAAGAAATATGTTCCAAAATAAAAACCTATTATGTACTATACTTTAGCTTAATCTGTGGTTGTAGAGATCTCCAAATGCTTTCCAGAAGAAATTGATCCCGTTCCACCTCTGAGTATTCATCATGGTTCCTTAGCACCTCTCATTGGTGGAAAATGGTAATTTTCTGTATGTATGTTTGAATTACACTTTCAGTCTTGGTTCCTTGCAAAATTTTGCTATATAGTCTTCATAACTATTTTTTAACAATTTGTAATGTTCGTACACATCCTTTACACCACTTGCTGAGCTGCAACTACTGGACGTAAGAAGGTGTCCAGGGATTTATGAGTGACATCTTTCAAATAAAAGGAAGTGAAAGTGGTTTGTTTGTCTGTTCCAAACCCCAGCTTGGAGGATTTGGCCAACATCAATTCTTCTTAAATGCAACCGAAGGGCCAATACTCCTGACGTCATGAGCCCTAATGTGGGTGGATTTATTTTCTCCTGTGCTAGCTTAACTTTTGTTATCAATTGTAAATGTCAAGCAAGCTTCTACTTTTTTCGTGCTCAAGTTTAGTCTTTCAGATGTGTGTTTAGCTTAGTAAACAAGTTTTCCCCTGTTGTCTAAATCTTTGAGGTTCCTCCTTTTGAGGGGTTGGTGGTCAAGTCATCCAAGAAGACTATGACTTTTCAGGGATCTTAGCTACAGTCCTGCTATAGGAAACTTTTCCCTACTTTTCCAAGAGTGGCTCTCCTGTACTTTTTGAGCTTACTTTCTGTCCAGTAGGTATTTTAGTTTGATCATGTCTTGTCTCATCATTGCTTAACATGATCTTCACTGTCCTTGCTTTACATTAATGCAAATCCCTTTGTAATGATACCTCCAAGCAAGGCATACCCGACAAGGCCCATTGTCCTGGATATCAATCCTCAGCTAAAGGCAAGAACTGCCAGCAGGATTAACTACAGTAAGAGTCATTCATTGGTTTACTTTTAAATCCTCTTATGTTTTAATGGGATAGATTTTACTTTTTTAAGTTTTTATGGTATAGGTTTTAGTTTTAAAAGCTCTTATGTTTTTATGGGATAGATTTATCATCCTTAACTATGACATACTTTTAAGATGGAATTAAGTATGTGATTGTCCCATCCTTTGTCCAGTGTCTTACAAAGGAAAATCTTTGCAGGAGGTGGGACCAAATGGATCCTTACTCTGAAATTTCTGAACTTCTTGTCGCCAGTGAATATCCCTCCAGATATCTGTCCACCAGGGACTTTGTAATTTATATGTGCATGTGCTGAGCTGGTGGCACTTGCCAGCACTCTGTTTTCTTCTGCAAAAGAGATTTGTGTGGAATTGCAAGGAGTATATGAAATGGATTACTTTTTAATTACGTAATAAGTTTGTGATGAAAAAAATAGATAAATACACATGGACTATGGACTAGTTTCCTCATTTTATTATTTCAGTTGGGACTTCAAGCTCAATACCATCAGCTGGACATTGATAACATTGGAAGTATCAAGAAATTTGCAGATTATATGAAGACAAAATATGGAGGTTTTGATGTCCTTGTTAATAATGCTGGTATATTATATAAGGTATGTGCAGTATGCTATCTCTTCTTATGTTCTGACAATTTCTATAGTACAGCAACTTTATTTAATTTGTCTTAAGATATCTGGTATTAAATAGTATATGTATTATTATGTATATGCTAAAAATTTACTGTTAATGTATATCCTTACTGTAGAGAGATGCAACTGAACCATTTGGGGAGCAAGCTGAAAACACCATTCGTGTTAATTTCACTGGAACATTGAATGTCTGCCAGGGATTGTTTCCACTTCTTCGTCCTGGAGCTAGAGTTGTCAATGTTTCAAGTGCATCTGGACATTTGCTAAATATAAATGGAAGTGAACCAGCAGCGTCAGCTTTAAGGGAGAAATTTGCATCACCAATACTTACAGAAGACGAGATAGTTTCTCTAGTGAATCAGTTTGTTAAGTAAGTGTATGGCATTATTCAGTCACCCGCAGATTTGAACATTTCTTGTTTTACATATTGTTCTTACTCTAATACAGATCTCATGTCTTCGTGTAGATGTACCACTGGACACACGTGGGTTTGGTCAGTGCAGCTTGTTAACAAAATAGTTAAGGTGTAAGTAGAGATGAATTAGCAGAGTACTTATCCACTCATGTCTTCATTCAATTACTTCATCTTTGGCCATTGGTGTGTTAATACATCTCCACTACGACTGTGGTGGTTTGTTATTTGAACAGGCAGAGTTTTCTTTATCTTCGTCTAGCCGCCCCTCTCCCTATTCCGGGGTTGGGAGAAAGACTGATGCGTCATGAGGTTCTATGCCTGGTCAGTGATCAGCTTCCACCTTGTATACATATGAGCTAATACATAATACATAAGGGTTTTGGGATCATTACTCTCACCTTGACATTCATTCCTGACAGAAGTACCTCATAAACTTGCAGAATAGTAAATACGGGATTTTGACGTAGGAAAAATCTATTTCTGGGCTTGGCCGTGTCGCTCCGTGAAATAGTTCCTTTTGCACTATTTCTAAGGTAAAATATTGTTATAATACCAGAGAACCGCTAAATTGGAAATGCCAGAATATTCTGGCTCGCTCACCTTTATTAAAAGGTGTCGGGTATAAAATGCAATGCTAGTTCATGAGAGAGGGGTAGGTATGACAAAAATCACAATTTGTTGTAAATTGTATTTTTCCTAACTATACAAACCTGAGGTCCTTTAACATATGGAATGTAATCAGCGGCAGCTGGAACCGGTCGTAAGTTTTGAACAAGGAGGTAGTTAACTGCTTGTCCGGTAGTCGGGTGTCCCGCCCAGCTGGGAGGTGAAGCTTCACTATGCTTTAGGCCCAGGAACAGAGTGAGGGGTGGCATGAGGTGGAACTATGTGTAAAGGACCTTAGGTTTGTACTATAGTTAGGAAAAATACAATTTACGACAAATTGTGATTTGTTCAGACACGTAATACAAACCCTCGGTCCTTTAACATATGGAAGACTCACTTATTGGTGGGTGGAATCTGAGTCTTAAGAACAGACTGGTATTCGTCCGACCTTGGTTCCCTCCCTGGTCGTAAGAGCAGAGGGAGGGATCCTAGCCTCTGCCCAGCTGATCGGGGTGTGCACGGCAGGATCAGCGGTCAGACCTCTGGACCAAATTCATTGGAGGGAGGCAAACGTGCCTCTTATGAATAGCAGGCAAGAACTAGTTCCTACTTCAAGAGCCAAATAAGGTCATGGGTTTGTCTCTTGTTGACATCCACTCCCCACCTTGTTAGGGGAGTGGTGGATAACCGCTCCTATCCCTACTGAAAGGAATAGAACGGAGCTCAGTCGCATAGCTTACCTGCATCAGCCTCCTGTCCAGCGTAGTGACAACCGCAGCCCTCTGCCCTCAGGTAGAGGAGAGAAAGGGGGAGGAAGAGAAGCCAGTCACACTCTCATTCGCTCACCCAATCACGCAGTCACACAAGGATGCAATGCCGTTCTGTCCACCTGGGAGCTGGGTAAGCTACACAACTTGTTGAGCAGCCACCATGGGTCCCAAGGAGAAGGTGTCCAAGGACCTGTGGGCGACATCCCGAAGATAAAAAGATGTGAAGGTGGTCTGGTTGGCCCAAACCCCTGCCTTCAGCACCTGTGTCACGGAGAAGTTCTTGCGGAATGCAAGGGTTGGACCAATATCTCTTGACTTCGTGGGCTCTCGGACGAAGGGTACCGGTGTTGTCACTCCTATCGTGAATTGAGTCTGGCGAACGAATCGGTTCAAGGGAGAGAGATCTATCACTGGGCGCCAGCCCCCCGATGACTTCTCCACAAGGAAAAGTCGGCTGTAGAAGCCCGGTGACTGATCCTGTACGATCTCCACAGCTTGTTTGTTCAGCATGGCTTCCACTTCTTGCCGAAGCACTACGTCCCTGGCAGAACCGGGAACATACGTCTGTAGAAGGACTGGGGTGGAAGTGAGGGGTGGGTGCAACTCAGGGTAGTAGGTATCCCTCCCGAAGAACATCCACTATCCAGGTCTTGGCTCCGTAGCGCTGCCAAGTTGCCCAATGGCTCGCCAGGCACCCCCTCACTTCCGGCAGCAGGTGAGGGGAAACACTGTCCCTCGCGTTTCCCCTTCTTTAACTTCTTCTTCCCAGATCCTCTGGGGAAGGAGGACTGGGAGGAGGGCTGACGGTCACTCCTTACCGTAGAAGTCGAAGGCTGGATCTTTCCTCTCGGCTTCGACGAGACCGTCGTCTTAGCTGCAGAGGAAGCGCTAGCTGAGCTCTTTGGCTTAGCCGCAGTGGCTCGAGGCTGCCCAGTCGCCTTCGAGACTGCCTGGTGGACTAAGCGGTCACTGTCCTCAGTGCGCCGCTGCTCCACCGCAGCGTCCACCATCTCTCTAGGGAAGAGAAGGAGGAATCCAGCACAGGTCCATTTCTGCCTTGTGCCCTGCTGACCTGGTCATTCGAGTAAGGACTGCGTCCCGACGTCTCAGAACCAGGTTGGCCGTCTGGTGGACCAGGTAGGAGATAGCCCTACCTCCAGACTGGCAGTCTCCCGAAAGCCGGGTCTCCTTCGAGAGTGATGCTTCCCAAGGAGGCCGCGACCTTGGTCACTGTGAGGGACCACAGGTCCAGCCAGGAGACTACTTGGAACGCTGCTATGGCAGTCGACTCCAAGGCCAATGCCTCTTGCTGTGAGAACCAAAGGTTCTCAGCCAGCAGGTGCTGAAGAGACACACCCGGAGTTAGCCTAGCCAGCTCCGGGTTAACCTGTTTGGGCGGCAGCGGGTCCTCCTATGGCACGTAGACACGCCTCTGTCATGGTAGAGGAGGGGGAAGCAACTTGGACAACCTGCCAGACCAAAGTGATGCCTCCTATCCGGAGACGAGAGAGTCCACCTGGCCCAGCACGCTGTCGGCCAAGGCTGATCGGGGCAGACCCACCGTCGTCCTGGGTTCCCTCTTGGGACCCCAGAATGACTCCAGCCTAGATGTAGGCTCGGAGGGTGGGAGCACCGATCCTTCCCCGAGGTCATTGTGCTGACGAATCAGCGCGATGACCTCGGCGAAAGACCTCTGGATCTCAGGCGTGACTGCATCCTGAGGGGATGGACCGTCAAGTCCATCCAGAGAGAACGCCTCCCGAGACCCTCCTCCTTCCACAGGAGGAACCATGACAGACCCCTCTTGGTCTCCTCCAACCACTTGGGCGTACGATCTGGTCGGTCCCAAGACCGTGCCAGGTTCGTAGGCCCTCGTGGAGGGACCGCGAGAAGCGCACTCCTCGCTGTTGCTCTCAATCGCCTCGCTCCTCCCGGTGTAGCCCGAGGAGGTTGAAGGGATAGGAGAGGAAGACCTGACGCTCCCCCCCTGCCCACCAGCAGAACCGGTGCGTTGGGGGGGCCTGCAGGCAATCGCCAACCCGCAGTGACGATCGAGCTGCAGGCCTAGTCACGCGGTCTCCCTGGGGAGAACTGCTGGACCAAGAATGGTAGCGACGATCCCGAGCGTCAGGAGAGCTGCTACCAGTCAACTATCTGTCCGGTCCTGGTGGGAGCAACGGTCAAGGGACTGGCAGAGTCCACTGTCGCGGTGGGAGCATGGCCCGTCCTCACAGCATGTCACAGTACCTATACCAGCCGAGGCTGGTCCTGGCGGCTGGGGGGGACCTCTTCCTCACCTCAAACCATGTACGGTCTGGGGGGACCGTCGCATCAACCCTGGGAACTGGCGGATCACCACGAGAGCGATCGCTGGCCTGGTGGGAGTCGCCTGAGCGACTGCCACCAGTCTTCCGCTCCATGCCTGGGTCCTGGTGGCAAGCTAGCTCGGCTGCCTGGACCCTGGCTGCACGGTCGGGCGACCGTACACTCGGTACCTCTCGCAAACGAGTGGCCGAGATGGTCCCTGGCGTCGAGGCAGAACCTCTGGCGCCAGGCGAGGAGGTACCAGTGTTAGCCGGTACCCCTTCTTCCTTGCGGAAGGAGAGACAGGCCCCGTTCCCGAAGGAACAGGAGGACCAGCGGAAGCCCCAATTGTCCCACCAGAGTGGGACAGACCCTTAGAGGTCTCTGAGCGAGACTTCTTAGGGGGGGAGGAGGCAACCTTCTTCTTCCTCGGCTGTGGGGCCTTGGAAGTTCAAGGGGAAGAGGCGGCTGCAGACAACGACACCTTCCTCTTCTTCGTCAGCTTCCTCAGGACCACCGTCAGGTCCTCCATCCAGGATGGAGCTGGAGCAGTTGCCGAAGCAACAGGGTCCAGCTGCACCTGTCCGGAGGGACCTGCGATGGGGGCAGCAACACCACGGGCTGGAGCGACGACGGCAGGAACTGGTACAGGAGCGGCAGCAACGGGAACTGGTGGCGGTACAGGAGCCAGCGACATCACCGGTACTGGCGGCAGGTCAAGCGGGGAGCTCTTGGGACACCGAAAGTCAGGGGCTGGGGCGAGGGCAGCGAAACCAGGCGGCAGGGTGACCTTCCTCCTCGGCAACCCGGTAGTGGAGTCTGGACTGCAGCTGTCGGGGTAACCGTGGCCACATGCTATGTATACACCAGGTGGGGAGGAGCAGCATAACCCGGCGTCGACACTGTTGTTGTGGTCGACGTCTCTGGTCCATGGGTGACTGGCCTGGATCCACGTGCTGCTAGATGGTACAGCTGCCCCTGAATGCTCGGTGAGCCCGGAAGCCCAAGAGAGTACCAGGCCTGTCCAAGATCGAAATCCGCAGCGGGCAAACCTGAGGAAGGAAAGGTTGGGTTAATGGGGGTGGGTTCCTGATCGCCCAGGGGGAGAAATCTCCCACCCCGAGTGAATGGAAGACCCCAAATACAGCTAGATGCCGAGGTGTCGCACGCCCTCCTCTACACTCAACTGGTCAAGTGAAGAGAAGGACTGCGACACGCCCCCCAAAGGGGAAGGGGCCATACATGGGAGCTGAGACAGAGAAAGGAAAGAGGAAGACGTGTCTGTAACCAGAGGAGTTGCTGGAGAGCCCTCCAACGACTCCTTGGCCAGCTTACGCGCCTTCTTCCTCCCCTTGTATGGCTCCCACTGCTCCCCTGACCACGATAGTACACATAAATCACACATCTCGGTGCAAGAGCATTCGCGCCCTCGACACCGAGTACATAAATCATGAGGGTCTACCTCATAGATAGACCGAAAGGCCCCACACCTACGGCCCTCCACACCAGGGCACAATCTGCAGCTGACGGGGGGCCGTGGGGGTGTCTCTCTGGCTCGTGGGAATCCATTAAGTCACGATTCACAAACAATAAACAAAAATACAAAGTACTTACAAGTTTCCACTCGCACAAGCACTCAGTAATACGGAAAGTAACAAAGTAAACAAGCATACAACACAGCGGGCAGAGTGGCGTAAAGCACGTCTTGTTCCGATGGCAGCCCAAAGCAAAGTAAAGCTTCACTTTCCAGCCGGGCGGGACACCCGACTACCGGACAAGCAGTTAACTACCGAACCTTCTTGTTCAAAGCTTATGACCGGTTCCAGCTGCCGCCAATTATATTCCATATGTTAAAGGACCGAGGGTTTGTATTACGTGTCAGGACAAATTGTATCGATGTCTGATCAACATTATGATGGCAGTCTGGAGGAGGTATGGCAAATTGTTTCAAGATTTTTAAAAAAATGGTCATAAGCCTAATGCCCATTTGATGATGTTTCCAGTAATTATGGTGCTGGTTTGATATGATTTTGCATGCATTAATAACAACCTGAATTTTTGTATTAGGTGGACTGCAGCTAACTAAACCTCACCCCTGACTTTGATATAGGTGTTTTTTCTTTGTACATTGACACTGTAGTGTATTGTTAAATTAATAGTATGTGACCACAGGCAAGGATTTGAAACCGTGTGTGCCAAAAAATATGGCGATTTACCTGTAAAATAATAGCAGAAGTACATTGCATCACTTCACTGAAAATTTCATACCAAGTTTATTTTTGTATTTTAAGATCTTGACATTCCTAAAATTATGAAAACATGCTTCAGTTTGTATTGCAATGCATTTTTAAAGTGTTCACAGTAAGATTTTTTATTTTTCAATAGAGATGCAGAGGCAGGAGATTGGAATGCTAAAGGATGGCCTAGCAGTGCCTACGCTGTTAGTAAAGTAGCTGTGTCAGCACTTACACGAGTACAGCAAAGGGCTTTTGATGCAGACCCCCGGAAGGACATTGTAGTTAATAGCTGTCATCCAGGATATGTTGATACTGATATGACAGCTCACAAGGTTAGTAGCAGAAGTGATTGTTACGTACATCTATATTCAGTTATAGATTACTTGGTGGTGTCTATTCAACTTAATGCTATTCCTGACGTGATGAGAACTGATTTTTGGTTTTTTTATGGAATAGTTTTGTTTGTCTTAATATGTCTTGAAACGACCAGTTTTCTAAGCTTTTCAATTGTGTATACTTTACTAATAAAAACATAAAATCCAGGACTGTACATAGCAGATTTTATGATGTTAATGTATCACTAGTTATAGTTCAAGATGTCTAAATATATGGTAGTATGAGCTAGTTAATACATATTTCAAGAAATGCAAAACAATACGTATTTTATTTATAGAAGTATAAAAACATATGTTGGAAAATTTTCTGCTTCTTTTTAGCATTCAAGAAAAATAAAAAGGTTGTACAACCTTCCTAATTCTGCTCATAAACATTGTTGCCCAATAACATTGTGGAAAAGAGCATCCATTTTTGCAGTATAAACATATATTAAATAATTTTGTTTCTGTTTTTGCAAAAAATATTTATTACAAGATACACATATAGTTCAAATTTACTTTGACCATACTACATCACCCAAAAGCTGAAAAAGTTAAATTGTTTACATGGCTAGGAACTGCAGCTAAATACAGATAATTTTTCATTAGTGAGGAAACATATACATACATAAATCAAGCCTCTACAATAAAATATATTTATTTTATTTCTCTGCTAACGTACGGTGTTATTCCAAGTGAGAATCAGTCCTTTTTGCTATAAAAAAATGGTTTTACATAAACTGTTAGTCTAAAAACAAAAGCCATGATTAAACGTTTTTTACACTCAGGGTCCACTGACAATTGAGCAAGGTGCTGTTAGTCCTTCATACTTGGCCTTGTTGCCTCCTGACACTGATCTTCGTGGTGTTTACATATGGCATGACAAGCAAGTGGTAGACTGGGTGAATGGCCCAACACCTTCTCTTTACTGATCTTCAAAAAGTAAGGGAGATCAGATTCCCATCCAGTTAATGGATTATGATTATTGTAATCCTTACATGCTATTTACTTAAGGAACTAATGTTCTGTAATGAGAAAGGTATTAAATTTTTTGCACTGAAGTCTTTTAGGGGACACAAAGCCAATTAAAGACGTTTATGAAAAGCCATGTTATGTAAGTACGTAGGTTAAATGATTAAAATATGACCTTATCATTGTATTTGAAAACTATTTTTTTATGTAAGTTCTTACAACAGATGAATTTGGATAGAATCGGATAGATTGAAAATGAGGATTTAAAAAAAAAATTTTAACAAAATTCCCTTTAAGGACTGGTACCAGTATTTATACTACTTAGATGAAAGTATATTTGCTTGAGATATATTGTACAATATAAGTGTTGCTCTGCATTTTCTGCCTTCAAGAATTAGGTTGTGTGGATTACGCATCAAATACCAAAGTTAGAAGGGTGTGACCAGTTCAAAGTCCAGATAACATTACTTCATTGTGTTCTTTTCTGAATCAGCAGCAGAATCCAACGGTTAGTTTAATCTTTTAATGTCAGATTTGTTATTCCATGGTGGTTGCCAGTCACTGTAGATGGTGGATTTTAGCGAATAGTACTGTATTTCCCAGCAGCAGCATTTTTTTTTTTCTAATGGCCTGTCCACACTAGTGGTTTAGATTTTCTTTTGCTTCTGAACCAGCGTTACCTGGCAATTGGATCGTTCTGGCAACACACACTGACCGTCTGTATATTGTTTGTACGGTGTTTTTACGTTGCATGGAACCGGTGATTATTCAACAACGGGACCAACGGCTTTACACGACTTCCGATCCACGTCGAGAGTGAACTTCTATCACCAGAAATACACATCTCTCACTCCTCAATGGAATGGCTGAGAATCGAACCTGCGACCACCGAGGTGAGAAGCAAACACCAAACCAACCATGCCACTGAGGCGCTCATCCATCTGTATAGTGGAACGGGTTACAGGAACAGTGCTTGCCCATCGGGCAGTTCCTCACTAGTTTGGACAGGGCGCAAGAAGTTTCTTTTGTGTCTAAAGGCCCATCTACACGGGTAAGCTTTACTCGATGACGTCAGAAGCACAGTTACAGCGGGAAAAGTGCTTACGTCACATCGAACACAGTTCTGCTAGACTGTGGACAGAGGCCAAGTCACATTTTTCCAGTCTAGCCTAATCAAGAGGTCTTTGCTTTACAGTACTAATCAGAATGGCTGTAAATGACCTCTGAATGAAGCTTAATTAGTTTATTATTACAAAAGTAATAAAGTTAAAATGCAACATATATCTATAGATATACAGGCAGTCCCCGTGTTACAACGGGGGTTCCGTTCTTAAGACGCGTCGTAACCCGAAAATCGTCGTAAGCCGGAACGATGTTCTTGAAAACATGTCCACAGGGAAAATTTCACTTTTTTGCAATTTTTCTTAGGGCCGTATCTCTAAAATTATCACTAATTTACTTTTTTCATGTGCAACACTGTGTATTCACAAATTACTGTATACTATTTACATTAAAATACAAGAGAGAGAGAGAGAGAAATAATTCCTTACGGTTTCAATAGATTGAAATGAACGTCTGTAGGCAACTTTTTCCCCCTCCCATAAATAAAAGGGATTTTGACGTAGGAAAAATCTATTTCTGGGCGAGGAAGCCTTGTCGCCCAGTGAAATAAGTCCGTTTAGCGTTATTTCTAGTAAAATATTGCTATAATACCAGAGAACTTTTTTATAGGTGAGTGAGTCAGAGAGTTCTGACATGTCCAATTTAGCAGTTCTCTGGTATTATAGCAATATTTTACTAGAAATAACGCTAAACGGACTTTTTTCACGGAGCGACACGGCCGAGCCCAGAAATATATTTCTCCAGAAAAGAGAGAAAGAGAGGACTGTGCAATTATGTTTGTCTGTCTATCAATTCTTTTGCTGAGAGCGAGAGAGATAAAAGGAAGAAATAGAAACACCAAATGTATAACAAGTATCTTGTGGGGAGAGAGAGAGAGAGAGAGAGAGAGAGAGAGACCTTACCTTACAGACCGTACAGTTCGTTCGGGTTGCCCCAGGTCCCTCAGTGTGAGGCACCTCTAATGTCTACCAGAGAGTTGCTAGTACATCTTCCGGTATATTTTGCATCTTCCAATCTTGGACGGTCTGGGATGCAGTTTAGATATTTGTCGAGCTTATTCTTAAACACATCTACGCTCACTCCTGATATATTCCTCAGATGAGCTGGCAACGCATTGAATAGATGCTGCATTATCGATGCTGGTGCGTAGTGGATTAATGTCCTGTGTGCTTTCCTTATTTTTCCTGGTATCGTTTTGGGCACTATTAATCTACCTCTGCTTGCTCTTTCTGATATTTTTAGTTCCATGATGTTTTCTGCTATTCCTTCTATCTATTTCCATGCCTGAATTATCATGTAGCGTTCTCTTCTCCTTTCTAGACTATATAATTTTAAGGATTGTAGTCTTTCCCAGTAGTCAAGGTCCTTAACTTCTTCTATTCTAGCTGTAAAGGACCTTTGTACACTCTCTATTTGTGCAATATCCTTTTGATAGTGTGGGTACCATATCATATTGCAATATTCAAGTGGACTACAAACATATGTATTATAAAGCATAATCATGTGTTCATCTTTTCTTGTTTTGAAGTGCCATAACAACATTCCCATTTTTGCTTTACATTTTGCTAGAAGAATTGCTATTTGATCATTGCATAACATGTTCCTATTCATCATCACACCAAGGTCTTTAACTGCTTCCTTATTTGTGATTGTCTCATTATTAGGTCCCCTATATGCATATAGCTTTCCTTCTCTGTCTCCATAATTTATTGAATCAAATTTATAAGAGTTAAATACCATCCTATTTACCTCTGCCCAATCATATACTTTGTTAAGGTCTCTTTGTAGAGCGTTCCTATCTTCATCACAAGTAATTTCTCTACTTATTCTTGTGTCATCAGCGAAACTACTAAAACTACCGAATTCCTAACCATTACTGTCTAGTCTTCATCATAATAACAAACAGTATTGCAGCTAACACCGTACCTTGTGGCACACCGGATATTACCTTAGCTTCATCCGATTTCTCATCGTTTGCAATAACTATCTGTTTTCTGTTATGTAAAAATTCTTTTAACCATCTTCCTACTTTATCCACGATATTGTGTTTTCTAATTTTCTTCGCTAATATATTATGGTCTACTTTGTCAAAAGCTTTTGCAAAGTCTAGATAAACCACATCTGTTTCATTTCCGCTTTTCATATTTTTGAATATGTTCTCACGGTGGACTAACAATTGGGATTGTGTACTTTTTCCGGGTATGAAACCATGTTGTCCTATATTAAACAAGTTATTTTTTATTAAATGTTTTATAATATTTTTCTTCATTACCCTTTCATACACTTTCATAATATGTGATGTTAGATCCACAGGCCTATACGTAATTCTACTTGCCTCTAGTCTTGATCCACTTTTGAAAGTAGGGGTAATATATGCTAATTGTGCTCATCATAAATCTTGCCTGTATCTACACTTTGTCTTAATAATATTGCAAGTGGCTTTGCGATAGAATGAACTACTTTCTTTAACAAAATAGCAGGAATTCCATCAGGCCCTGCTGCAGCTCCATTTTTAATTTCATTAATAGCCTGCACAATATCAGCTTCATTAATATCTATGTCAGCTAAATATTCACTATTTTCGTCCCTTACTTCTATATCATTATCTTCATTATCTATTCTAGGGGTGAATTCTCTCTTATATCGTTCTGCCAATATGTTGCAAATTTCCTTTTTTTCATTCGTTAATCTCCCTTCAATTCTTAGAGGGCCAATTTCTATTCTTCTTTTATTCATCTTTTTCGCGTATGAGTATAATAGTTTGGGGTTTTGCTTGATATTTATTAGGGTTTTTTCTTCCAAGTCCCGTTTTTCATTTTCATTTGATTGTATAATCTTTTGTTCTGCATTTTCTATCTTACTTTTTAGTTCTATAATTTCCATGCATTTTTTTTCTTTTGCAAGACCTTTTTTCCACTTTCTGATTTTCTGGAACAAGATCCTTCTGTCTCTTGGTATGCATGACTGATGTTTACTTTTCTTCTTCGGTATATATTTATCCACTATTTTCTCTAATATTTTATATAATATCTCCGTATTTACCCTTATGTCATCACTTACGAAAATGTTATCCCAATCTTTGTTTAATTCTTCATTTATTTCTGACCATTTTATACTTTTAATGTAGAAGTTGTATTTTCCATATCCTTCCCACTTTTTCATTTCTTGCTTATCTCTGCTTTCACTTGCTTTGGAATGGACTGTTAATTCTATGACATTATGGTCTGAAATACTCGCATCATAAACTATTATTTCTTTAACATAATTCATCTCGTTCACAAATACTAGGTCTAAAGTATTTTCCTTTCTTGTTGGCAGGTGATTTATTTGTTGAATGTGTATTCTAGTAGCATATCTAATAGCTTTTCGAATTGCCTCTTATCTTCTGCACTACTATTACTCTCTTTTTTATATGTATAAGTACAACCACAATCTCCTATTCGTTCTTTCCAGTCTACGAAAGGAAAGTTGAAGTCTCCAGATAGGAGAATAGTCCAGTCATTGTGCTTTCTACATATATCATCCAATTTTTCTATTATTAAGTCAAACTCTTTAGTATTAGGAGGTCTATATATTACTATGTTAATTAATTTTTCAGATTCAAATTCTACCGCTATTAGTTCACATTCTGAGTTACTATATTTCTCATATATTTTTCCTTGTTTTTTGTCTTTCCCATATATTGCGGTTCCCCCTTGATTCCTATTTTTTCTATCTGATCTATAAATTTGGAACCCTTTTATTTGATCATCATTCCCAGTCTCTTGGGAATACCAGGTTTCACTTATATTCATTATATCTATTTTCTTTTCAATTTGGGTTAGTTCTTCTAAGTACTCTATTTTTCTTTTTGAGTTACTCGTAACTAAACCCTGCGCATTCATCACTATGATGGTTTGCGTGTTTTCTCCTTCATTTAATATTAGTAGTAACAAGGATTTTCCCATGTCTCTTTCCTGTTCTGGTATGTTGTTCTTTAAATTTCATTTCCAGAAATTCTGACATTAAAAAATCAAACTTTTCCATAATATTTTATCTTCCTTCATCATAATTATTCATTTTGTGTCTGAATCTGCAATTTTCTCCGTTTCTGCAATATCCTCTTGCATAATAAATAGTTATTATCTCGAGTAGAATTTTGGAGCTGATGCTTTGAAATTTTTTGCTGACATCTCTGCATATCTCGTTGATGGCTAGCTTTTTTCTTTTACCTGATATTCTTTATTTGTTTCTTTCTTATTTTGGATTTTATTACTTGATTGATTATTTATTTGATTATGATTCATGGCTACAGGGTGCATATATTTACATTTTTTGTCGAACTTACATCCTTTTCCTTCTTTTAGGTTTTTGCATATTTTTGGATGCAGATCTCTGCATTCATCCTCATAGCCATCTAGGTATGCACATTTACCATATATTTCATAGTTGTGACATACCTTAGGATGTTTGTAGTAACATCTTTCTCCAAATCTGCAATTCCCTCGTTTCAAAAGGTTGCAGACTTTGTCTTTTTTGTCTATTTTTTCCTCTTTCCCGTCATTGTGTAGATCTGGGTAGAGCCTCTTCGGGATTTTCTTTTGTGTTGTCACATCGTAATTTATTTCTTCGTAAGTATGGTGCTTTATTGCCTCATATGTAGTATCAATGAGTATCTCTGCATCCATACTTTTATCTTTTTCTTTGTTTTCCATATTTTTTTCTGTCATTTCAGTTTTGTTTACTTCACTTCCGTTTTCCTCTTCTTCTTCTTCATCCTCAACTATTTGTACATTCAATCTTGATTTACTAACATTGTCTATCCACGATAGACATGTTGAACAAAATATTCTTGTATCTTTTCTCAAATCTTGCATTACCTCAGCACACTGTGGATGGGTCGGAATGTTGCATGCAGCACATTTTCTTATGAGGTTTTGTGGATTAACTATGCTATACCACACCTTACACAGTTTGCATGCTTTTGGCATTCTTTTTCCTAATGTATCAATTAGGATATTCACAAGGTTCACCTTATTCATTTTCTTTGTCGGAATATGTTGGTTTATGTATATTTTCTTTATGAGTCTCTTGACCACTTGGATTTTATTTGGAACTTCAATTATTTTCAAGATGTTTTCAGTTGATTTGTTCCAGTTTGAAGGATTATATCCTTCTAATATATCTATGAATGCTTTTGTATCTTTTTGGTTAGGACTGTTGCTGATCTCATATATGAGATATGCAAGTTCTCTTCCTGCTACCTCATCATATAGAGAATCTGCCAAGCAAGCTAAATTTCGCCATTTCTTACCGCAGTTGGAACTTACTGCCATCTTGTTCTGATTTACAGTATTTCACTTGTTAAACTAACTTAGAAGACGCTTTATCCTACTATTTTCACACTAATCTTATCACCGATAGTTCACGAACACTTCTAGATATTTCTCAAATTCTAGACGTATGTTAAACTTGTGACATCTGTTGATTAATCTGACTTCATGCGGCAACGTCTCACCAAGCAAGATGGCTACTACGAGAGAGAGAGAGAGAGAGAGAGAGAGAGAGAGAGAGAGAGAGAGTGTGTGTTGTCCTTACAGTATTTAAGAGAGAAATGGAATGATTATTGTATTTAAAATACTCAAGATATGAATTTTGTACTTACAGTTAATAGTATTATTATTGGAAAATATTAATGATTAACTTATTACATACATGTTCATGAAAATGATCTCATCTCAGTGAGAGAGAGAGAGAGAGATTACATAAAACCATTAAATTCGTTGACCATTGTATGGCATACTTAAGCTCCGAGTGTCACTGGAGTTGAGGTAGGGAAATTGATACAGAAAAAGACAAAGGGAAGAATTTTCTTTTGAAATTAGTCATCGTATTATTACTACTTCTATTATTATTATTATTATTTGAAAATATAATAAACACGTGCATCTACCATAAAAATTCTCTCATCTCAGTAAGAAAGAGGAGTTATCCTTACAAGTGAAATGGAAAGGTCATTTTCATCTCTTTAAAATACGACCATTATGAATTTTGTAATAAGTTTTATTATTATTATTATTATTAAATAACTGAAATTATCAATAAACATTTTATATACTAGTACCATAAAAATTCTTTCATCTCGGTAAGAGAGAGAGAGAGTGTATATCTCTCTCTGTTCTCTCAAAAAATACTTATAACGCTTCCAGCGAAAGAGAGGAGGGAGTTACCACTATGAGACATTATTATCTTGTGTGGCAAAAGAGAGAGAGAGAGAGAGAGAGAGAGAGAGAGAGAGAGAGTGTTAACCTTAAAAGTGACATGGATAGATTAGTACGTATTGTATTTCTTTAAAATACTATCACATACGAATTTTGTAATTACAGTTGTTATTATTATTATTTGAAAGTATTAAAAACAAATAGTACAAGTACATAAAAATTCTCGAGTCTCAGTAAATGAGAGAGAGAGAGAGAGAGGGGGGGAAATTTCAGGACCACGTGATTGCAACACTGCAGCTCTTCCCCCTCCTGGCTGTCACAGAACTTTATATATCTGACAGTTTTAGTACCTGGATCTCGAGGAAAGGTTACTTGGAGAAGACTGGGATTTCCTTCATTCTTCCATAATTTTTTAAATTTAAGCTAAAATCTTACTAATTCACTATGGTATTTTCTTTAATGAATTGATATTATTGCTGTATAAATTAATATTAATATTTGAAAATAGTAAATCATTTATTTATCATACAAAAAAACACACATCTTTGTAGTAGAGAGAAATTTTTTTTTATAATGTGATATCATTTCAACTTATTAAACTTACTGATACAGTATTAATCAAAATTAATATTTGAAAATTAGTAAATAATTTTTGTATTATAAAAATGTATTTAGTCATGAAAATAAACATCAAAATACACTAATTAGTGATTATTTTCGTCAGAAAAGAGAGAGAGAGAGAGAAACTGTGCTAAACTATATAAAGGATTCTTATCATAGTATGAATTTTTTAAAAGCGTCTTAAACTCGAAGTGTCGGAAGCGTCAGCGTTGTAACCCAGGGTGGATTTTTCAATATTTAAGAAAAAGCATCGTAACCTCGGAACGTCATAAGCCGGGGACCGCCTGTATATAGATATATATATATATATAGATATATATAGATAGATATATAGATATATATAATATAAGTAGATATATATATATATAGTATATATATATAGATATATATCTATATAAGGATTTTTTCCCCATATAGGTAGTTATGGTAGACAAGTGGAAAGTTAAAAGTAGAAATTTAATTGATGTACAGATATATGTATCAGTATTGCTTTTGTATTTTAGCTCTTCTCAAATTTGCATTCCTGGCCTTTAGGGAACATTTTTTAGCTATCAAAAGTATTGCATTAGGTTTTAAGGGTTTTTCAACAATTCACTTCAACCTTTTTATATTTGTGAACATTACTTATGGAATTTTGAGGTTTAGAAGATTCAAGTTCTTTCTTGTATTATTTGTATTGTGAGGATTGTATGTAATGCTGTCTCTATTTTGTTCTTTTTGAATATGTTCATGACAAGGTTTTAACACTAACTGCAGTAAAATGTTTTTCCTTATTGCTATTCTTGTTTTTGTTTTAGATTTTCTTTAGTTCGAGATTTAAAAAACTGCCAAGTGGAGATAAATTCAACATTGTTCTTAAGCACTCAATGGCCAAATGCTAGGCTTGACAGCCTAAATTTCATAATATCGTCACTCATGTTAATAATGGCAAAGACAGAGCAATTTATTTATTGTGTAAGAAAAGTTACATTTTTCCACATTTACACATGGGATAGCATTTACACACCACATGTACTTCTGCAACGAATTTCTTAACACAAGTTTCTTAACATAATCCATGTTCTTCTTTATCAAAAAAAATTTTGCAATAAATTAACAAAATTTCTTCATAGAAACTAACATATAAAAAACTAAGATTAGACGTAACCTTACAAAACAAAACCCTCCCAATTGAACTTTCCTCTCTCTCTCTCTTTCTCACTTAAATTCATACATTATTATGATCTACGATAAAAGTGTAATATTCAGCTATCAAGCTTCCATTCATTTCACGGTGACAGTCCAAAATGTGCTCTCACGACTAACACACTGTAAATGAAGTGCATGGAAATTAAATTAAAAAAAAATAATGCAAGCCCATTTCTGAGAGGGAAAACCCTACTTTACAGTGCATGGAAAAAGGCAGGCCCTTGTTTTTAGAGGGAAGTGCCTTAATCAACATCACTTTCAAAATTAAATATACATATATATATCTGTTTTCATTCCCCCAAACCCACTAGTGCCTAAGAATAAAGATCATCATCGTCACCATCCGCTCCGAAGTTACCACCTTCACCACTTCCACCTCCTCGGCCTTGCTGATCAGGGAACCTGAAGTTTGAGCCAAAGCCTCTGCTCTGCTGAAGTGTTTGTGAGAACATCTCATATTTGCGGATGTCATTATCCGATACTGAACGCCTGGCAAATTTCATGGCTTCTTCAAAGTGGTCCCTGGTAATCTCTGGAACTGGATCTTCTTCCTCCATCTGCAAGAAGGAAAATTGACATATCCTTACTTAAAACTGCTCTACTCTACCATCCTCTTCAATATTTTAATGCAAAGAGCTAGTCAACTTACTTTACACTTGCAGCTTACAAGAAATATATTCTCCTTATACTTAGACACTTCTAACTGACAGGAACTATATTCTCCTTACACTTTTATTCAAAACTAAGTGCTGGCTTAGTTATGAAATACAGTAGAACCCCAGTCCTTCACCCTATTAGAACTTGACATGATCGAATTTCAACGCATCAACAGCTTGAACAAAAAACTGGAATCTGCTGATGAACCATATGATTTTTGCAAACAAAAGTGTTTCAGTCAGTTCCTGTTGGTGGCATTATTGTTTAAAGCCAGCTAGCTTTCTCTGCTCCTATTGTTTCAGTGAGTAGATGATTGTACATGAATATTTCCTTAGTTTGTGTGGCTTTTTGTACTGAATTTAGATTCAATCATGGATCTCCACAGCAGCCATTGCACACAAGCAGAGAGGAAAATGCTAAGAACCACAATTGAACTTAAGGTGGAGATTATTGACAAGTATGAGGCACTTGTGTGACTAATTTAGCATCTTATTTATATATTTTATTAATTTACTGTAATAATTAGGCTTGTTTTTCAGTTTTTTTTTTTAGCAAAAAACTTTTGCCTACCAAGTACAGTACATACTATACCTAGCCTAGCCTATGGTGGTTGGTCTAACCATCAGCACGCGAGATGTACCATTCATTTACATCCATTTACTTTCTACTTATTCGTTGTTAAAATGGATGTTTGTAATGTTTTGTGAACTTTTTCAAGTTATCCTAGTGGGGTCCCTTGGCACCAAGTATTGTGGGTACTGCTGTTCCCTTTGGTTTGGTTTGATAAGTGAATAATTTACATCAGATATTCCATCACTTTCTGTGTATTCATCTCCTGCAGTTAATTTGCAATACTTCAGCATATTGCACCCATACTTTCACATTATTTAAAAAGAGTATTTTAACCAGGTCACTGCTTCCTAATCGAACATGTACGTCAAAGTTTCGATTTGCAATAACAGATTGTCATGATTGTTCCCAAACAAACCAACCCTTACATCTGAAATTGAGAGTAAATTTCTTCCAGCACACACAACATTCAATAGAACTCAATAAACACTATACAACAACAGAAAAACTCATTTTACTTACATCCATATTATCGCCGGATTCTCTTTCTCTTTCCCTCTTTATGTCTGCCTCAATAGCCTGGCGAATAGCTAATTTACAAGCTCGTTGACAAATTTCTGTTAGATCAGCGCCCGAGAATCCATGAGAAACCTTGGCAAGATAGTTCAAATCGACACGCTAGAGGTGAAAAAAAAAAAAAAAGTTTTAGTTAAAAATGAACACAACAGCAGCTAATCTAACTATACAAGTGTACAGTATTCAAGAGAAACAGGTAAACATTAACAAAAAAAAACTGCATTACCTTGGAAACTGGAGACTTTCTTAAACAAGCTTTTAAAATCTGTACTCGAGACTTTTCATCAGGGAGAGGGATGTAAATCAACTGGTCAAGACGACCAGGACGTAAAATTGCAGGGTCAATGATGTCTGGTCGATTTGTGGCTCCAATGATGAAAACATTCTTCTTTGCTCCCATACCATCCATTTCAGTTAGGACCTGATAAAGAAATTTCACTTAAAATACAAACACAACTAATACTGGCTTATGGAAACAAATACTAGTTTTCACTATAGCTTCCACATTCAGGAACACATCATAAAATCTAATAAAGTCTCCAACTGCATTATCACCTTCATTCCCAATGTTACATACCTGATTGATGACACGATCTGCAGCACCGCCTGCATCACCCAGAGATCCTCCTCGAGCCTTTGCAATACTGTCCAACTCATCAAAGAACAAAACACAGGGGGCAGCTGCTCTTGCCTGAAAACAGAAAAAAAATCCTTGGGTCTATGTTACCTGGAGAAACAGTACAGTTAGAGAAGGACAAATCATTTGATATATTCATCAGCAATCCCAATTGAAATGAAAACACACTCAGCAGATTCATTTAGAGAATTATAAAGGACATAAGTCATTATCACCCAGTTAGTGGCATTGGAGATGCTGAAGGGCCAAACGAGAATAGATTTTCACTAACCCTTAGATTCAGCAGACTGAACACAGAAACAATAAGGAGGCTATGGACAGATTTATAAAGTATAGTTTAAAAACATATCTGAATATTTCTAAAGGAATACGTAGTTCTGCAAGGGGGGGGGGGGGGGGGGGGGGGGAATGATTAAACATAATTGAGTGAAAAATGTACTTGGTTTATGGACAGCCTTCTGAAATGGATTAAGTCTATTAATCTAGGTATGACTTATCAAACGACAGCTGAAAGGTAAATAAGAGATAGGTTGAACCATTCAAGGCATGGATAAGAGGTACACTACTGTTATAGCTTTTACCATGCCTAGTACAGAACTCTTTCAACACAAATGCCAGTCCTTAAAATTAATAGAAATGAGAGTAAGTTCAAAGACAATAAATTATATGGTACCTTACCTTATCGAATACATCCCTCACATTGGCTTCTGATTCACCAAACCACATAGTCAGAAGTTCTGGTCCCTTTATCGATATGAAATTGGCTTGACATTCATTTGCAATGGCCTTGGCTAACAGTGTTTTACCTATGAACAATATCAAACTTCCAGTCAACTCCAGTGGCATATATATATAAACTAAACTACTACAACGTTCATTCATAGAGTTCACATCTTAAATTCCATTAAAACAAAACAAGGAGCTCATGAAATAAAATGCAAATTCTTTAGGTTCCCATCTGAAGAGCTAAAAATAACTTCCACCATTAACTCAATATAACCTCAGTGTGTTTCTTTTACATGCAATATGTATACAGGAAAAAAAAAATTAAGACCTCATCTAACTTACCACATCCAGGGGGACCATAAAACAGTACACCTTTGCTGGGGGTCATACCAAACTTCAGGAACTTCTCGGGATGCTCCACAGGGTACTGCACCAACTCCTGCAATGGTAAATAATTGTAGAGAACATGATACTACCTCTACCTTAAAAAGTTTCTCTACAATCAGGTGAATAAACAAATATACAACTCACAGAGAGAGAGAGAGAGAGAGCAAAGTTTAATACCGAACTGGTCATTTACCTGAAGCATCATAATTATTTACCCAGAAAGATTCATGACTTAAATTATTTCCAATATTCAATTTACAGCGAGTAGACAAATTTGACATAATATAAGAAGGATCCAACGGTAGCTGACAGCTCATGAGAAATTTATGGGAAGTTACAATAATGCCTGTAGTAAGGTTAAGGACACGTCCAATTTCTGAAGGGCTAAGAAATTTTTTTTCTTTGTACTTCCAATATAATGGAATATTAAGGCCAATAAGGAAATTCTGTGATCTCTTCATGTTGCTCTTACCATAACATGTCATTTGTATGACTGTGACTAATGTACTTAGCAGAAACTCATGTAAATTGTGCCATCTTCATGTTACTCCTAACACACTATGTATTTATATGACTATAACCAATATAACCGCAAGGACTAGTCTTTTAAGTGACCTAACATTACATCTTTAAACACATTGCATGAATATCTCTTAAAAACTTTTTCTAAGTATCGAAACACTGTTTGCAATTGTTCATTAACACCAAAATGATGTTACTTCTCCCACATGTTCAAGTTGCCAATATTTCTGACCTGTATTCTTTTTGCAATCGAGTTTTGGGTTCACTGTGATCAAGATATTTTATACCCTAAAGAAATATAAATCCCATTCAAAATGTACATGTTAAGCCAACATCCAGTAAAACTACTACCCTCTTTAGTTAATTTACAGCTGAGGATATTGACAATTCTGTCAATGGGTCTAATGAAGTAAGGATATAATGTTCAGTCTATCTAGTTTACAGTCGTCTTAAAGATCTCTATTCTACACGAGGTGGATTGAGTATATATAAAGGGAGCTAGTGCAATTACAATATCACTGACATGGAAGCCCTAGACAAATGCATACAATACCATGGTTAAGTGCAGACTTTAAGATCTGGACTGGAGAGAAATTCATTAAGTGCACACGATTCCAAACAGTGGAGAAAATTTCATGATTAACCACCGTAAAAAAAAATAATAATAATCTGATGTACAAAATATATTTGACAATGACTTGATACTTATTAAAGTTTTGCTGTAAAGCATAAATCTTATTGGTAACCAGCAACAACTTTTAAGCATAAAACTTATTGGTAACCAGTGACAACTTTTAATAGTCCTTGAAGATTCATTTTAATAGTGTTTGAAGGTTTACAACTAAATTTTCCATGACTAAGTAAAAAAAAAAAAAAAGATGTCCTCCAAAGACAATTATACAACCTGAATTTCCAGTAAAAAATAATCTCACTAAATCATAGATGATGCCATGGAAAAACATACCTGTAACTCTCTCTTGACATTGTCCAAACCACCAATATCACCCCAGGTAATGTTGGGAACTTCCACCACAGTTTCACGCAAGGCAGATGGTGAGCTCTTACCCATAGCAAATCTGAAGTTCTCCATGGTAACTGCCAAGGAATTCAATACCTGGAAATAATATTCCATTTAATTTCTACACCAAAAAATAATCAATTAATTCAATAGACAACACAATCAATATTCAAATAGTATAAAATTTCCTGAATTTCTTATCAATGTCACCTAGTAGACAAGATTAATATGTAACAATCACTGCAATATCAACTTTCCTAGAAAGTGGGGGGAATGGATGAAAAGTAAATGGCAACAGGGGGAATACAATGCATACTATATGTGGCAGCTCATTTACATGATGGACAAGAAGACTTCGGCTCTTTTTAAAATTGAATTGAATATGGAATTTAGCCCATAGGCCCAGCACTGGGACCTATGAGGTCATTCAGTGCTGAAAAAGAAATTGACAGTACAATGGACCCCTGTAATCGGTTCTACGGATTTGCAGACTATTTTACCTCTGCATCAATCTGGTCATCATCAAGATCAATGAGATCCATTTTCTCACGGATCTGTTGGAGTGCAGCTTCCGAGCACAAAGCAGCTAAATCAGCCCCAACATGACCATGAGTTTCTGCTGCAATCTGTTCCAAATCCACATCATCAGACAACTTCATATTCTTTGTGTGGATTCGTAGAACTTCAAGGCGGCCTAAAAACAAGAATGAATTCACAATTATTTCTATAGTGCTCCCCAACTTTTATGCGGTATTAAGTTCTAGAACCTGCCGCAGATATCCAAAAAACACAGAATTTTAGGCTATAATTGTTGTATATATGTCATCACAATGTGAGAATTCATTAAGTCCACATACCTGTAGTGTCGGGAATGCCAATATCAACCTCTCTGTCAAAACGTCCAAATCGCCTGAGGGCAGGGTCAATGGAATTAGGTCTGTTCGTAGCAGCTATGACAATGACATGGGCTCGCTGTTTTAAACCATCCATGAGTGTCAGTAACTGTGACACAATACGCCTCTCCACCTCACCATGAGTCTGCAAATTTAAGTAAATTAGTCACCCTATATCAAAGAAGAAGACAAATTTTTATCCATTCTTCACACTATAAAAAAAAAAAATTAAAAAGTAAGTTGCTCAGTACCTTCTCTCTCTTAGGAGCAATAGCATCCAATTCATCGATGAAGATGATGGCAGGAGAATTCTTCTCAGCTTCTTCAAATGCCTTTCGAAGATTGCTTTCGGATTCACCTGCAGACATTGAACATATTAAGTTCACACGCATCAGGATTAAAAAATTTTACATGGTTAATGAACATCTAAAAAATCTCATCCCTCCCATACTTTATGTCTTTATGTCTCTACGTGTATATAGATTAGCGTTCCTTCTTAGAGCAGGTAACGAGTTATTCACTCGCTTGCCTACTATACAACCTACCCAGTCTTTACCTGCTGACCTATCTTCACCCATATCAATCAAGTATACAGTACTAGTTGAACAGGTAACTCACAGTCTTCTCTTTTCTTTTGAAATTTTACTAAATGTAGGATGGTAATACTGATGGGCATTGACAGCTTCATCAAAACAGCAGACCCCCCTAATTCGCATTCTCAAGATTCGCGGACTCGCCTATCATAGTTTCTTCTATGGATTATATCTACCCATTATTTGTGGAAAATCTGCCTATTCACTGTATTTTTAACTGAGAATTCACTAATTACTGTAGTTTAATTTTAATTTCATGACTAAATGCACTTTTTGTGATAAAGCTATTCATATATTCAGGTATAAACATTTAAAAGTTTTTTTTTTTTTTTTTTTTTAGTAGAACTAACAAAATAGGCAGTTCAGGTAGTTCCAAGTTCTTTTTTGGATTGGTTCTAAGTATTTGCAGATTCTGGCTATTTGCAGGGGGGTCTGGTACATAGTGTTTGTTTGTATGGTGTTTTTACGTTGCATGGAACCAGTGGTTATTCAGCAACGGGACCAACAGCTTTACATGACTTCCGAACCATGTCGAGAGTGAACTTCTATCACCAGAAACACATCTCTCACTCCTCAATGGAATGGCTGAGAATCGAACCCGCGACCACCGAGGTGAGAAGCAAACACCAAACCAACCACGCCACTGAGGCGCTCTGGTACATATCCTCCGCAAATGCGAAGGGTCCACTGTACAAGCTTTTCTTACTAACCTGCCAATTTGGACATTATTTCTGGTCCATTTATTAGGAAGAAGAATGCTCCTGTCTCATTAGCAACGGCCCTTGCAATTAATGTTTTTCCTGTACCTGGAGGTCCATACAAGAGAATACCTGCAAATGGCAACTGCATTAGTGTTTGTGTTATCCAAGTCTGAACTATGACATAAGCTATCAACTTGACATGACGTGACAACAGACTGACACTAGCTTTAAGTCACTATTATGTATAACCAAGTTTTACAATGGAAAAAAAGAAAATGCATGATTCACCTCTTGGTGGTTTGACACCAATAGCTTTGAATAGGGAAGGATGACGGAGTGGAAGCTCGACCATTTCTTTGATTTGTGCTAACTGCTTTCTGCAACCTCCAATGTCATCATAACCCACCTCATTTAGTTGTTCTTCTTCCTCCTGAAGTAAAATAAGACCCACTTCAAAATAAGCCTTAACTCAAAAGCTATTTTGGTTCAGGAAAAAATATTATTAATAGGGCTTAGTTTTTCCAGACCTCTGAGTCTTAAGTAGACTCTTCTCGGGCTGGTTATTATTAACAAGTAATGGATTCCTATATGGCATTCTTAACTGAAGCGGAAGCTGAAGAACTCATGAAAGGGGAAAATTGAAGAGACAGAGTAGATGAAAAGTAAAATTAATTGCAGCTGGGGCCAGCGAGACACACGCGCACACACACACAGTGAAGATTTTACAATTTACTTTGTGGAAATGCTGACAAGAAGGAATGAGGATGCTTGTTGCATTCAGAGTAGCATATAAAGACAGTACAAAATCCACTGGTAATGGGGCAGAGAAATGACAAATTTTCTAAGAATTTTTACTTTTCATACGCAAACAAACCTTCAGTCTTAACGATAGGATCACTTCTAGCACCTAGCTAAATTCTGGTAGAGTGCTGGAGAAACCAGACAAAGTAGAGTAGGCACATTGGCCAAAGACAAAATGGGTGCAAGGCGATAGAAAGGCAAATAAAAGAAAAGAGTTGGGTGGAATAATGGGAAAAGAAAAATTGTTTTTGGATTATTCCCCAGAATCACAAAGACCAGAGGAAAAGCAAGATTTTTCAGAAAGACTAAGATAAGAAGCCTTCTCTAGTACATGTATCTGCATGTAAAAAAAAAAAAAATGATTGAAACTGGCAACTTTAAGATTGGAATTTCCCATTAATGTATATGCTAGGATATCATTTCCCCTTAAAGCTCAGTATGTCTGCTTTACACATATCTCTGTCAGAGTTAACCTAATCTCCCATAAGCTAATCCTAAACTAACCTAATCTAATTTCTGGTGACATGCACAACTCAATCCAAAAAAAAAACCATGCTGATATGCTGCTGTTCTAGCAAAGGCCTCATATGCAGCAAGAAAAATGCCTAGGTCAGACAGATACTAATAAAACCTAAAAAGTCCTACAACAACGGATTGAGTTAGTTTTGAATATGTTAACACATAAAATATAGCTTGGGAAAAGGAGGGAGAAGCAGTCCATACACTGGAATTTTATCAAAGACAATGACTGAAATTGGTAAATGCAAATGTTTATGAATCCTAGAGAACTGATAGGATGCAGGAGGGCAGGAGCCATATCAGACTGACTTTATAATGAAGATACAGGAAGCATCAAATTAAAGGAATGTACCGTTATAAAGGGTCAGGCTAGCTCAACTCCACGTAGATTGCTGGAAGCTAATTTAATAATGAGGGGTCAACTCTGCTGGGACCAAATACAGCAGATTTTGTCACAAGATGTGCTAAGGGTTAAAAATATATATTGAAGTACAGAAATATTTTGTCTGAAACTTATTTGGGGAGCAAATAGGGAAAGGAAGGGAATTTAGAACTCTCTTGTGATGGATAGGTAGATCTTAGAATTTGTAGAGCACTTCCTATTACCTTGGGGGCACACTTGACTGTGTGAAGCAAGACTTGAAAGGGCAGTAAGAGACAAGATATAGCAAGGATAAAATGACTAGCTAAAGTACTGGTAAATAACAATGTCTATTAAGTAAATGGAGCAAAGATTTACAAAAGGACAGGGCATGTAAGACCTGTAATACTCTACACTGCAGAAACATGGGCACTAGGGAGGAAAATGAAGCTTTTGAAAATGTATCATCACAGTGAGTTGATCCATGGAAGAAGTAAAGTGGGAAAGTCATACTAGGATTGAGGAACTGTTGTCAAGAAGTGGTATTACGTGGCAGTAAACAAAAAGGCAATTGAAGAGATTAAGAAGGTTTGTATGATAAAGGACAAGGAATAATCGATCAGAGTAGCAGTAGATAGGGTGGTAGTAAGATGAAGAACTGCCAGAAACCCCTTAAAACACTGGATAAGGGGTCAGATGAGGACCTGGACCTACAAGGTTCAAACATTTATCAGAAGAAAGTAGAGATCTATTTCACAACAACCCTCATGAAAGGAAAAGTTGATATACAATCATGTTAAAAAAAAAAAAAATTTCATAACAGCCTGAGAAATCAGCCTGAAATTCTCTTGCATTTCAAGATGAGAAACCATTTGAAAGACAATAACAAAAAATATTTACCTCGCGTTTCACAGGTTCACCTTCACAATATATGACTGTGTCCTGGGATACAATGCAGTAAGGGGCTGGGTCTGTCTCTACAACCTTAAACTCAACTGCTCTCATACCACCACGGACCAAGAACAAATCTCCCTTGTGAATGGGGCGATAAGCCTCTAAGAAGTATGGCTTCAAGAAAACCTGAAATGAAAATTAATGCAGGTAATCCATAATTAAAAACTGCATTCCATGCTTTATTTTAATGCTATAGGTCAGAAAAATAAACGCATATATAAAGGACCAACAATTTTCACATATTGCTCATGATTCCACAGGTCTATCAATAATTAGAAAATGGGAAATTTTAAAGTTAAAAGTTACTGCAAATGAAAGCTCATTTTCATAAAGCATATGAACATTACTGTATTACCAAAAAACTAAAAAATCCACTTACTTCAAATATGTTGCCTGTTAGACCCTCAACTGTATCATCAACAGGTAGTACGTGAATGCGTTTGCCATACTTGACATCTGGACACTGTTGAATTGCAACAATATCTCCCAGCCTAATGCGTAGATTATTTCTTACCTAGAAGTAAATTGGTTATTTTACAAATCCAAAACTATATACTTTTTTTTGTCCAAGATGATATGAATTCACATTATGTATTATACTAATTTACATTCTATGGGCCAAAAAATCGCCAGCACAATTAGGTATTCCAGACTCTAACTGGAAAGAAAAAAAACCACAAGCTAAGTCATAAGATAAATCTAACATGAACAAACATTAATATGACCAATTAATAGTATAGAGATAAAAACAAATCCTAAATACAGCTTTGAACTTACAACACGGTTCATACGAATCTTGTCATCGGACATAGTCTCATCTGACAGAACAATGCACACAGTTTGTTTCCTTTTCTTTCCCTTCAGTAAGACAGTGTCACCCCTGAATAACTGCAGCTCATCCATCTTTGCTTGTGACAAAGCAACGACAGAATTGTCATCATTGACTGCATCTTCTACGATAAGGCGGTTGGGCTTCTTCTTCTCCTTCAAAATAGCAGTAGCTAAATCATCCCTGTAACGAAAGCATTAGGTTAAAAACAACTGAATGGCAGATTTTCATAACCGTTATATAGTACACCATTTTTCAACCATTCTGTTAACTTTTGGTGTAATGAGTAAGGGATTTCAGCCTGAGTTTGTCCTTCAATAAGTCTGCCTATCTGTCAATGACAGTTTGCTGTAACTGGGGGATTCTTATATCTGTGATGCAATGTCTGTTTTGCAAACTTTTTTGATGCAATAATTTAAAAGATTCCAGTTTGATATGTTCCTTGGTAATTCAGCCAAATTACAAAATGGCAGTGGCTACAAACAAACGCACACAACACTGTACACCTGCACATTAGGAGTCTTGGACTAACCAGGAATATCAAGAGTATCTGCCCAATCACAAACACACAGCTTGCCACTATACCCCATAGTGTCGTAGGGTGACCTGTTACACACACATACTCTCAGGACATGCAAATGAACAGAGCCAATTATTCTATGAATACAAAGGCCAAAGTCCAAACAAGAAAACTGTTTGGGGCAACGTATCTCAGAAGAAACTGGGAGACACTGGTTTATGAACACACAAAACCCAATGTCAACTCTGGCACACATTCCATCCACATGTAAGCGAACATTGCCAACCTCCATAGGAGGCAGGCACCCACTAAAAAGTGTAATTGGAGGAGTTTTCAAACAACTCCAGGGACCACCTTCTGCTTTCTATGTGAGAGAGAGAGAGAGAGAGAGAGAGAGAGAGGAGAGATGAGAGAGAGAGACGAGAGAGAGAGAGAGAGAGAGAGAGAGAGAGAGAGAGAGAGAGAGCGTTGCTCCAGTGACCACCTTCGGGGGGCAGCAGCTGTTGAAGAAGCTGTAAAAAAAATGAGCAGAAAGATTTATGCTTGCTTTCTTAATCTTACTAATGCTTTCTTCATCTTACTACATCCATGGTTAATGTAGGTAACTGCATTGGACAAGCACAGGAAAGACTACCACTGCAGGTGGCTCAATAACATTGAGCTCCTTAGCAGGAACAGCAGCAAGGAACAGGGGACCCCACTGCTAAAGGTAAGAGCTCTAAAAATAAAGTGAATGCTGGGTTGCCTAGAATAACAAGGAACAGCAATATGTGTGTATACTCCATTAAAGGCTGTGGGGACCCCAAGCATGACCTGCAGTCTCACCTGGGTAACCCTCAGTGGACACCTGGTCAGTACTTGTTGTCTACCTTCACAAATCTAACAACCGACAACAACCCAAGCCAGAGGAGAACAAGCAGAAGTGGCAGGGAAATAGAAAAGCCAGTCTGGGAGGAAGGAAACAAAAAAAAAATATTACTTGTACTAAAAAATTTCCACAACCCACAAATGATGAAGCAAAGTGCTTAGCTTACAGCATGTCAGTAGGGGGTTTCCCTCTATTCAACAACTTACTATCCATTGATCAGCTTATTACACAATTCAACAACCATTTCCAGCTTGCACTATGTAATACTCCTACACAAAAGGAGACCGTTTGCATTTCATGAGAAACAAACAATGGCCATTTTGAATACCTTATCAAATTTAACATTAGAAATGGTTGAAAGTATTTGTATTTCAAGAACCAAACGATGATTGTCATTTTTAATAACTTATTCGCTAACGCCATATTTAACATTGGAGATGGTTGAAAGGTCATTCAGGCATTTCCACCATAGGAAACAGATATTGTTTGGGGTAATTTAAAAATTGGGTGGGAGAGAGGTGTCAATACTTCTACTGCCCATAAATTCACTAATGGCAACTTTTACACTGGCTAAAATCACGAATCTGGCATCTGAGGACTTCAGTTCTGCTTCTGACTTCAAGGGACAATGTACTGCATCTATGTCTCCCATAATGTCCTTTTATAAATTTGCTCATAAATATACCAAGTGATTGCTGTTGGTTTTTGTTCTTGTCTTTTACGATAGTAATGTATGTCGGCTGTAAAAGTGATTTTGCAAAGAAATATTAGAAAAAACATGTACAAATATAAAAGAATTTGTTATTGGTTTCATTTCCTATCTGTTTTGATAGGGTGTGAGCTGTAATTATAGTTTTACAAAATAAAATTATTAAAAACAACATATATAAGTTGGTAATATTTACAATTGTCTTGAAAATGAGATACCCCCAGAGGATTGTAAATAGTCTTTTTCAAACTTCTTGTGAAAGGTATGGAAAATTTGTCAGAATTTTTTTTTTACTTTCACAGTGTGTCTCCATACCATCCTCTTTCCATCGAAGTTTTTTTTTTCGTAAACTGGCTTACCTCAAAGTTTACCTGGCCTGAATTGCCTAACATTTTTACTTGGTTAAAAGCCTAAAAAAATTAATACGTAAAGTACCAGTCTTTGTGAGTATTCAGTTTAACAATGACTTGCTTTGGTGAGAAGTGTTGTCAAAATCCTGTTACAAATTTATATTATCGGTATATTTACTTGGAAGGGGGTAAATACTGCACTGCTATATTCCCCCCACTGAGGGAGAAAAAAAAAAAAAAAAAAACTGGCTGAATAATTCAATTACCAAGACTGAGAATGGGAAAAGAGACACCGGGTGCTGAGGGTTGGGATGGGGGGAGCTTAACCAGTTAGGACCCACTAGGAAAGATTAGGTTGAAATTTATTCACTATTGTGTTTCACTTTGGTGCCCATGAACTTGAACAAATACAAAATAAAAAGTAGGCTATAAAGACAAGCACTGAGGCACTGTTATCTATCCAGGTCTTAGGACAGAGAAAATGGAGTTGGAGTGGTTGCACAGCAAGACACAAGGGTCTAGAAAATAAAGGAGATGATGTACAAGGGCCTTACACATGAAACTGGGAAAAAAGTAAAGTAGTTGCACTTAAAAACGATAGTGAGAGAGGAGGTACACCAATTTTGAAAAAAGTTAAGTACACCTTAGTTTTACCAGACCACTGAGCTGATTAATAGTTCTCCAAGGGTTGGCCCGAATGATTAGATACTTTATATATGGCTAGGAACCAATTGGTTACTTAGCAATACGACCTTCAGCTTATTGTGGGATCCAAACCACATCAAGAAATTAATTTCTATCACCAGAAATAAATTCCTCTGATTTTGCATTGGC
>NC_061096.1:35106532-35225890 GCF_015104395.2 Macrobrachium nipponense
CAAAATCATTAAGGTCAATGAAAGGAAACGCAGCATCTTACCTCGGGGATACAACAGCTCTGGTCTGTACCAGACTACAGGGCACCCTTATGAGGTGCAGTTACATAGGTAACCGACCTTTCTCAATCTCACCCAACCGCATGTTGGATTTTACTGGCAGGGTGAAGAACGAAGTCAGTGTTACTGTCTAGTTTTCTTGTAAATATACCTATTTATATCGCGAAGTTGTACATAAAAGCATTATGGCGAAGGGGATAAGAGGAAGAGCTGCACAGGCGAAGAACAACGAAGAAAATGAGAAAACGCCGAAAACCGAAGACACCAAGCCTAAGGAAGAGGATGATGCAGGTGGTGCAGAGGGTGAAGAGGAAGAGGGGGAGGAGGAGGAGGTCCTCTTTCCCCAAATGGGTCCATGTTTCGGAATCAAAAACAAATTTCTGAGGATGAAAAAGATGCGAGAAGTCAAGGCTGAAAGAGTAAAGGTAAACAGCATAGCCTAACTAGAGGAGTTAGCCTACCTAGGCTAGGTAGCTACTGTAGGCTAACCTAGCATAATCATACCGGAAATTCCATATGGAAGTTGGAACTTGCCTAGGTTCGCCAATTCTATCAAGTCTAATAAAGTCTAGTACAGTGGTGCTCAAATCTCATGCGACATGATTCTTTTTGTAGGTAGTAGCATAGCCTATTGTCCAGATTCTCAGACTCAACGTGATGTTGCCAAGTAGTGTTATACTTTCTTTTTTTTTCTAATGCCATACCTACATGTCATAAATTTTTTGAATTCACAGCTAGCCCTATTTTCCTTATGGCTATATAAATATTATTCCTTTTATGCATTGGTATAATTCGTAATCTCTGTGATTTGAACTGATTTTCTTTTTTTACGCTGCTAAGTTCAAAGTGCGGTGTGATAAGGTTAGCTGTGCCATCAATGAAAGCACACTTGTTCCGATACGTAATACAAACCATCGGTCCTTTAACAATAGGAAGTAGCTAAGCGGCAGCTGGAACGGTCGTAAGCTTCGAACAAGGGGAGAACGGTAGTTAACTGCTTGTCCGACAGTCGCGCGCCGCGCGACTGGGAGGTAAACAAATCACTTTTGCTTTCGGCCGCGGGTGTGAAGGACGTGTTCGTCATCGCTCTCTGCCCGCTTCATCGTCGTATGCTTTGTTTATATTGTGTTTTCTACTAATGGTTTGTTTGACTTGAAAATGAAACTGTAAGTACACTGTTTTCATTTTCATTACTTAATTATGAACCTTGAATATGTCTCGGTGCCGAGGGCGGGCGCGCTCGCGCCGAGTCATGTATTTGGGCGAAAGGGTGTAATTGAAAAATGTAAGTACTTTTTCATTATATTTTTGCCCTGTGCGTTCGTTACCGAGAGTGTGAGTGCGCTCGGCACGAACTTTTAATTTTGTATATAGAATGCAATGAAAGTGGATTCGCAATTGCAATATTCTTTTCATTTTCATTTATTGGTTGCATGAATTTAATCTGGATCAATTTTCGTTCTTACCCGGGAATTGATCCTTACGATTTTTTTATGTGAAAATGAAATCGCAAGTGCAGTATTCTGTTTCATTTTCATATATATATGATAGCATCATATTATTGGATCAAGTTTCCGTTCTTACCCGGGAATTGATCTTTTCTCCTTTAAGTTCTATGAAGTGAATCGCAAGGGCAGTATTCTGTTTCATTTTCATATTACTTTTCACTGCTGTGCGGGGGTGGGGGAAGCGAAGGTCTGCCAGGAAGTTGGTAGCCGATTCTTCGTCTTCCTTCCTGCCCCCCGCTCAGCTTCTTCATTGTATTTTGTATGTGGGGGCTTCCTTGCGTTCGGGGTGGGGCATGTCTTCCCCCCGTGCGTGAGGGAACCCCTCTTACTAATCTATCTATGTTACCGCAGGTGCTACATCCGTGGGAGACGACCTTGAATGTAGATGTAGATCCTCACGAGGTTTGTACTCGTTGTCGGGGGCGAGAGTGCTCCCGCAACGAGCCCTGTGTAACGTGTATGCATTCGTCAGAGGCGCAGTGGGTGCTGTACGAGGACACAAGAAGTCATCGGAAGTCCAGTGACTCCTTTGGTAACGGACGTCCAGTTGTACTCGGGGTCTTCCGTCCGCTCTGGGGGGGTGGGGGGGTCCTCTCAGGCGCGAGGAAGCCCCTCTAATTAACCCGACTGTTGCTTCCGCAGGTTTTGCCATCAGCGAGGACGACCTGGGACAGGTGTGAGAGTCGCTGGGACTGCAGGGGTTGATTCAGCGGTTGGCGGGGTTCGGCAGTGGTCACTCATGATACGGTAACACTACAACAACCAAATCTCGACACCAGCATATGAGATGTCACCGCACCTGGTGTACACACCACATGTCATGTCGGTAACACCCACGGCTGCAATCCAGAACCAATTCCTGCCGTGCCAATCAGGACGGTGCCACCGCCACCTGGGTTCTTTGTATTGCCGACCCCGGACTGCCGCTGCCCAAAGAGTACCCCCCTGGACCTGCCGCCAGTGCCGAGGATGACGGTAGCTGCCGACAGGACGCCTGTCTCTCCTTGTGGTACCGGCCGTGCCTGCCGTACCTGTTGCTGTCCCAGCGCTCATTCCCTTTCAGATCAGGTGCCTGCTGCTCATTCACTTTCAGATGTTCCTGCGGTTCCTGGACCTGTTCCTGTTGTTCCTGCTGTTGGTGATGCTGTCACAGTCTCAGGTCTTTCCGGACAGGTGCAGTCGGGCCCTGTTGCTTCGGCAACTGCCCCGGCTCCCTCCTGGATGGAAGACCTGACGTCTGTCCTGCGGAGCCTGGCGAAGAAGACCTTCCCCTTCGACTTCTAAGGCCAAACAGCCGAAGAAGAAGAAGGTTGCCTCCTTCCCCCCTAAGAAGACTCCTTCGGGATCTTCTAAGGGGCCCGGCTCGCTCAGGCGAGCTGGGGAGCTCTTCTGCTGGTCCTCCTGTTCCTTCGGGAACGGGCGGGGGGCCCGTCGCTTCTTCTGCAAAGAAGAAGTCGACGGGGACCAGAGGGCACCAGCCTCGGCTGGTGCGTCCTCACCTGGTGCTAGCGGGTCTGCCGCTAAACCAGGTTCCGTCTCGGCCGCTTCTCGTTCGCGAGAAGCACCGAGTGGACGCTCTTCCAAGAAGACCGTCCAGCCAAAGTTTTGACGCCCGAGCTCGCTCGCCGTCAAGACAGCGGCGCGGAGCAGAAGACTGGCGAGAGTCGTGCACACGACTCGCGCCAGGCCAGTGGACGCTCTCGCAGCGATCAACTGGCTGCTCGGGCTAACGTGACGGTCGCTGATCAGCCACGGGTTGAGGCGAGGAAGGAGTCCCCGCGGCCGCCGGTACCAGCCACGGCTGGTACCAGCGACTCGACGCGCCGAGAGGACGCTGGCCGGTCTCGACGCGACACAGAGACCTAGCAGGTCACCCGTCCGCCGCTCCCGATGGGACCGGGCGGAGACGGTGACCAGCGGCAGCTCGCCTGACGCTAGAGATCGGTCTCGACGTTCTCAGCCGAGCCAATCGCCCCAGGCGAGCGGTAAGGCTAGGCCTGCTGCTCGACCGTCACCGCGGGTTGACGATCAGCAGCAGCCCTCCACGCACGCTGGTCCTGCCAGCGAGCGAGGGGGAGCGTCAGGTCTGCCTCTCCCATAACGGGTTGAGGCGAGGAAGGGGTCCCCGCGGCCGTCGGGGTACCAGCCACGGCTGGTACCAGCGGCTCGACGCGCCGAGAGGACGCTCGCCGGTCTCACCGTGACAGCGAGCCTAGCAGGTCACCTGACGCCGCTCCCATCGGGACCGGGCGGAGACGGTAACCAGCAAACAGCTCGCCTGACGCTAGAGATCAGCGTCGACGTTCTCAGCCCACCAGCCTCTCGCCTCAGTCGCCGAGCGGCAAGGCTAGGCATGCTGCTCGATCGCCACCGCGGGTTGACGATCAGCAGCAGCCCTCCAAGCACGCTGGTCCTGCCAGCGAGCTAGGGGGGAGCGTCAGGTTCTGCCTCTCCTGGTACCTTCAACCTCCTCGGGCTACGCCGGGAGGAGCGAGGTACCTATGAGTGATCGCGAGAGGTGCGCCGCTCGCGACCCCGCTATGACGCCGTATGGACCAGGCACGGTTCTAGGACCGACCAGGACATACGCGCAATTAGCTGGGGAGGCGACCGTCAGGGTCTGCCGCTCTTCCTCCTTCTGAAGGAGGAGTATCTAGGGATCTGTTCTTGTTGGAGGGACTGGACGGTCCTACTCCGCAAGACGCGGTTACTCCCGAGATACAGAGGAATTTGCAGAAGTCATTAAGCTGATTCGTCAGCATAATGACCCTGCGGAAGGATTGCCGCTCCCACCAGCAGAGCCCACGTCTCTGCTCGAGTCGTTTTGGGGCCGCCCGAGAGGGAACCCAAACCGACGGTGGGTCTGCCGCGATCGGAGCTTGCCGATTCTGTCTCGAACCAGTGTCTCGTCTCCGGACAAGAAGGCTCTCTCAGTTCTGGCCGGTCGATCAAGCTACTTCCACCTCCTCTACTGCGACAGCGGCGTTTTTCTACGTGTCTTCGGACACCGTATTTAAATACTCCTTCGGTCCTCCTGAGAGGTTTCGACCTCGACGAGGACTGGAATGAGTCGGAGGACGGTATCGGCTCTCTCCTGTCAGGTGTCGATCAGCCCCACCCAGACGACGTTCACAGTGGCGGCAGACCCTTACCTACAGTGAGAGTTCGTAACCCTCCGCGGGAAAACGTTTTCTCCTGACGATACGTTTTCCCAGACTCTGAGAGGCCATCGCCGCAAGGCGATGGCTGCTCCTACTCTTCTCCAACTGCTAGTTCCACTGGGAGGCAACGAGCGAGTATCCAATTCCTTCCCCATTCTCTCCTTACGGCTACGAGGGAAAGGGGAAGGATCCTACAGAGATTTCTTTGTAGGATCCCACGTTCGGACTGCGCTACCGGGGGGACCTTCGGGTCCTACCTGACGTAAGCCCCGGTCGTTGAGGAGGAATCCTGCTCCATTCTTCCTCGATTTCTACGGGAATCGATAGGAGGGACCACCAGCCGATATCGTTTGACGAATTCGGTGGGGGTGGGGTTTCGCAGACTGCTTAGAATTCCTACGGAATTTCTAGCGCATTCAGAGTGTTCGAGTTTTTACGATCTTCAAACACTTACGCGAGACCACGGTCCAAAGTGAGCGAGACGAGAATCCCCGATATGTTACACGATAATCGGGAACCTCGCCTATGCTCGAATTCCTGGAATTTCTAGCATTGTGAAGAAGACTGCTGCTGAAAGAAACTATCTCACAGTAGGCGACCAACCTGGAATAGAGGATACGGACGGGAATATCCAGTTTGGCTTGAACTATCGTCTTAGTATTCTGTTCACCATTGAAGCTTTCCTTCGAGGAAGACTTCTCCCTCACTCTCTTTGATAGAGAACGAAGGTGGTCGATCTCCAATCCTTATTTTGTTTTCTTGAAGGAAAGAATTTAGGATGGAGATCGTTGTTCAGAATCCTACAAATATACTAAGTATATTAACCTCGCGACCTGATTCTGCTAAGCAGTTGAATTGTCCAGAGGGGTAGGCGCATATCCTAGTTATTCTAACGGATTGCGACTTAGACGAGAAGTATTATAATTGAACTGCAACTCGGGGTTGCCTGCAACCTCCCAGGAGTTTTCAGTTTCAATTTTATATACTTATGGTTTTGTCACGACAACACCATTTCAACTTTTATATTTACCGAAATTCGTTTCGCCTAAATATAATTGCCCGAGCATATCTTTTATGCTCGGTAGTTCTAGCCGAACGCATTCCTTCGTGGAATAATGGATACTGGCAAACTCAGGATGACGAGTTCAGCAGGCTCAACCACTGCGTATGACTGCCTGATATAAGCAGCATCAGTATCAGCTGGGCCTCCGAGATTCACGGTCATGTATGTCTCTCTCTCCCCTGCTTGATTGACTACCGAACCGTATCTCTGCCTAACAATCATGGACTTAGGTCTCTGATTAACGGGGATTCTCGCAATAATGAAGGACCATCTACTGCGGTGACGCTAGATTCAATCGCCTTCGACATTGCGAGAATTTTCAACAGAGATATCTCTTGGACTCTTGCATCTTTCTGTTTACCGCACGGTAACAGAAGTCTGTACAAGTCTCCCGCTGCATCGCACTGCGATAATGCGAATGATTTTGCAGACATCTGAGTTTGTCTTCAAAATATCTCGTATTCGTAGGTGTACAATTGTTCATTGTTCAACCCGAATTACAAGATGTGTCAGAAGACATCGCCCTACTCTCCGACCTGACAGCTCTACCTCCAAATGTTCAGCCCATGAGAAGCAGTTCTTCAGGCGGCTTTCACCTGTGTTTTCATTACCGAAGAACGCCCCGCTTTCATTGCAACTACGACTTCTCACCGGACAGCAATGAAATAGCGGGTAGCGTTTTCAGTCATTTGTAAGCACAGGTTATGAATCTTGAGATCCTTCTCTCGATTCATATGTGAAGACGTAGGTTGCATTCAATATCTACCTTCGTCTTCAACGGTACATAGTGTTGTTTCTCCTTAGCTGAGATTCAACAAACATGAGATGTTTTACCTTCAGGGACCTAGGTCTCTAGAAGGCAATTGACTTTCGCCTGTTGGGTACATGCCTTAAGAGAATCATCACCTCGCTGTCCGGCAATGGTGACAAACAAATACATCATTGGTTTGGTCTCTCGGCATAAACCCTTTAAAGGCGAAGGTCACGTGACTTACTCGGATGCTTTGAACAACTTGCCTCCTTACCGAACGCAGTCGGTCGGCAGCTGTCAGAGCGCCCGAGTCAGTTACGAATTACGCTGTTGACTTAGTTCGGTTGTTACACAGCAACCATTACTTCGTTTTAATAGCTTGTCACAGTACCCATACCATTGACACCCACCATGGAGTGTCGGTGTCCTATCCACTACCGAGAACTTCGCTGCATGGGGATAGGAGGATGCGAGAGACTTCGTTGCTAACGGACAGACCAGTTGGGTACTGGACATCACCGAAGTAGAGAAGAGGGATAGGTCATGCGACTATTTCCTTCTTTTCCTCTGAGGAACTGCATGACTTCTCCTGCGAAGTCAGGCACAGGGGATGGGGATCCGTGACGCTCGATTTCGTACCGAACTTCGTAGCGAAGACTCAGAACCCTTCGGTCCCTGACGATTGGTTCGAGTCGTTCACAATCCCCTCCCTAATGGACTTCACCGCCTTCGATGCGAAGGAGATGCTGCCTTGTCCACAAGAACTTCTCCTTGGCGCAGGTATGAAGGCAGGGGTCTGGTCCAACCAGACCACATGCCCTTCCTTTCTACCTTCGGGATATTGCCCACAGGTCCTTGGATCTTTTTCCTTGGGACCCGTGGTGGCTGCTCAACACGTTGTGTAGCGAACCCAGACCCTCGCAGGCTGAACAGCATCGAGTCCTGGTGTGACCGTAAGAATGGATGGTGAATGAGAGTGTGACTGGCTCCTCTTCCCATCTTTTTCTTCCCCTCTACCTGTGGTTAGAGGGCCACGGTCGTCACCCTGCTGGATAAGGACAAGATGCAGGTGAGCTACTCAACAGAGCCCCATCCTATCCCTTTCACTAGGGATAGGAGCGTATATCCACCACTTCCTCCAACAAGGGGGAGGAAGTGGATGCCAGCTTGAGACAACCCATACTTTATGTTGCCTCTTGCAAACAGGAACAAGTTCTTGCTTGCTGGTACGAAGAGATACGCTTGCCTCTCTCTTAGTAGTACTCGGCCCAGAGGTCTGACCATTGATCCTGCGGTGCACACCCCGATCAATCGGACAGAGGCTTGGATCCCTCCCTCGCTCTTACGACCAGGGAGGCATTCCAGGGATGGACGAACACCAGTCTGTTCATCAAAAGACTCAGATTCCTCCCACCAAGAAGTGAGTCTTCCTATTGTTAAAGGACCGATGGTTTGTATTACGTATCGGAACAAATGACAATTTGTCGAAAATTGCATTTTTCCTAACTATACAAACCTGAGGTCCTTTACATATGAGTCCCTCCTCATGCCACCCCTCACTCTGCGTATTTTGCATGGGCCAAAAGCAAAAGTGATTTGTTTACCTCCCAGTCGCGCGGCGCGCGACTGTCGGACAAGCAGTTAACTACCGTTCTCCCCTTGTTCGAAGCTTACGACCGTTCCAGCTGCCGCTTAGCTACTTCCTATTGTTAAAGGACCTCAGGTTTGTATAGTTAGGAAAAATGCAATTTTCGACAAATTGTCATTTTACATGCTCCTCGGACTGTTCAACATAACTACGTCTGCTGCATTATGACAGTAGACCTAATAAGCTCAACAGTCATTTTCAAAGTAGGAATATGAATTAAAACAAGTTTTCTTTGAATGTTGAAGCTTTCGGCTGTGTTTAAGCTGCCTGTATGTTGCAAAGTGTTTTATAGGCCTAAATAAATAATCTAAGCCTTCTGAGATACCTATAATCTGTTATTAATGAGTTTATTTGTAGAGATTATCTGTTTTTTGACGAATACAGTAGGAGGAATATGAATTACAACCAGTTTTCTTTGAATGTTGAAGTTTCAGGCTGCGTTTAAGCGGTAATTCTTCAGAAGCAATCCGCACTGGATATTAAAATAAATAATCACCTACATGGAAAGAGCATGTGAAAAGCAATATAAAAAGTATAGTCATTATATGAGAGATTGAACGGGGTGGAATTAAATGAGCTTGATAAGTTTTTACCTCGAATTTTTCCTAAGTCGGGAGAGGTGTTTCCTCTACGGTAATGTTTACTTTTAATGAGCCCTCTAACTTACTTTCTTACGGAAACAAAAGCAGTTCCAGTTACTCATTATTGGCTGAGAGGTGTGACATCGTTATGACGTCATGGGTTTCATAACCAATTACGAACGACTTTAGTCGAAAACTAAGTTTCACTAGCATTTCAGCGGAGTAATAAAGTTAGCTGTCCAGTGTCCACTGGTATCCTTGTTTGACTGAATACTCGAAAAATGAAGCAAAAACCGGCATTTTGACTTCCTGTAGCTATGGCAGAGGTAGTGGCTGGCCCTTCTGGCATTAATTTTGACAGAGACCTTCGATTTCCTACAGATTGTTTGCAGTGCAATGTGGGTTACTGTGAATTTTATCATTATTTGTCTAGTGGTGGTGGTAAAGAAGTTGTGATTGAATATGCTCAGAGACATAATTTAATTCTTCAGCCAAAAAAACTGCGAGTGTTGTGCAGCTATTTGTCGGATCGACTACAACAGGAACGCCTTTGGGTGATATCGCACTGTAGTGACGAAAGGACGTCGGCGTAAGCGATGCGACACCCAAATCTATCTGCCACGGTAAGTAGCCTTACTGTAAACCCTGTGGGTAGCGCGCGCAGCGCAATATTACCTCTTGCCGTACATGCCGTGCTTGCCAAGAATCTTTAAATTTGCGGATAAGGCGCGAAGCGCCGTTCCGCTACGGCCTTACTGACAGCACACATAAATCGATGGTCGCCGATATGTAGTCGCTCATTACTTTGTTTGTTGTTGTTTTGGTATCGCCGCCATATTGGCTTTGGTGTTCTTCCGCCGATTTCGGTCGGCGGTCGAGTGGGACCCTGCGAATCAGTAGGTGCTCCCAATTATTATTGCTGCAAAGCACTCCTTTCTGGTTGTTTTGCGTAAGAAAATAAGTTAGAGGGCTCATTAAAAGTAAACATTACCGTAGAGGAAACACCTCTCCCGACTTAGGAAAAATTCGAGGTAAAAACTTATCAAGCTCATTTAATTCCACCCCCTTCAATCTCTCATATAATGACTATGCTTTTTATATTGCTTTTCACATGCTCTTTCCATGTAGGTGATTATTTATTTTAATATCCAGTGCGGACTGCTTCTGAAGAATTACCGTTTAAGCTGCCTATATGTTGCAAAATGATTTGTAGGCCTTAAAGAATAATCTAAGCCTTATGAGATGTTACTAATGTTTTCATTTGTAGAGATTACCTGCTCTTTGAGGAATAAAAGATGAGGATTTTGATTATATGGAGATGACTAGCCTATTAATCGAAATATCATAAGTATTAATATCAAGGCGTTTGGAACACTTGTTTTTCAACTGGTTTTAAATATAATTTTCTTAAAAGACCTTCTCCTCGCTTTTGGTGTATAATTTATTCTTTCATAAGGTAACTTGAAAAAAAAGAATGTATAGATAACCTCATTTGCTTTCTGGCCAGAAATTAATAGAGAAATGTGACTGTTAATTGTAAAGTAAAGAAATCTGACACCTAGGCCTAGGAACAATATCTTGGCTTTGACAAAAGAATAATTGCATAGGTGAATATTTGCTAGTAGGTATGCCATAATTTTTTTGATATTTAAGAATTATAAAAATTAATTATGTATGAATATCCAAATATTCCTCTAACACATATAAATTGAGTGTTTTCAAGATAATTTCATTGACGCTACTCAGTGTAGACCTTATGTTACACCGGGTGGTGGTTGTTGCACCGACACTAAGGATATGTCACACACGCTCCCCTCACACGTTGACATCGGTGGGCGCATTCTACTTTTGTATGTACATACTATTTACATTTTTTCAGCATTGAGGTGTAAAAGCAATCAAATAGGACTATTTCAAATTTTATGTTGGCTTTGGAAGCATTATTAATGCTATGACAATTTTTTTTAGTTTTTTTTATTTAACATTTGAACTGATGCTTGATGAAGACTTCATTTTGGTCAAATGCTTCAGTGATGTGTGAATGAAAGTTTTGAAAATGTTTTGAAAGAGTTTTTTTTCTGAAATATGCTACAAGTGACATTTTCTTACATTTTTGACATATATGACAGATTTCACTCTTATGAAACATATTAGAGTGGTCCCCCTGTATTCGCGGGGGATGTGTACCAGACCCCCCCCCCACGAATAGTTAGAATCCGCGAATGTTTGGAACTCCTATAAAAACGCTAAAAACAGCCTATTTTGTTAGTTAAAACTTAAGAAAAACCACTAAAAATTTTCATACTTGGTTTTTTTAATAGTTTTATCACAAAAAGTACATTTTATGATGAAATTGATAACAAAAACCAGGAATTTGTGGATATTTCTCATAGAAAAATACCGCGAATGCGCGAATTTTCTGTAAATAATGCAGGGAAACGTTCCCGAGAGAAATCCGCGAATGTGTGAGTCCGCGAATCCGGAGAACGCGAATACGGGGGGTCCACTGTATGTCCATATTGTATGCGATAGTCGCGTTTCCGCATTTAAATAATAGATAAGTATGGAGCATGCTAGGTTGCCAGTAAGTGAATTTTGAACGAAATCCTATGGAGTCATGTCGCATGAGATTAAGCATCACTGTACATAAGCTTCCCCAAGCATTTAGGAAAATTTTTATAAATTTTGTAGGAATCAAATTCTGATTTGCCAGTACTGGCCTAGCTTCTGGTGAGAATTAGAATGGCGAGGGCAATTGTCTAGGTACTATGTTATTTTCATGTTTAGCTAATCTAGTCCAATAGCATAATGTGCATCTAAATTCTTACTAAATTAATAAAAAAAAAACTACAATACCTAGCTAGCCTAGGTAGTAGATACGATATTTCTTTTTAAGCATTCTGCATCGTTCGTCCCCACAAATATGAAACTCACCAGGAATTGGGACATCAAATGTATTTCATTGTGTTTAGTATGAGCCCCTGGGGGTTAATTGCAATGGTCCGAATAAATATTACTTAAAATTCTTGTTCAGGAGGTAAAACTGCAAAGAAAAACCGCAACTGCCATAGTCTAGGCCGCGGCGGAATAGCTAGTAATATAGATCTACCGTAGATTCACATCAACCGTGCATCTGATGTCTAAGCCAGTCCCTTACGACACTCCTGATTGGCTGTTGATAAGCCAATCCCAGGGCTGGAAACTCTTTCTCGAGAGTTCACATACCTACCTATGGGCAGGATGCATATTCCACCTCTCCTGAGGGATACATCTTTCAAAAATACCCCTCAGGAGAGGTGGAACATAGCTACGCGTACCTACATCCTGCCTATGTGAACTCTCTCGAGAGACTGGGGTTTCCAGACTTTTGATTGGCTTATCAACAGCAAACCATAGGATAGAGTTCAAAGGTTAATTCTAAGTTATTCACAGCCGACCCCCAAAAACTAACGCTAAATTGTTAATAGCTAAGCAACCAAAATACTATAGGAAATTGCAATTTCTCACTAATACCCACTGTCTCTATTACTTTGATTAACCAATAAATATAATTCAGTTGAGAACATTTGTTGTTGACAGCAATTCATAAGAAAGCTAAAATTGACCAAAGAAGTCTAAATTGACCTCAAAAATAAATTTTTTGGCCATTAAAGTTTATTTTCAGTCATTTGTACTTTGAAGTATCAATTAGCTATATACATATATGCTATGTTTTCATGTGAATTGATGATCATCTTGGTTTTGGATGAACAGATGGTGTCATCTTTGATATGATGGTTTACAATTCAATTCAAATTACTATAGCTAGCCTATAGTATGTAGTTAAAAGTACTTACATGACCTCCAACATTAGATGCTAAGAGCCTTGTATGAAATTCCACGATCATATTTTCTTTTACCTTCAACTTTTTTTTTTTTTCCCCAAGGGCTGGTACTAAATATGGTACCCATTTTGCACTTAAACTGGTAGTTATCGAAACAGAGGGGTGCTGTACAGTCATCAGTTGTATCCTTCTAGGTCCTAGGTAAAAAAATTTAGCCAAGGCATAGCCTATTCATGAACTTGAGCAATAGATAGAGGAAAAATGGGCTACATGGTGTTATAGGTACCTATGCTTACACGTTGAGTATGAAGCCTAAAGTATATCTCAGTTTCAGAGTTAACTTTTTTTTGTTAACTGATACCAGAGCAGTTAGTTTAATCAAGCCAAGAATGGTAGACTAGGCTCTAAATTTAAAACCTAAATATGTATTAGTAAAGATTACTTATAAATTATTACAGTCTTGGACAGCTTTCAAATCTCATTTTTTGTGGGAATTTGTCATCAGTTAATATTTTTAGGCTGATGATACTAGATATTCTCTAGTTAGTAATATTTCCTAACAGATGCCAGGTAGACTTAGCTTAATAACTCATCAGTCATTACATTAAAATCAGCCCCCGTGAACTGCATTCTTTAAGGTTCTGTGCAGTGCCCCTTCAGCCCCCTTTCCTTCCTTTTACCATACCTCCATTCATATTCTCATCCATCCAATGAGTGACCTCATAAGGTCCCAGTGTTTAGCCTTTGGCTTAAGTTTTATATGACAATTCCAATTTACACCAGTGCCAGTCAATCTAATGTAGGAAGTGACCTTGTCCTCACAGCTATATCCAGGTTATCCTTCAATCTATTTTTTCCTTCTAACAGGTCTTCTTCCCTTTGATTTTATTAATCCAGTGTTGGTTGTTTGACTGAATTTTTTTTTTTTCCAGGCAAATATTGAAAGAGCAAAAGAAAGAGTCAGAGCAAGAAAGGCTTGGAAAAAAGCTGGTAATAAAGGCAAACCTCCAGTTGTGAAGAAAGAACCCACAAAACTTCCTCATACCATTGAGAGCTTGCGAGAACCAGATGTCACTTATGTGGACAGCGGTGATCAAGAAATAGAATTGGATGAGGCCACAGATAAATATGCAAGTTATTATGCTAAAACCTATGAACCAAAAGTTCTTTTAACCAGCAGTGTCAATGCACATCAAGTAGGTAACATATTGTTATTTTTTTATATGGTAAACTAATATAGATCTTTGAACTGTTTAATACAGGCAGTCCCCGGGTTGTGACAGGGGTTCCGTTCTTGAGACGTACCGTAAGCCGGAACATCGTAAAAAATCCAAAGAAAACCTTACTTTTAATGCTTTGGGTGCATTCAAAACTATGTAAACTGCATTCTTATTGCATTTTTCATAAAAAAAAACTTCTAATATTGATTATTTTGCATTTTTGATGTTATATTTCTTCTGCCAGATCAGTGTTGTAGGCGCCGTAACCCTGCAAATAATTTCTGATGAATATAATTGAAAAGTGCCTTAACCTCAGAACGTCATAAACGGAACCCGTCATATCCCGGGGACTGCCTGTAGTTGTATTAAGTTTTCTAGGAACATTTTTAAGAATGGTTTTAGTGTTTAGTTTTTACTTAAAGTGTCACATTTGTATACTTTAGTTTTTACTTTAATGTATCATTTTATACTGTTTTTTAATTATTATATACTAATATTCACATTAATAAAATAATTATTTACTTTGGTAACATACTTTTGGAAGACTGCTTTTCACTGTTGAATTTATTGGTTTCTAAATGGATATTTTGGCTGTTGAATATACAGGTCTAATTACTATTTTAAATTTCCAGAGAACACAGGACTTTATAAAAGAATTACGCAGGTTAATACCAGGCTCAGTTCGAAAGTTTCGACGTAAATCATCCATAAAGAAAATGGTTTCAGGAGCCAAAGCAAATGAGTTTACCGATATAATTGTTTTAAACGAAGACAAGAGACGTCCAAGTAAGTTTACATTAAAGTTCAATTGATTTCTCTTAGTAATTAGTTATCATAGACATGGGTAATTAGTTATCATAGACAATAAGATCTCATAAAGTATTGCTGTAGAATGTGTCATGATACTATTTTGTTTTTACAAGAATACAGACCTTTTCTTGTACTTTATGCAGTATGTAGTTCTTGTTCTTACTTCTTTTGCCAGTGTCATGTCAACATGGTGTTCCGACGGCTAAGGAACTTTTAACCCAGGGTGCTCGAGCAGTTGGATATTGTGTTTTGTTGTCTTGTGTATTTATATGGTATTTGGTTTGGTGTATTTGTTGTAGTATGGAGATTCTGTGGCAAGATTATGTGGCCACAATTTGTCTTTGGTCTTATGTCACCATCCAGACTTTTTTGTCCCAGGAAGTTTCCCTGCAGGGGGTGTGGAGATTTCTCACCTGCCCAATGGTTGAAGCACTTACGTAATCAGAAGGCCAAAGAAACTTGAAGCATTGCCAGAAAGTAATAAGCTTCCTTCACTTCTATATAATTTTTTGGCATTATCACTACATCTCTACTGCAACTCCAGTTTTCTGCTTTAGAACTACAGTACTCATTGTGCTCCACTTGCAGCAAATGATCCCCTTCTCCATTTGTGATGAGGCCTCACCATTGCCAGTGGACATCCTTCATGCTTTCATCAACCAGATACCAGCACCTAATACTACTGCTGTTTGTGGCCTTTTCTCAAAGCAATTGCAACTGGTAGCATTCTCTCACTGCAGAAGTCTTCTTGCTCCTTTTGCAGAATAAGGCATTGGTATTGGTTGAAAAAAGGGTGACTGACATTCAGGATATCTTATTTCTGAGGTCAGTTTCCCTTAATACTACATGAAGGTTTTGTGGAAGGATCCTCAGGCATCTCAGCCAAGCCTTCAGTGTCATTGGGGTTAGGAAACATTCAGACCCTATCCAATCTAGTCAAGAGCCCAACTTACTTTCTTCTGTGGAAAGGGCCAGAAGTCAGGTGAGGGAGCCCAACTTACTTTCTTCTGTGGAAAGGGCCTGAAGTCAGGTGAGGGAAGGGAATGGGACACTGTGGTGGGAAGTTACCCTCTTGCTGACAGGAATTGGAAGATGCCTGTCATCCATGATTAGGAGCTAAGCCTTTTGTAGTCTTGGCTCTTTGAAAATGATTGTAGGCTACCCATCAAAGAATTTCCTTCCACAGTAATGCCTTTAATGATCTCATTTTAGGTTTATCCTCCAGAATTGTTCTTAGGGCTGGTGAGGGTCATGTTAGAGAAAGGTGTGCTAGAAGTCTTAGATGACCACTTCTGGTTTCTTTAGTTGGCTTTCCTGGTGGAACAGGCAACCAGAGGCTGGAGACTGGTCAACAGACTTGGTTCAGAATGGAAACACTTAGTTGTGTTAGTCTTGTGACTTGGTATGCATACATCCAGGAAGCACCTGGACATTTTGTTAGATGCAGTGGCAGCAAGTCTATCCCATCCAGTATGCTGGAGGAACAATAACAGCTTGGTCATGGTAGAAACAGCCAGCTCATTGTTAAAAATTATTGTTGAGATTTTTGAGAAAATGCTGCATAACATATTGTATAGTATGTAATAACATCAATAGATACCAATGTGTATGATGTTTAGTGTACCAATGCTGAAGTTACATCATCTTTCAGCACTTTAGGTGTTTCAGTACCATGCTCGATGTGATTCTTCACCTAATCATTTTATAAAGATGCATAGTCACAAAATTATTCCTTAAATAAGGTATATCTTAATCAAGAAGAAACAGTGTGCGGCATTCCCATTAAAGTTTAGAATGGCAATTCTGCAGTCTGGTAAAACTTATTAATAATCCACAGATGTTTGTTGCTTTCAAGCACTGATTTATAATAACCACCATGACAAATGAAATTGGATTTTATCAATCGAAGTTTATACTGTCAAATGTAACAAACCTTCATTATGTCCTTCACTCTTAAAATTGCCATTTGTGTTCCAGCTATGAATAGGGCATAACATATTGACATTGTATAAATAAAAGAAATGATTAAGTAGTCAGTATTAGCTCCTTGTTATAAACTTAAATTACCCAAAATTTATTGAACTGAAATACAGTACGGTCCCCAAATATGCGAGAATTTGGTCGATCCACAGCCTCGCAGAATTGGAAGTTCGCAGATTTTGAAACACATACCTTATGGGAATAATTCCATTAGGGCCAAGGCAAACGGCAACTTACCCAGTCAAACTTTTTTTATACTACCAATTTTCAATACTTTCTATGTACTATACGTACTGTAATTTTTATACATTCAACTTACCTGTCAGATATATACTTAGCTATTAGACTCCGTCGCCCGACAGAATTTCGAATTTCGCGCACACGCTACAGGTAGGTCAGGTGATCTACCGCTAGGTGGCAGGAATAGGAACCATTCCCGTTTTCTATCAGATTTTCTCTGTTGGCGCTACTGGCAACAACGTTGTTGGTTTCTCCGGCTGGATTTCGTTTTTTGCATCGCAATTGATCTTCGTTTTGGACCTTTTGGTGACATATTTGGATCGTTGTACTGGCATACGCTTTTGTGGACCGTTGTTTGGGTTTGGATTGGATTTTTCTTCATGATGTCTGATTCTGGAAGTGTTGTGAGAATGTGTGTGAATGAGGGTTGCAAGGTGAGAATGCCAAAAGCCTCGGTTGATCCTCACACTGTGTGTAAAGTGTGTAGAAAGTATGAATGTTCTTTCGATAACACTTGTCACGAATGCAAGAGTTTGAGTGCTGAAGGGTGGAAGTCTCTAACTTCTTATTTGAAGAAGTTAGAAAGAGACCGGTTGAGGAAGTCTTCTTCCAAAACCATGCCTAGCTCTCTTTCTAGTGATGCGGTAAGTAATTTTGTACCCTCTTCTTCTATGATGAATGCTCCTTCTAATATTTCAGTAGCTTCACGGAATGCAGATCCTACGGATTCTGCATCAGAAATTGCAAATCTTAAAGCCGCCCTTAAGAAGATGGAACTTAAAATGGCGGCTATAGAAGGTAAACATAGTGAGTCAAATAGTGCTGTGGATAGTGATTTGAGTGTCCCCAGTGTAGTGGAGGGGGCGTCTGATCGGCTCCACAACGCTCCCAGGCCTAGACCTCTTTCAAGCTCCCAAGCCCAGAGGAGAAGGAATGTCAAAAGCCGTACGGAGGTTGTGAAGAATCCCCACCAGTCAGACGTCTCCTCGGCAGATTCTGTAACACCTCAGACTGCCAGAGATCGCTACAGGAAAAGCGTTCTCCGTGAGTGTTTCTCTTCATCGGAAAATTCGTCTCCCAAGAGAGGATGGAGATCTGCTGACCTTTCCCGTCCCCCTGAAGAGGAGCTGGAAAGAAACTCGATTAAACTCGAGTCCTGAACAGTTTCCGGAGGAATTGTCATCGGAGAATAAGAAAGCAAAAAGTCTGTTGCTTTCTCCTGCGGATTCGTGGGAACCTGAGAAAGACCGTTCTCCTTCCCCTCCTTTAAACCCAAATAAAGAAACCACAAGAATCTTTAGAAATATGCAGGATTCAATCGCTTCTCTCGTCGGAGTCCTATCTAGAGATCCTCTCAGAAGAAAGGATTCGTTTCTTCCAGTGAAGAAATCTAGAACTCCTTTACACAAGATTCCTCGGAAAGAAGTTTCTTCATCAGACAATGATTCTTCAGTCTCGTCAATCTTCCATAAACCTGCCAAGATTCGTACTCAAGTTAGGAGTGAGGCTGGCGAGGCGCCAGCCAGGCGCAAAACGCCAACCAGGCGTGAGGCGCAAGCCAGGCACGAAACTTCAGATGAGTGAAGATTCTTTCAGGCGTAAAGAGGTTACCGAGGCGCCAGCCAGACGCGAGGAGCCCACCAGGCACGAGGCGCCAGATAAGCGCGAAGAGCTATCAAAGCAAGAAGCGCCAGCCAGGCGTGAGGCGCCTGATAAGCGCTCAGAACCAGGAATAAGCAAAGCTCCATCTAGGCGCGAGGCGCCAGCCAGGCGCAGAACGTCAGCTAATAGTGATTCTTCTTTTGGGAGTAGATCTCCTTCCAAGATTAACACTAGTAGAATATGTCGAACTCCAGATAAAGTGATTGGACCTTCGAAAGTGACAGTTTCCACTTCGACCTCTCAGAAGAAATCAGTAGAAATGCAAGAGAAGACTTCTAGGTCTGACAGTCACTCTCCTGCCAGGAGTATTTCTCCCCGGGAAACAAGATCCCCGGATAGAGAGTCTTCCAAAAGAACTCGTTCCCCTACTAATTTGGAATTGGAGGAGGTGTCGGAAGAGGAGATTTCGACCAGTGAAGGCCTTTCCAATTATAAGGTGCTAGCTTCACTTCTCCTGCAAGAGTTCGGAGATTCGTTAAGCCCTGCAGCTCCTCCTCCTCCTAGATCACTATTTTCTAGTACCAAAACACCGAAGTCCTCTTCATTTTTAAAGATGAAACCAGCAATATCCATGAAGAAGGCTCTTCAGTCATTGAATGCATGGATGAGCTCTAAGAAAGAAGCTTTGAAAACGGTTTATTGCTCTCCCCCCTGCAAACTGGGAGGTAGGAGAGGCATTTGGTACAGAATGGAGGAAGCTATGGGACTTATGCTCCCTTCATCTGCAGAAGCTGATTTTTCAAGCCTGGTAGAGGCTTCTAGAAGACATTCTCTTAACTCGCCTAAAGCATATTGGAGCATGTCCGAGTTAGATCAGCACCTTAAGGGTCTTTTCATGTCTTGGAAGTTTTCAATTTCCTGGATTGGTCCCTTGCGGTGCTGGCTAAAAAGACCAAAGATCCAGATTTTCTGGATCCCGAAGTGTTGCATAGTATCTTATCCTGCATGGATAAGGCAGTACAAGATGGTTCGGGAGAGCTGACATCCCTCTTTGGGTCAGGAATAGTAAAGAAGAGATCTCTGTTTGGATCTTTCCTGACAAAAGCGGTTTCTCCTTCCCAGAGGTCAGCGCTCCTGTACTCTCCTCTGTCGGATCATCTGTTCCCTTCTCAGTTGGTGAAGGACATCTCACGGTCACTATCTGAGAAGGCAACGCAGGATCTTTTGGTACAATCTACCAAAAAGACTAGACCAGCAGTACCTGTTGCAAAGAAGACAGCTCGTACTCCTATTGTGCCCTTTCGTGGAGGCGCCTCCTCTCGACCACCAACGAAAAGAAAGGCTTCCGACAAGCGAGGAAGGTCCTCCTTCCGACCTTTTAAGAAGTCGAAGTAGCAACTACGTCCTCCAAACATCTGTAGGTGCCAGACTCCTAAAGTTTGTAGGAGCCTGGGCCTCGAGGGAAGCCGACCCTTGGACTTTGTTCTGGAGGAGGGATACCTCATACCCTTTCTAGACAGACCACCTTTGTCAACATCTCCGAAGGAATTGTCGGTGAAGTACAAGGACCCTGTTCTGAGGGAGACACTTCTTCAGATGGTTACAACGATGAGGAACAAGGAAGCAATAGAAGAGGTACAGGATCCATACTCCCCGGGGTTTTACAACCGCCTTTTCTTAGTACCGAAAGCGTCGGGGGGAGGGAGACCTGTCCTAGATGTGAGCAATACGTGGAGAAGAAGAAATTCTCCATGGAGACGTCTGCCTCGGTGCTTTCAGCCCTGCGTCCGGGAGACTGGATGGTCTCTTTGGACCTTCAGGATGCTTACTTTCATGTTCCAATTCACCCATCGTCGAGGAAGTATCTCAGACTTATGACACAAGGAAAGATCTACCAGTTCAGGGCCTTGTGCTTCGGCCTCTCCACGGCTCCTCAGGTATTTACGTACCTGATGAGGAATGTAGCCAGATGGCTGCATCTGGAAGGCGTAAACATCTCTCTGTATCTCGACGATTGGCTGATCCGAGCCAAGTCGGAGAAACAATGTTTGGAGGATCTGCAAGCAACATTGAAACTGACGCAATCTCTAGGATTACTCGTGAACCTTGAGAAATCTCAGATGATCCCCAGTCAGAACTTAGTTTATTTGGGGATTCGGATGGATTCTCGGGGTTTTCAGGAAAGATTGGTTCGAGGAATTCAGAAAGTCGCGAACTTCTTAAGGAAAGAACGAAGTTCAGCGAGGGAATGGTTAAGCCTTCTGGGGACTCTTTCCTCCCTAGAACAGTTCGTTTCCCTAGGAAGACTTCACCTACGCCCGCTTCAATTCTTCTTAAGAAGAACGTGGAATTGGAAAGAGGGGCAACTTTCAGACACTTTCGTGATTCCCTTAGAAGTGAAGAATCACCTAAAGTGGTGGCTGGACCCTCTGGAAAAGAACGAGGGCATGTCTCTAGAGGTTCGGAACCCAGACCAAATCTTATTCTCAGACACATCAGAGATGGGATGGGGAGCGACTCTAGGAGTAAGAGAAGTGTCAGGCCGATGGAAGAAGGAACGGGAAGCCTGGCATATAAACGCTAAGGAACTATACGCAGTATTCCTGGCACTGAAGTTCTTCGAACTGGAGGTCAAAGATCAGGTGATACAAGTCAACGCAGACAATACCATGGCGTTGGCCTATATCAGAAAGCAGGGGGGGACTCACTCGTTTTCCCTTTACGAGATAACGAGGGATCTGTTATCATGGGCAAAAGAGAGAAACATTACCCTCCTAACGAGATTCGTAAAAGGAGAGAAAAATGTGAGGGCGGACAGACTCAGCAGGACAAACCAAGTTCTCCCCACAGAGTGGACTCTCCACGATCAAGTGTGTCAGAGCCTGTGGTCCTTATGGGGCAGGCCACAGATAGATCTATTTGCAACATTCCTATCCAGGAGGATAGAGAACCTCTGCTCCTCAGTGGAAGACCCGAGAGCGATAGCGGTGGATACCATGCTGCTGAATTGGTCAGGCCTAGATGCCTACACCTTTCCCCCATTCAAGCTGCTAGGAGTAGTAATGAAAAAGTTTGTAGCATCAAAAGGGACAAGACTAACCCTCAAGATTGGTTCACAGAGGTACAGGAATGGACAGTGGACTTCCCCAGATCACTTCCAAACAGGATAGATCTTCTCAAACAACCCCACTTCGAGAGGTACCATCAAAACCTCCCCGCTCTCGCTCTGACTGCCTTTCGACTATCGAAAGACTTGTCAGAGCGAGAGGCTTTTCAAGCAAAGCTTCGAAAGCAATCGCTAGAGCCCGAAGATCGTCAACTATTCGGGCCTATCAGTCGAAGTGGGATGTGTTGAGGAGGTGGTGTAGGAAGAATAAACTGTCCTCCTCCGATACCTCTGTGACCAATGTGGCCGATTTTCTGATATTCCTTAGAGAGGAATCCCAGTTATCGGTTTCCACTATTAAAGGATACCGAAGCATGCTCTTTGCAGTTTTTAGGAACAGAGGCTTAAATTTAGCAGAAGACAAAGACCTTCACGACCTAATAAGATCGTTCGAGACCTCTAAATCCATATCTTCTGTTACTCCAAGCTGGAATCTGGATGTGGTACTTAAATTCCTTCCATCAGAAAAGTTTGAGCCTCCTCACCTTGCCTCGTTTAGGGATTTGACGAGAAAATGTATTTTCCTGTTGTCCTTAGCAACAGCTAAAAGAACGAGTGAAATCCACGCCCTTGATTCTTGGGTAGGATTTAAGAAGGACGCAGCGATTTGTTCTTTCCAGACTATTTCTGGCCAAGAACGAGAATCCTTCAAAACCCTGGCCTAGGAGGAGTTTTGAAGTGAAGGGTCTTTCAAACTTGGTGGGAGAGGAAATGGAAAGAACTTATGCCCTGTTAGAGCTCTTATGCCCTGTTAGAGCTCTTAAGTTCTATCTTCTCAAGAAGAAGAAAGAACTAGGAGGATGTAAACAGTCTGTGGTACGCGGTTCGGGATCCAAAGAGACCCATGTCCAAAAATGCCTTAGCATTTTTTGTCAGGAGCGTAACTGCTGAGGCTCATGACAAATGCACAGATGATTCGTTAAAAACTCTTCGAGTGAAGGCTCACGAGGTAAGAGCTATGGCCACATCTTTAGCTTTTCATAAAAACATGTCTATGAAAGACATTTTAAATGCGACTTACGGGAGATGCAATTCAGTCTTCGCATCCCACTATCTTAAGGATGTCAAAGTTACCTATGAGAAGTGCTTCTCTCTAGGTCCTTTCGTATCAGTGGATACAGTGCTGGGGCTTGGAACACATACCGATCCTTAAAATTTATATATTTTGTTTTTAAATTTGTACATAAACCTCCCTTTTGAGATGGGTTCCTGGTTTTCTACTGGCAAGGGTGCTTGACGTCGCACAGGCGGCCGTTGCTTTTGTCAGTAAGAAACTGCGAATGTATCTTACAAGCTGGGCTGTACAAAAATTTTGTTTTTATATTTGTACGTAAACCTCCCTTTTGAGACGGGTTCTTGGTTTTCTACTGGCAAGGGTGCTTGACGTCGCACAGGTGGCCGTTGCTTTTGTCAGTAAGAAACTGCGAATGTGTCTTACAAGCTGGGTTGTACAAAAATTTTTTTGTATATCTTTTTGTACTTTTACGTGATTTGTATGTTTGTGATTTGAGTTATTGGTTGTTTGCAAGGGGTTCGGGGATAACTCCTTGCAATCTTAGAACTAACACGGCTGTTAGGTTAAGGTGATCGGGATCGGTATTGTGCTCCTTGAATAAGGTTCTTGTCAAGTAAGTGGATCAGCACCCTTTGACATAGTCCTTCCAGGATCTGCCAAGTAAGCGGATAAGACCCCTTTGGCAGACCTACAAGAACTCTTAGCCATAGATCAATATCTCGCTGAGGCTCTTGAGACTAAGCAGACTCCTGGACAGTAACCATGAAGTCTTCAGTCTAATCAGGTAGGAACCAAGGTTTTAATTATTTATTACCTACAACGTATGTTGTGATTTCTGTTTAAATCTGTTATTAGCTGTTTTTTACCCTCCTCCAATGGTGTGAATCAGCTAAGTATATATCTGACAGGTAAGTTGAATGTATAAAAATGATATTGTTATGATACAATAAAGTTTTATACATACTTACCTGGCAGATATATACAATTAATTGCCCACCCCATCCTCCCCTCAGGAGACAGATGGTAGAGAGAAAATCTGATAGAAAACGGGAATGGTTCCTATTCCTGCCACCCAGCGGCAGAGCGGTAGATCACCTGACGTACCTGTAGCGTGTGCGCGAAATTCGAAATTCTGTCGGGCGACAGAGTCTAATAGCTAAGTATATATCTGCCAGGTAAGTATGTATAAAACTTTGTATCATAACAATATCATTTTTTCTAATATGAAATTGTTTTTAAGGTTTTAATAACTTTAAAAAGTTTTAAATTACACACAGGATAGGGAAAACTCCCACACGTAAATAATGCCACCATTAGGTGCAAGTGTACTGTATGATACAGTCATTTTCTTTTAAAAAAAAAAACCTTTTGGATGGAATTTCCTCTACCTATTCTCTGCCAAAAAACTTTCAAACTCCTCTATCTCATCCTCCGTGAAGAGTTGTTCTGCTGAAGGAAGGCTTTGTGAACCATTTGAAGTTCGGGGACAGTCAGATCATGAGTGTCTTCACTCCCGTTAGGCCTAACAAACCTGGTTATGAGCGCCTGTCTGTTTATTTGTCCGTCACGTTCACTATGTAATCGTTTTCATATAAATTTATTTATGATAAAAAAAAGAACTGATGAAAATTCAAAATTTGATATGGAATTACAATTTCTTGAAAAGTTTAGATCAAACGATTCTCTCTCTCCTGCTCTCCCATCTCTCTCTCTCGTCTCTCTCTCTCCTCTCTTCTCTCTCTCTCCATCTCTCTCTCTCTCTCAAAAATTCAAAATTTGATATGAAATTACGATTTCTTAAAAAGAAATGATAATTCAAAATTCAACATGAAATGACAGTTTCTTGAAAAGTTTAGATAGAACGATTCTCTCTCTCTCTCTCTCTTGCTTTCTCGCTTCTCTCTCTCTCTCGAACAAAAATTCAAAATTCAACAATGAAAATCACAGTTTCTTGAAAATTTAGATCGCACGATTCTCTCTCTCTCTCTCTACTCTCTCTCTCTCTCTCTCTCTCTCTCTCTCTCTCTCTCTCTCTCTCTCTCAAAAATTCAAAATTTGATATGAAATTACAATTTCTTAAAAAGAAATGATAAAAAATTCAAAATTCAACATGAAATCACAGTTTCTTGAAAAGTTTAGATCGAACGATTCTCTCTCTCTCTCTCTCTCTCTCTCTCTCTCTCTCTCTCTCTCTCTCTCTCTCTCTCTCTCTCTCTCTCTCTCTCTCTCAAAAATTCAAAATTTGATATGAAATTACAATTTCTTAAAAAGAAATGGTAACAATTCAAAATTCAACATGAAATCACAGTTTCTTGAAAAGTTAAGATGAAACAATTCTCTCTCTCTCTCAAAAATTCTAAATTTGATATGAAATTACAATTTCTTAAAAAGAAATGATAAAAATTCAACATGAAATGAGTTTCTTGAAATGTGTAGATCGAACGATTCTCTCTCTCTCTCTCTCTCTCTCTCTCTCTCTCTCTCTCTCTCTCTCTCTCTCTCTCTCAAACACATCTGCATTCAACAATAGAAAAAAATAAATTATCAAATCTGCATGATGCAGATGATCAGAATACACTTCGCAGATCTGAATAGTACGTATGGTGATGATCATTCATACACACTGTGCTATGATGTCACAAATGCATGGGGCAGTCTTCCGTCATAGCTAATGGCTGAGCAGGAAATCTTTCTCTTACATTCCCCCTCGGAGGAATAATAGTTTTTTGCTCCAAGCATTCCCCCCACCCCTTCTCTCAGATACCAGCAAACCCCCCCCCCCCCCTCTATATTTAAAATACAGTGGTACCTCGAGATACGAAATTAATCCGTTTTGAGGCGGCCTTCGTATTATGAGTTTTTCGTATCTTGGAACACATTTTACATGTAAAATGGCTAATCTGTTCCAAGCCCTCCAAAAACACCCCAGTAAATTATATTTCCAGGCCTAAAACACATGTTCTAGGGTTACAACACCGATCCGACGGAAGAAATATGACTCCAAAAAGGCAAAATACTGTGCATACTTGAGTAATATTCAACTGCATGTAATGTTCAACCCCATTTTTACTGCATATATTAGGACTTTAGCATATGTCCCTTAGCAATAAGCCTAGCCTATGTTAGCGGTTGCTACTGTAGCCTAGTCTATGATTCTGACATCTAAACCTAAGAGCTAAAAGCTTAGAATATGCCAATAAAATGTATAAATAATCAGTATGTACTAATTTCAAATAATTATTAATTAATCATTAACTATAATACACAAACAAACAAAAAACAAACCTTCCAATCGATTGTTTACATTCAGCTCTTACCCGTCTTACGAGTATCGAACGAGCGCCAAGCAATCATTTTTCCTAGCACACAGTAAGCCATAAATTGTCATTAGTATCTCTCTTCAACTAATGAAACTACCAAACAGTATAATAACCATTCATTTCTATTCTTTATTCTATCTTTACCTAATGGAGATACCGAGTTACTGACAGCTATAATGAAACATACGTATACGTAACGTAATAATAAAACAGAATAAGAATTCTAAAAAATACGTATTTGTTGGCAGTCTGATTTATTTTATATTTTATGATATCTAATTCAAAATTTTTTTTATTAAATGTATTGCATGTACTCATTTCAAATAATTATTAAGTAACCATTAACTATAATAAACAAACAAAAAAAAAAGCTTCCAAACGTCTGTTTACATCCAGCACGTACGAGTATCGAACGATCGACAAGCAATCACTTTACACAGTAAGCCATAAATTTTCATTCTCTCTCTTCAACTACTGAAACTACCAAACAGTATAATAACCATTCATTTTTATTCTTTATTCTATCTTTACCTAATGTTTTTTTTATTAAATGTATTGCATGAATAAGTTTTTCAATTTACAGCATCCTTTTACCAATAGAATACTTAAAGCACAAGGGGTAAATGCTGACCAATAGGAGAGCAGGACCTTATGGGGTGACTAGCATTAGGAACCAATGGGAGAGTGGGAGGATGGTGGCGAGTTTACTGAGTTGGCGGCGCGGGAGTTTTAAAATTGTTCTCGGTGGTCCGGGCGAATCTCGGGACTTTACAGCAACAACCGTTCGTATCTTGAAAACTTTTCTTATGTAGAGCAGTAAAATTTTTCGCATTGGCTTTCGTATCTCGAGGTACTACTGTACTTGGAAAGACAATAGATTTGATACGTTTTGCGGCATGTGACTCGCAGAATTTTCGGCTTCGCAGATACAGAAAATCTATTTTTGAGAACTAGCAACTGCATAAAAGGGGAATCACACAATCCGAACATGCATAATTCGGGACCGGACTGTACGTGTATAATTGTTTATTTTTGACAGATGGACTTTTGCTGATTCACCTGCCAGATGGACCAACTGCTTATTTCAGGCTTAGCAACCCAAAACTATGCCAAGATATCCGCAGAAAATATACAGAAATCACTGCCCACAGGTAAAGAATACACTTATTTTTTATGAAAAAATGGGCATATAAGGCAATTAAAAGTTTTTTTTATATAAAATTGGTGATATAAAAAATGATGGAGAATCTGACAGAAATTCCTTAACTGTTCAGTTTCCAAAGTTTGACATTCATTGTTGATAATATTGAGTACATTCACACAAAAATATTGTTAATGTTATCGTAATGTTGGCAGTTATATGACAAGTCAAAATTACTTGCTTGTCATTCCTTTTGATATGATGATTTCCTTATTTCAACGTTTGGCATGATCCATTTCAATTTGTTACTGTCAGGTTAATTAACCATATACAGAATTCTGCTCAGACTGTGCTCCATCTTCTGACAATGTTTTGCGATTTATAATGCTTTATTGGCTTTTTACTGGGCTGGTGTTGTCACTTACCACTAAGTACTTAAAAAAACTATTTGCCTTAATTGATTAATTCTAGAATGCAGTGCTTTCATACCCAAGGAGTTGCATGAACTACTGGTGCTTACCAGTGTTTTCATTAGTTTTTATATCTAGCATTACTATTATTTTAGAGGATTTATACTGTACATAATTTATCATTAAATATTAATTTGTTTGATTTTACAGGCCAGAGGTAATTTTAAATAACTTCAGGACACGACTTGGACAGATGATTGGCCGTATGTTGGGGGCTCTTTTCCACTATGATCCAGAATTCAAAGGTCGTAGGGTCTGCACTTTTCATAATCAAAGAGATTACATTTTCTTCAGACACCACAGGTGAGATATGATCATTGTATTTATTTAAAGTGCTGCTTTAATGAATTTTAACATGTTTCCAATGGTGTTATGCTCAAAGTAAGTAAAAAAGGCCAACATAGTCGGTAGCAAGTGAATGACAGAGCCTTCTTATAATTTAGAAATGTATATATGCAATGTTTTGCACATATATTTTAATCTACATCATTTAACCTTGAGATCATATTACAGCATTTAATATGACATGGTTTCCAGATTCCTTTTCTTATGATGATAATATTAATGCATCAATGCTGTGCTTAACACATTTCCCTAAGATTTGTCATCTCATGCATACTAACCATTTGCAACTCTTTGTTTTTCATCTGAGCTATCTCAGTCTATCAGAAGGGGTTCTTTGTGTCATTTCTCTGGAAAGAAAGAGCTTTTCATTCATGGGACACAGCCCACTGGTGGGCAAAAAATGTTTGTGCTGATTAATATACTTATGACACATTTTAAAATGTTTATATGTATATACTTGTTTTCTGCAATATATACGTACGTATATGGAAAATTTTTTTCACAATTCACTATTTTTGCTGTATATGAACTTTCAGAATATGGATTCTAATTTGTTGTGGAAATGAAAAATAATAGTTACTGATAAAGAGCCATAGCTGTTATGTGAAGATAGTGATTTGGAGATAACAAATCAGGCAATTTTGTTTTTAACCTTTTTGTTATTCCCACTACTAGCAATATACAAACCAAGTGATTTTGAAAAAATAACAAATCACACAGAATTTCAGTTATTTTCTTCTCGAACTCCTTTTCATCCATATTCATCTGTAAATGAAACCCAACAGCATTACTGTATAATTAGCTTTTAAAATTTTGATAGTAATGCACAATGTTAACAAAGATAACATTGGATATTGAAAATTTCTGTTCTAAGGATATTCTATACTTATTGATTTGTAACTTTGGTCATGAATTGTTTCAGGTATGAATTCCAGAATACTGAAAAGGTACATTTAAGAGAGCTCGGTCCAAGATTTACACTACGCCTGCAGTGGTTACAAGATGGTGCATTTGATGGAGACTATGAGTGGCTGTTAAAGAGACATGAGATGGAACCATCCAGGAGAAGATTTGTCCTTTGAAACTTTTCATGTACACCCATTGTTTTCAAAATAAAACACCCTGTTCTTCTAGTAATATGTAGTTTGTATTTCCCGAGTCACTGATGGTCAAAACTTCAAAACCAAAAGTCAAGACATAACACATTTTTGTGACAACTCTCCAAAATCTTTCCAGAGATTTGTCCCTTGATATTTGACCAATATCTGAATACAGCCTATATTCATGGTGGTTTAAAATATCAAGACTCAGAGTCTACTTAGAAAAGAACTAGGGATGTACTAAATAAACTGCATAAAAAGCTCATTATTTACTCCTACTAAATATGTGCTACAAAGGACTGGTCAGGTTCTTTCTTGAACAAAAAAAAAAAAAAAAACTGCAACCAGGAAAAGAAAACACTGTTGACAGTCATGTTGGAAGAGGAAATGGGTGATAACCAAAACAAAATAAGCAGTGATATAAAAAATACTTCACAAAATCAGTGATATGAATGTCTAGGCAGCTAATACTACCCATACCGCAGAACACAGAATGGCTTGATATACTATGACCATGACTATAGAAATTTAACATATTTATTGAAAAGGACATGGAAGTAGGATACAGTATATAAAAATTAAACTCTTCAGAAATCCCCAGAAAGGCTAATAGTCGTTTAGGAAAGTCGAAGCAAAGCTAATGTCAAGGTGTTGAATCATGATGACAATAACTAAGGTGAGCAAACAATATGATGTACAAAAATCTAGTTTTAATCATAATTACCTCGGCTAGCGGAAAGGGTAGAACCTTGATGAAAACCATTTGGAGATACTGTGTGCTGTACTAAATGAAGGGCTTATTTCTCAATTCTGAAAGGAAAAAAAAAATGCTTAAGATTTATTGCTTAAATACTTCTCTCTCCATTATATAGCTTTTACATCCCTGCAAGCGGTAATTCGAGAGATTGAAAAAAAAAAAAAAAAAACAGAACTCCGTTTTTTTTAGGAATATCAGTCTTCCATCCATCTACTTCCCCCGCATTCTACCAACGGACTGATAGGTACAAACACTCGTAGCCAGTCATCATCTACTTCCCCCACCTTCCATCAGGAGACCAATAGGTACAAACACTCGCAGCCAGTCATCATCTACTTAACCCCACCTTCTATCAGGAGACCAATAAGTACAAACACTCGTAGCCAGTCTGAATGACAAAAAAAAAAAAAAAAAAAAAAAAATACCCATAAAGAAAAACAAAACGGTATCTTATACCATGCTTTAAGGGTCCATTTCAAGATCCCACATGAGCATTGTTGCCACATGTACGATAATTATCGTACAAGTACGATAAAAACGGCCTTGGTACGATGCACGATAGCATTTTCCATTATCGTACGGTTTGTGCGATAATTCTAAGGTGTTGATAAGTAATTAATTACAAATATAAATGGTCGGTGAACTCCTCCATGAAACAGGCTAATTTCTATAAAAAAAGAAAGAATTATTTCGGAGTCCGTACATGGCTTGCCGCCGCTTGTCTCCAATTGTAACGTGGTTCAAAGGCTATTGGAACAGTGGGAGGCACTGAAGCTATTTTTCTCGGAGAAGTGGCTCGCTGAGAAACTATTAGCAACATAGTTGATTATCAACTCCCTTCATGATCCTTTCATGAAGTTATATTTCATGCTTCCTGACTGTTCTTCCAAAGTTTACTGAGTTCGTTCAACAAATTTTTCCCGTCAGATAAAGCAGTAATAACAGTTCTCTATGATAAAGTGTCCATGCTATTCAGAGACCTCCTTCTCTCATTTATGGACAGGACCAAATGTACCTAGGAGTTAAAGTTATGCAGGGATTTAAAAACCCCTCCATACAGGAAAAGAAAGCTCAACAGCAGGAGTTTTATCAGAGTTGTAGAAGTTTCCTTGTAGTGACATGCACACAAATAAAGAAGAGGTATAATTTCAATGATGGTGTCCTGTCAAAGTTAAACTCTCTGTCCAAAAAATGCTCTCTCATCAGAATTCAGAGAAAGAATCCCCTCCTTATTCCCTCTTGCATCTGAGCTTCCCCTGATTGTGCCCTCAGATGACCACTCACTACTTCAAAAGCTGGATGATCAATGGAGAATGTTTCCCATATTGCAACATGAACTTAAACATCTCGTTAATGAGTCACCTGATAAGTTCTGGGGAGAAGTGTCCCAAAAAGAGTCTTGTTTTTCAGACGTAGCCAATTTTGCTCTAACTGCTCTTTGCTTGCCGCACTCTAATGCTGAATGGGAACGAGTGTTCAGTAAAGTTAAACTCTTTAAAACTAAACAAAGAAACAGAATGAAAACAAGGACAGTTAATGGGGCTCTTCTCTCTGCTAGTTGCACGTTTATCATGTTCAGCTGGTGAGTCTCCACCTATAACAATATCATCCAGATATGGATAAGCAAAATCATAAAAAGCTAACAATTGGGAAATGAACTTCTGAAATATTGCAGGAGCAGGATGGATACCAAATGGTAAGCGTAAATATCTATATAGACCCAAATGTGTGTTAATTACAAAATATTTACGGTCTTCTGGAGCAACTTCCATTTGCAAATAAGCCTTCTTGAGATCAAGTCTGGTATAATACTTATATCCAGACACACTGGAAATTAATTCTGACATATTAGGTAATGGGAATTTAGATTCATGAAGAATTTCATTTATTCTACGAAAATCCCCACAAATCCTAAGGGATCCTTTCTGCTTCTTGACAGTAACAATTGGTGAGGCATAATCTGAGAATTCTACTCCTTCTATAATCATATTTTTTTCAAGCTCTTGCAGCGCACTCTCAGCCTCACTGCGTAACGTCAGTGGCACCGCGCGGACCTTCTGAAAAACAGGAACATGACCAACTTTAGGATACAATCGGGCTTGACAGTTCTTAATTGGTTTCAAACTATCTACATTATATTAAATTCCTACCTATCAAGTTATTTGGGAGTCTGACCCAACAATTATGAATTAACGTCTGAATGAAAAGCGGAAATGAAACAGATGTGGTTTATCTAGACTTTGCAAAAGCTTTTGAAAAGGTAGACCATAATATATTAGCGAAGAAAATTAGAAAACATAATATAGTGGATAAAGTAGAAAGATGGTTAAAAGAATTTTTACACAACAGAAAACAGATAGTTATTGCAAGCGATGAGAAATCGGATGAAGCTAAGGTAATTTCCGGTGTGCCACAAGGTACGGTGTTAGCTGCATTACTGTTTGTTATTATGATTGCAGACATAGACAGTAATGTTAAGGACTCGGTAGTGAGTAGTTTCGCCGATGACACAAGAATAAGTAGAGAAATTACTTGTGATGAAGATAGGAACGCGCTACAAAGAGACCATAACAAAGTATATGATTGGGCAGAGGTAAACAGGATGGTATTTAACTCTGATAAATTTGAATCAATAAACTATGGAGACAGAGAAGGAAAGCTATATGCACATAGGGGACCTAATAATGAGACAATCACAAATAAGGAAGCAGTTAAAGACCTTGGTGTGATGATGAATAGGAACATGTTATGCAACGATCAAATAGCAATTCTATTGGCAAAATGTAAAGCAAAAATGGGAATGTTGTTACGGCACTTCAAAACAAGAAAAGCTGAACACATGATTATGCTTTATAAAACATATGTTCGTAGTCCACTTGAATATTGCAATATGATATGGTACCCACACTATCAAAAGGATATTGCACAAATAGAGAGTGTACAAAGGTCCTTTACAGCTAGAATAGAAGAAGTTAAGGACCTTGACTACTGCGAAAGACTACAATCCTTAAAATTATATAGTCTAGAAAGGAGAAGAGAACGCTACATGATAATTCAGGCATGGAAACAGATAGAAGGAATAGCTGAAAACATCATGGAGCCAAAAATATCAGAAAGAGCAAGCAGAGGTAGATTAATAGTGCCCAAAACTATACCAGGAAAAATAAGGAAAGCACACAGGACATTAATCCACTACGCACCAGCATCGATAATGCAGCGTCTATTCAATGCGTTGCCAGCTCATCTGAGGAATATAACAGGAGTGAGCGTAGATGTGTTTAAGAATAAGCTCGACAAATATCTAAACTGCATCCCAGACCATCCAAGATTGGAAGATGCAAAATATACCGGAAGATGTACTAGCAACTCTCTGGTAGACATTAGAGGTGCCTCATACTGAGGGACCTGGGGCAACCCGAACAAGATGTAAGGTCTGTAAGGTCTCTTTCAACTTATATCGAATGCAAAGCCTTAAACCTAAATGAAGGAACAAATGAAGAATTCCAGACCTTAGGGGCAAGATGAGAGAGAGAGAGAGAGAGAGAGAGAGAGAGAGAGAGAGAGAGAGAGAGAGAGAGAGAGAATTCATGAATTCATTTGACAAAATGATAAACAAAGTAAAATCCCCGAATTTATTGCCATAGATGAGGTAAAAAAAAACGGACGAGGAGAGAGAGAGAGAGAGAGAGAGAGAGAGAGAGAGAGAGAGAGAGAGAGAGCGCAGACAAAAAAAGAAACGGACTGTATTTGTGTGTGCATACTTGTAGCAAACGTTCAATTGAACTAAATAATTAATTGAAGAATCATTTGAGTAGGGGAACTTTTGGTAACAATTATAAATTGCTTGTGAAAATGATTTCTGAAAAATTAACCATCACAAACACAAGTCGCTAATGAAACTCTGTGTGTGTGTGTGTGTTTGGTGATCTCTTCATTCTGTATATCCCATTACCTTCTGTTCTTGAATTTCAAGCCAATGGACCCTGTGGTGGTGGGCTTATTCTATATGAATGAGGTTCATCTTTAGAATAATAATAATACTAACTTTGAGACTACAACGGTCCCCTAGAAAGGCCGAAAAAATAAGAAAAAGGCAGAAAGGAAAGGGGGTTCTATAAACCGTATTCATATGGAAGAAGCCCACCAAAGGGGCCACTGACTTGAAATTCAAGCTTCCAAAGAATATTATGGTGTTCATTAGAAAGTAGTAACAGAAGGTAACAGATAAACAGACAGAAGAGACTAGTAATTGGAAAAGAAAAAAAAAATAAATGGACAAATAATTAAATAAATAAACAGATACTCGTAAAATGTAATGAGATTATAAAATACACACTGTTAACATTCATTTCACGTTGGTCTATTCTTACTCACAGCTGTGGCCATCAGAATTTCCTTTAAAGAGAAAAAGGCCAAGTTCCTGAATACGCTATTTCGAAAGAAGAAGAAGAAAAACACTACCTGGTCACGGTTTGTGATCGGGAAAAAACATCATCATTAACAACCGTAGCCATTTTGTCTCTCTCTCTCTCTCTCTCTCTCTTAGTACTGTTGCAACATCACGTATAATACGCCCACACACACGTGCGCACGCGCGGTAAGCTTGCTTAAGGGCTGTCATAATTTCCATGAGTGGGTTTCAATAGTGGGTTTCAGTGCGCACTCCTGCTTCAATATACTTTTGATTCATTCGTGTCCTTTGGCGTTCCTCGTGCGTAGACAGCATGCCTAAAAGGTTACCTGACTTTGGGGCATTATATCATATAATATATATATATATATATATATATATATATATATATATATATAATATATATATATATATATATACACATATATATATTAATATATATATATATATATATATCTTATATATATATATATTAATATATTATATAATAATATATAATTATATATATTATATATACTATATATATATATATCTATATATATATATGATATAGACAGAATGAATAATATCAATATAAACCTCAATTAAAGCATTATACACTAAGCATGGTTATACACACATTAGATTCTCTATTTTTTCTGTTTTTCTACGCAAAAATACGGTCTCTCTCTCTCTCTCTCCTCTCCCACTCTCTCTATCTCTCTCTCTCTTTCTCTCTCAAAATATTGAATGCAAAGCCTTAAACCTAAATGAAGGAACAAATGAGGAATTCCAGACCTTCGGGGAAAGAAAGAAAGAAAGAAAGAAAGAAAGAAAGAAAGAAAGGAAGAAAGAAAGAAAGAAAGAAAGAAAGAGAGAGAGAGAGAGAGAGAGAGAGAGAGAGAGATATTTCAGCAATTTATAAGACCAAGAGACAAGACATAATTAAAGTTCAGAATCTTTCCTGCTATATTTCGATAAACCAAAATATCTCTCGTGGAATATAGAAAATCAACGAAAAATCGAGAGTGAGAGAGAGGAGAGTATATGAACTGGATACTTCAGATATGGATTTCAGTTTGAAGAAAATGTGGCCTTATCTGGCCTTGGCAGCAGCTGTTATTAGTGATCTTGTTTGGTGTGGCTGCCTATTCGCTGGCGAGATTTCTCTCCTGACTGATAATGATAGAGCTGAACAGCCTAAGGAAAAGGAACTGAACGAGAGAATTGCGGCCTTGCGAGAAGCCATCCAGTACCAGAGAGAGCAGCGCGTGCACTTGGACAGGACAATAATTCTTCAGCTATAAGAGAGGCTCGACTACCAAGAAGAGACGCAGAAGTCGGGCGGAAGGGAAGAACGCGTTCTTGAAATCCAGATCACTCAGGAGGTGTTGCAACAGCAGGCCTCGCAAGAGAGGGCTCACTCGCTCGAAACTGGAACGATAAAGAGAAGGGGGAGAATCGGCAGCTGGAAGACAAGATGGTCAAGATGGCCGAAGAAAACCAGCATCGTGAAGGAAATTGGTCAGAGGAACGATGCCCTTTGTGAGAGGATAAGGGAACTGTCTGGGCAGTGGTCAGACGCAAACTGCCTGCTTGAGGGGCTCGAGAAACTCCTACGACAGAAGGAGAAAGACGTGAAGCTATAAAGGGCAGAAGCGGCGCGGATAGCGAGGCTCATTCAGGAACAAAAAGACTCAAGCGAAAAGTGGGAATCCGACTGGAAAGACTTGGAGCTGAGGTTGCAGCGCCTGCAGAAGGCTTTGGAGGACCTCTTGGAAGGAAAAGCGTGGACTCCAGTGTAAAGTTGAAACAGCGAAACTCAAGAGGAACGAGCTGGCATGCCTTGAAGTTGCCTTCTAGAGGAAGGAAATGGTCGCCTGGAGTTGCTGAAGAAGAAGGCCGGTGTCCAGGGCGAATGGAACGACCAGATGGATGATGAGGTTGGATGGGTGCGAGGAACGAAGGAGAAAATGGTCTGTGATTTGAAGAGGCTCCAGGATAAATGAAGACGAATGGAGGAGAGCAAGTGAAAACTGCAGAAGCTTGTGTGGATGTTGAAGAAATGGCGTGATGAAGACTGCACTGGCCTCATTCAGACGGATAAGATGTGGAAATTTTGAGGAAGATGTTTATTTTGTAATAAGTTTGTTTTGTTAATCGTTGAAGGAAATTGAACTTGAACGGAAATAAATATGTTAAAATGTTTTCTTAGAGTTTTATTGATTCGTGGATGGAAAAGAAAAGGGAGGGAATATAGAAACTGTGAAGAAAATAAGGGGATTTGTGTAGGTGTCGGGAGAAGAAACAGGATTAGGAGAAGCCCCAAGAAAATTGAGAGGATTCAGTAGGATTAGTGGAGGTGCCAGGAGAAGAAAGAGAGGATTGAGTAGGATTCGTGGAGTGCAAGGAAAAGAAGTTGAAGATTCAGAGAATCCCCAGGAGAATTGAGAAGATGCAGTGGCATATTCTGATTCTAAGGTACAGAATAGCTGTTACACAGTGCAGGGAGCGGCGGGCGAGCCCCGCCGAGCGTCCCGGGACGGGCGGGCTGGCGTCCGCCGCGGGTCCCGGGACGGGCGGGCAGGCGTCCGCCGAGCGTCCCCGGGACGGGTGGGCAGGCGTCCGCCGAGCGTCCCGGGAACGAGCGGGCAGGCGTCCGCCAGCGGTCCCGACGGGCGGGCAGAGCGTCCGCCGAGCGTCCCGTGACGGGCTGGCAGGCGTCCGCCGAGCTTCCCGGGACGGGCCTGGCATGCGGTCCTCCTGAGTGTCACGGACGGCTGGCAGCGTCCGCCCGAGCGTCCCCGGGATGGGCTGGCAGGCGTCCCGCCGAGCGTCCCGGGCGGGCGGCAAGGCGCCCCGCCGAGCATCCGGGACGGGCGGCAGGCGCCCTCCGAGCTCCCGGGACGGGCGGGCAGGCGCAGCCGAGCGTCCCGGGACGGGCGGGCAGGCGCCCCGAGCTCCCGGGACGGGCGGTCAGCGTCCGCCCGAGCGTCCCGGGAACGGGCTGGCAGGCGTCCGCCGAGCGTGCCCGGGACGGGCGGGCAGGCCGTCCCGCCGAGCGTCCCGTACGGGCCGGGCAGGCGGCCGGCCGAGCGTCCCGGACCGGGCGGGCAGCGTCCCGCCGAGGCGTCCAGGACGGGCGGGCCAGGCGTCCGGCCCGCGGGTCCTTGGGACAGGCGGGCAGGCGTCCGCCGAGCGTCCCGGCACGGGCGGGGCAGGCGGTCCGCCGAGCGTCCCGGGACGGGCGGGCAGGCGTCCGCCGAGCGTCCCGGGACGGGCGGGCAGGCGTCCGCCCCCCGAGCGTCCCCGGGGGGACGGGCTGGCAGCGTCCGACGAGCTTGGTCCCGGGACGGGCTGGCAGGCGTCCGCTGAGCGTCCCGGGACGGGCTGGCAGGCGTTCCGCCGAGCGTCCCGGGATGGGCTGGCAGGCGTCCGCCGAGCGTCCCCCGGGAACGGGGGGGCGGGGGTCAGGCGGCCCCCCCCCCCCCGAGCAATCCGGACGGGCGGGCAGGCGTCCCGCCGAGCGTCCCGTGGGAGGGCGGGCAGGCGCCCGCCACGAGGGCGGGGTCCCGGGGACGCGCGGGACCCAGGGCGGGGGTCCGCCGAGCTCCCGGACGGGCGGGCAGGCGTCCCGCCGAGGCGGTCCCCGGGACGGGCGGGCAGGAGTCCCCGAGCGTTCACGGGACGCCGGGCCAGGCGTCCGCGGACGCGGGCAGGCGTCCGCCCCGAGCCCGTCCGGGAACGGGCGGGCAGCGTCCGCCGAGCGTCCCGGGACGGGCGCGGGCAGGCCGGGTCCGGGGCCTGAGGCGGTCCCGGGACGGGCGGGCAGGCCTCCGCCGAGCTGTCCCCGCCGAGCGGGTCCCGGGCCAATCACCACTCGGGCCCTAGGGAGGTCCAGGCAATAAGGGGCAGGCGTTGGCATGCCACCAGCGCCGAGCCGTCCCGGACGGGTGCGGGAGGCAGGCGTACCGGGCCGAGGCGTCAAGGACGGGCGGGCAGGCGGGTCCTCCTGGTCCGAGCGGTTCCCAGGGACGGACGGGCAGGCGTCCGCCGATATAGCGTCCAGGGCGGGAACGGGGGCAAGGGCGTCCCCGAGGGCATCCGGGACCGACCACGGGGCAGGCGTCTGGCCGAGCGTCCCAGGGTGAAGGGCGGGCAGGGCCGTGCCGCCCGAATGGAGTCCCGGGAAAGGGCGGGCTGGCCGTCCGCCGCAGGTCCAGGGGAACGGGCGGTTGGGTTTGGCAGGGGCTGTTCCGCCGAGCGTCCCGGGGACGGGCGGGCTGGCCGTCCGCAGCCAGGTCCCGGGACGGGCGGGGGGGGAAGGGCCACACGTTTCCCGGGCCGAGCGGGTCACGGGACGGGCGGGCGGCCAAGGCATCCGCCCGAGCAGCGTTCCCGGAGGGCGGGCAGGCGCCCGCATCCCCGAGCTCCCGTCCCGGGACGGAGGGCTGGGGCCAGGGTGGCGCAGCCGGGAGCGGGTCCCGGGACGGGCGGGCAGGCGCCCGCCCAGATCCCACCTGCGGCCTCCCGACGTCCGAGGACGTCCCGGGGGCAGGGTCCGCCGAGGCGTCCCGGGAGGCGGGCAGGCGTCCGCCCGCGGAACCCACGAGCCGTTTCCCGGGACGGTGCGGGCGGCGTTTTCCGCCGAGCGTCCCGGGACGGGCGGGCCAGGCGGGTTCCGGGGCGAGCGTCCCGGACGGGCGGGAAGGCGTCCGCCGAGCGTCCGGGGACGGACGGGCAGGCGGGGTCCGCCGATTCCCCCCACGAGCGTCCCGGGACGGACGGGCAGGCGTCCGCCGAGCGTTCCCGGGCCGGGCGGGTGGGGCGTCCGACCGCAGGTCCCGGGACGGGCGGGCAGGCGTCCGTCACCCGAGGCGTCCGGACGGGCGGGCAGGATGGTTACCCGCGAGCGTACCCGGGAAGGGCGGGCAGGAGTCCGCCGAGCGTTCCCGGGACGGGCGGGCTGGCCCGTCCGCCGCAGGTCCCAGGGACGGGCGGGCAGGCGTCCAGCCGCAGCTTCCGCCCGGGGACGGGAGCGGGCAGGCGCCCGCCGCCGAAGGGGCGTTCCCGGGACGGGCGGGCAGGCGCCCGCCGAGCGTCCCGGGGACCTGGCGGGCAGGCCGGGCCCGAGAGCGTCCGGGACCCGGGCGGGCAGCGCGTCCGGTCCGAGCGGTCCCGGGACCGGGCGGCGCAGGCGCCGACCGAGGTACCGGGACGGGCGGGCAGGCGTCGCCGAGCGTCCCGGGCACGGGGGGCAGGCGTCCGCCGAGCGTCAGGGACGGGCGGGCAGGCGTCAGCCGAGCGTCCCGGACGGGCGGGCAGGCGTCCGGGCCCGGAGGGCGTCGGGTTTCGGGCCGGGGAGGGGGGGCGTCCGGCCGGGGGGGGAGGTCGGGGAGCGGGCGGGCAGGCGTACGCCGAGCGTCCCAGGGACGGGCGGGCAGGCGTCCGACCGAGCGTCCCGGGAACGGGCGGGCAGGCGGTCCGCCGAGCGTCCAAGGGACGGGAGGGGCCGGCGTCCGCCCGAGCGTCCGGGACGGGCGGGCAGGCGTCCGCCCAGCCCGGGTCGGGGGGGGGCAGGCGTCCGCCGCGGGTCCCGGGACAGGACAAGAAGGTCCCTCTGAAATTGAAAAGAAAGTTCCATAGGACGGTGGTCAGACCAGCAATGTTATATGGAACAGAAACGGCAAGTATGAGGAAAACAGAGGAGAAGAAGATGGATGTAGCAGAAATGAGAATGTTGAGATGGATGTCGGGAGTAACCATGGAAGATGCGATTAGAAATGAGTATATAAGAGGATCGACAAAGGTAGCTGAAATATCGAAGAAAATACAGGAAGGAAGGCTTCGATGGTATGGACATCTATTACGAAGGGAGGAACGTCATGTTGGAAGACATATGATGGAAATGGAAGTGCAGGGTAGAAGGAAGAAGGGAAGACCAAGAAAGAGATGGCGTGATTGTGTAAGGGAAGATATGGAATTGAAAGGTATAAATGAGAACGAGGCACAAGACAGAAATCGATGGAGACGACTCATTCGCAATGGCGACCCCATATAAAAATGGGTTTAAGCTAGGAAGAAGAAGAAGAAGAAGATCATGGGATAGGTATCAGTACCAGTCATGTTTAATTATATATATTTATTTTAAATTACTACTCAGTGATGCTATTTTGATTTTCGATGTTTTGGGGTGCTTAAAGATATCTTCGTGTTAATTCGTTATCAGTTTAGTTTACATTATGGAAAGAAGTGACGTTCTAAGCTGTATACTTTTTTACCATTGTTAATACAATATAGTAATAATTTTTCCATAACAATTGTTGATAACATTACTAATTATTCATAATTCCATTTTTTTCGTTTTTGTAGAGAGAAATGTTTCATTTGTATTTTTTTTCTTAATTATATATGTAAATTGCAAGGTATTAATGACTACAAAGAAATCATACATAAATTCATTATTTTGTCAAATTATAAAAATGTGTTAAATATCAGAAACAGTGTGAGATAATAATTACGATAAAATCTACAATTTTGTACGATATTTTTTACTGAAAACCCATAATTTTGAGGAGCCAGTACGATAATTCCAATCCGAGAGTGTGGCAGCACTGCACATGAGTCTCCTGCACAATCTGTTCCTTAAAGAGAGCTGGAGATAAAAAAAAATACAAACTATTGTATATGAAATTGTTCTAAGTTACAAAAAAAAAAAAAAAAAAAAGTCAATGACATCAGTAAACTGCACACAAAGGGATGCACGAGTGAATTTTTCCCATAACCTTGTAGCAACTCCATGAGATTTTTTGGGTTTAAGAATGTTATCTAAAAGCACTGCCATCACAGTAGGAGTTCCACTTTTATACTCTTGTAAAGACACAGTAATTTCGCTGTGTTACCTGACTTGACTAGATCCCACAGCCCACCAATTTTCAACTGAAAATTCATCCACATGTAGAAGTACAGCGACCACTTAATCTAACAATAAGAATTCATCCTCATCCTGGAGGTTCAGGCTGATTGCATCTTCCTAAGATGTGCAGTGGAGCCATGCCATCCTTCAGTTAACCAATAGGACACTAGAAATTTATCCTTGGTGACATTAACTAACGAATCCCATTTTTAATTTAATTCTGACTAATCTCAAAACTGTTTAAGAGACTGAGGATTCAATTAAAACTTAGTGCATGTCAAGTACATGAAATTAAATTGTTTCAGCATTCTTTCAACTTGATTCTTCAAACACTAGGCAACTTTCCTCCAGTAAAAGTTATCAGATTTTTCAAATATCAGGTACGGCTAAAACTTTATAGTTTGTGTCATTAACAAAATCTCTTCAACTTCTGTAAATTTTCAAATACTTCCAGATTTTTTACATCAATATTTCCCTCACCCATAAGCAGATTTACATCCCACCTAAAGCATGAGCCTCCTGTTACTGTACTCAGCACAACAAATCAAAACCTTACTCAAGAAGCCAGTTGCAGGAAGTCTGGGAAAAATGACAAATTTTAAAAGCAATTTGTATTTTTCCTAACATACAAACCTGTTACCGTTACATAGGAGTTGCCTTCAGCACAAGCTGGGCAGGCTATTCTACACAAGGTTGTTTGGTAGTTGCACTCAGTGGGAGAGGTGAGGGGTACCCTCACCACCTCCCTTAGCTGAGTCACATAACCACTTGCCTTAAAGCCTTCATTGAGAGTGAACACAGTATTGCTTTCCTCTGCTCGATTGCTTCCTGACTGTTCTACCGTCACTTAATCCTGGTTTATTCCTTCCTTTTTGTTGTGATTGAACATTTGCAGTATATCTGTTCTTGTTTTTGGATAACATGCAAAGCCAAGAACTATTTAAGCCTAAATACTCAAGAGGCCAGTTGCAGCAAGTCTGGTAAAATTTCAATGTTCTTGTTTCCTGTCAAACTGGTTCAAGGAGCCTTCAATCATATCTGCTTTGGGGATCAACACAAAAAGAAAAAAAAGATAGTGCAATACTGTACCAGGATAAACCTTCCCTGAATATTCCCTTAAGCCTCAGTGCTATAATGGGTTGTCAGTCCATCAACATGAAACTTTGCACTGGGGACCACACGTCAGGCAATCACTGTAAGAGTTATGAAGCAAATCTAATGTACTAGACAAAATACTGCCCAGTTCCTCACCGCACACCCACATAAAAAAGGCATTAGAACCAGGGGAAATATATCAGAAACGCAAAATAAATTGGCAAAACATCTAGCAACTCAAACAACACAAATCATTTTAGAAAAAATAAACAACACAATATAAAATCTAAACGGGCAGCCTAGGAAGACCCCCATTCCTTAAAAAGGAAACAATTATTTTTGGAGTTGAAAATCACTAAAAACACTAACACATACCTCAACTAGGGAGAGAGACATAAATAGAATATGGACAAAAACTTGGTTCAACATTTGCAGAGGCCATTGCAATGAGCAACCTCTTGTCCTTTAGTAGCCCAGACCTGAAGAAATGATAAATATAAGGGCATGGATTTACCATATGGTGATAAACTACCATTTACAGGAAACAAAATTATAAATTAAGAATAACAGAAGCAGGAACAGTCCCAATGCTTGACCTTAAAAAGAGGAAGTAAACATGCTGGAAAATGTACTAGTCCATGAATCAGTGATTTCCAGAGTGATTTTGGAAAGAGGATTCCTGGTGGATGTTCCAAGGTCACCATCAAGGCAGAGGAATATATGACACTGTCATCTGCCTTTTACAAGCATAGTTTTATGGGGGTATTTTCATGATTTCCCACACTGCCTCATCCATGACAATAATAACTAAAGGTAGTTTTAAGTCAAAATACTTTTAACTTCCTGCATCAATTTCACTGGCATCAAGTTCACTTCAGAGACAGTACCTTTACCTGTAAGATGAAGTTTGTCATCACCTACCGGAAGAGAACCTCTCCAAATTTACAGTTATTCTCTCTGCAAAAACTGTGCATTGTAATATGTATATAGAACCAGTTGTGATTTTGCAATAAAGTTGGTCGCATACACTTATGCAAAGACTATGAAACCAAAGACAGTGCCAGTCATGGTACAAAGTCTATCATGATTATTTAATAAAACTAGCAACTTGGTCTCCAGCTGGTATCAGACAACTAATTCTGGCGCAGCAAATTACCTATCTGCCACATATAGTGTCATGGTACGAAATGAATATCATATATTCTATCACCTATAAGGTTATTGTTGATTTCAATTAAATACAAAACAGGCCTTAACAATACAGTTTTTGTGATGTCAGTCAATTTCATAAGCACAGGCCATGGGTTGATAACCTAACCTAAAATACTGTTGAAAGCATTTACAATTTCACAGAAACCGGTTAGGTTATGTAATAGTTTTTTTCTTAGCTAATTACCCAAAGCTAAGGTAATTCTAAGCCGGCGAGTTGGTAAAGTGACACGGGATTGTTAGGTAGAGATATGATGGGAAGTTCCATTGTGATATTGCACCAGGATGTGGCCTTGTAAATTTTTTATTACCAATACCTCTAACAGGTTCCTACGTATTTAGTATACAGATGCCATACTACCCTCATGGCTTTGCATTCAGTTTGCAGTCAGGCAGTTGTAATACACACATGGACACAATCCTACAACCAGTATAATTGTGCTAGCACGGGATAAAAACGTCAAAATTTCTTACAAACTCTGAAGCCTGGTTTTTGAAAAGTCCATTCATAGGCTAGGTATATCATTGAATATGCTCGAAAGGTTGTACCCTACACAGGTATTCCACCACCGTAAACACTGCAATCACCTCTTACCCCATGGGATAAGCTAGTACTTCAACTTGGCTATTCACTATTAGTAGGACATGAAATTTGTGACTAAATTAGTAATTGACAAGGAAAAAAAAAAGCCAGCATAGTAAACTTCCAGCCATCTTTGAGTTCAAAGCGCGCGCGGCTCAGTAGGAAAGTTGTCGTCGTAATTGCTTTATTAGGCTAAATGTTCCAGACGTTCAAACCACATGTGATGTCCTTGCACACACATTAAAACATGGTTCTTACCTTAACTGTTAATATGACATTCCCTCATCAATATTCAATTCTTACCTAGCACCCCCTTTGAAGGAGAGCAGATGGCAAGTCAACATACCGGTCGGGAACTTGAATGACGTGCAGACTGTAGAAATAATCCCGAGTGCTTATCTCGAGATGAGCACTCGAGTGATCTAAAACGAAAAGAAAAATAATGATAGTAGTTAGGATGGTAGAAATAAATATTAACTTCCCTGCTGAAAGCTATCACAATAAAGGCAATAGTGTATAAGCATAATGCAAGGATCTCGTATCCATTTACAATCATTTATAACAAAGAAAACTGCCTTCGTAATGGAAATAATCTATTCTCACAAAATCATTTTGTTTTATTGTTTACTTGGCGAAAGAGAACAACTGAGAGTTGATCATTTAGCTTTCCTGAAGACCGAGACATTAAATGTAACATAACTAAAAGCTGAAAGTGAACCGGGGCGGAGCGGTCAAGAGAGCCGACAGGACTCTTCCCGATCGCTCTGTCTATCGTACATAATGACGTGAACTGTCTTATTTTGAATTCAATTATCACGACTTTACTTGCGAAATATTCAAATAATATGTAAAATTATATGGAAAGATATCTTAAAAGTACACCTATGGACAACGTGGGAGATGAAAAGAATGCTGTATCTTAATGCGTAAATTTGTTGGTGTCAGTGCCTTAGCTACATCGAGAATATCCAGGTGAATGTTCAGGTGATTAGTTATGGGCGCGGTGGCGGAAGTCACCATGGGGCGGTGTGAGGTCAGTTTAGCTGAAATTTAACCCTGTAGAAGAGATGATGTGGGTGACTAGAAATTAGGACGAATAAATATTGGACGAGAAACCGCATCCTCTTACAAAATAAAATATCAATAAAGTCTACGGTAATATTACATAGAATTTAAGTTAATAGGTCAATGATTGTGAGGCGGGTGGTTGGGAGCTTTCGGTCTTTCAGTCATACAAGACTTCAAAAGAAAGTCTATAAAGTAATAATGAAGTTGAATGCGAAGTGGAGAGAAACTGAGAGACATTTCGAGTGTTCATCTTAAGGGGGCCTTCTGGCTGGAAACAATTTTTCTGGGGGACTATGTTCATATTTACATCATTGAAAGTGTACAGTCGGGCACACATGTAAGTAAACACATTTCAGCCACAAGGGCTGGATGTGATCTGGTAACACTGGAACTGTGCCTCTAGAGTCAGACGCACGATGAAACCCGCCCCTCCACCGTCCTCCCTCAACATTTTTCCCTCCATCCTTCACTTCCACCCTTTCAAGCACACGTTTATAACTTCTGCTCCCTCTCTCTAATTTCTCCTTTAAGGAAAATAATATAACTGAATCTATTTTGTAGGTTTATTTTCTCATCGTGGAGGCGAGAAAACTCGTCTGTTCAACTTTTGTCGTAATAATATTATTACTTACTGTTACCGACAGAAGAATTAACTCGGTTTTCGTGCGCTCTCTTGTAATAATGGGATTTAGCTATCTACCAATAAAAGCGTTTTCTATCAAATAACAGCATACCTACTATTCTTTGATTATAATTGTAATATCAACAGCCGCATTCCAAATTCTTATTATTACAAAGACAACTAGCATCAGATCGTGTAGGGCCTTACGTAACTCAAATTAAGCATGAAGAAATAAAGAAGGCTTAAGTTGAGGAGAGAAAGACCTCCATAGGCCTAGAAGACACTGAAGGAGGAGAAACAAAGAGACAGTTATAAGAGAGAGCCCAGCCAACAGCAAGGAGGAGGCAGACGGAAAGGAGACACTGTAATAGAGCTGAGAGTGTGGCTGGTGTCAGAAGGGGCGCCATTACCCTCTTAAGTATAATGGGGGCATAGGTCTTGACTTGTCATAGGGGTTATTATGGGAGTCGATTCTTCCTTATGGTTGGACGTTTGTTTGGTCACAACCGACAATCATTGGATCAAATAATCGTGTATTTGTGCATGATTTTAACTGCTCGGCATACGTCTCATTTATCGATGGCAAGCATGTCCGTATTTGTTTGTTTGTGTTCGTTCTGCAGTGTGAATTCCAACGTTAAGAATGTATCAAGTAATAATGAGATTATATCTTATATAATATATATATATATATATATATATATATATATATATATATATATATATATATATATATATATCCTTAATAATATGGTGCTGTAATATTTGTCTCTTAATTACGTATACGTTAAAATGTTACTAATATCGGGTTTGGACGTCAAATGATTATATATTTGAATATATTTATTCTATATATAAGATATATATATATATATATATAATATATATATAATATATATCTATATATATATATATATATATATATATATTTGACGTCCAAACCTGATATTAGTAACATTTTAACGTATACGTAATTAAGAGACAAATATTACAGCACCATATTATTAAGGATACACAATAGATTGAAAAATAACCATTTATTATAAAATATGTATCAGTATTTAGTCCATCCACCATCGTTGGCGATGACATCTTGTAGTCTACTGGGGACGGAGGCTACATGATTGTAGACGATTTGTTGATTTTTTCTGAATATCTCCCATTCGGACATGGTGTGCTGAGGAGCTGCCTTGATGATCGCTCTTGGCCTGGGATCCAAGAGTTGACGATGGTCCCCCAGCAATTTTCCAAGGGATTCATATCACACCCCTTACTTGGCCAGTCCAGCAGGTCAATGTCTCGTTGCTCCTCAAACCATCGACTAACTATCCTGGCTGTGTGAATGGGACAGTTGTCCTGCAAAACAAACGTCACATATATATAGTATATATTAATTATTTTTTACAAGAGGCGTCAAATTGTGAAGGGTGAGCTGGATATAATCTTTAATTTAAGGTTCTGCCCGTTTCTCCCTGTTTAGATCTCTCCTTTCTCCTGGTTTGAAAAGCTGACAGATATTCCACCTTCGTCCCCTCCCAAAGAGCTCGAAGCCATAAGCCACGTGCAGTTGAAGTCTATCGTGAAGAGGAAGAAGGTGGAATTTCGCTTAGCTTTTCTAACAAGGAGGAAGGAGAGATTTGAACTGGGAGACGGAACCTTACGTTAAAGATTATGTCCAGCTCACCCTTCCGACAAATGACACCTCATATGATACTTGCATATCATATGTATATATATATGTATATATATATATAGATATATATATATATATATATATATCACCATAACGTGACTTCAGCCGTACTGATTTTTGCCTTTTCAAAAAATATACAAAAAAGTTACGAAGGAGAGGCAGGACTCTGGAACCGTCTCCAGAAGAGGTAGTTCAGCCACGACGATCAGCTCGTCTTTTGGCCAGACATTTGAACGAGGGAATAACATGACTGAGATAGTTTGTTTTGGTTGTTATCTCCCTTGGAGACGGTTCCAGAGTCCTGCCTGTTCTTTGTAACTTTTTTGTATATTTTTTGAAAAGTATAAATCAGTACGGCTTATGAGGTCTACTGATCAAGCAGACGAAAGCTCCCGTGTTTTATGTATTATTAATATACATTTTACATAAGCGTGGACTTTTACTACTTCAAGGTATTCCAGTCACGTTGGTGATATATATATATATATATATATATATATATATATATATATATATATATATATATATGTATATATATGATATGCAAGTATCATACGAGGTGTCATTTGTCGGAAGGGTGAGCTGGACATAATCTTTAACGTAAGGTTCCGTCTCCCAGTTCAAATCTCTCCTTCCTCCTTGTTAGAAAAGCTAAGCGAAATTCCACCTTCTTCCTCTCCACGATAGACTTCAAATTTTCGGACATAAATATTTTTTAAAAATTATCTGTGGCCAATATAGAAAAAGTGGCTCTTTTCGATTCTAGAAGCCTGTTTCTACTACTACTATGAAAGTTTCATTACAATTGATTAATAAATAGCAAAGTTATTAGATATATTGAAAAAAGTTAGTTTTGAGATACGAGCTTTTAAAGATTTGCAAAGAATGTTGCATTTATAATGTGCACTTTTGTGCATCATATTTGCATAATATTGCATATTTGCATACTTATGTTTTATAGAACCATTATTTTGGTGTAAAATATTTTGATTATGCATCCATATAGGCTCCTGGTCCCCCCCCCCCCTCTTCCAACACGGGCAGGGTATTACTCTTTCATCAAGAGGGTATCAAAGTTGCCCAAGTTTCTCTTTGTTGCCAGTTTGTTTTTAATTGAATCCACCTGGTGTGTAGTCCTGTTCATTTTGCATATTAACATAATACTTCGTAACGGATACCCAAGTCCAACATCGTTGCCATGGTGTCAAAAACTAGAAATGACAAAATTCCTTGTAAAACACCAATTCTCAGCCAGAAGGTCCCCTTAAGGAGATGACAGAAGAATGGACGATGAGCTTTGGTCTGAATAACAGATAACTTAACAAAGGAATAAACACAGGGTTAGGAGGAAAAGTAAGAGCAGAGAAAGTAAAGAAATAAATGAATCAACTTACAGTTTATCATGGAAAAAGCAGACGTTTGAAAGCACAATGAAGCTGAAATAAAAACAAATTAATTAGGAAAAAAAAAATACAAAGTAGCCACATATGAGAATAAGAATGATAAATTATAACTTTTAGCGCCACGGACCACGATGGCTGTTGAGGAGCTGCAGGCCCTAGGAAACTCGTGGCCTCCTCCTTGGGCATTTGGGCGAGAAGCCAATGCCCCGGTAGATTTTATTCGTTGAGCGTAACTCTTTGGTCGAGTGCCATTATAGATACCCTTAGGGCCCTTTCACACTATGCGATTCTTGTCGGACCAAGATACGATTGTAGTGCCGGATCTAAATGCGAGACAAAATTGCGCAAATCGTACATTTGTCCGACTGCCGTACAAAGTGATCCAATTTTTGACAAGCGCTTGCAGTCTGCTCTCAGCCCGTAGTGGTGACTAGATGGACAGGAGGAGAAAATTATTGTCTTTATTTATTACATTTGAGAAAAAGGAAGAGAAAACCTAGAATTCACTGGGTACACCCTTTGAATACACAAAGGCACTTGTATGGCGCATTTGCCACAATTTTCGAGGAGCTGAAGAAAGATAATGATAAATTTTTCAATTACTTCAGAAAGTCTAAAACAACCTTTGAGGAATTCTTGTCACGTCTACATGACCAGTTGCTAAAAGAAATACGACATTCAGAGATGATATTTCGTCAGCACAACAACTGGCAGTTACCATCAAGTAAGAGGAAATAATATGGACCTTTCCTTGTAAATTTGCTCTTCCATATAGAAATTAAAAAGGAAAAATGTAAACAACTAGTGTTAGCTGAAACATCTCTATTTATCAAAAGTATAAACTGATATATCTATATAAAAAACTAAAATCTTTTATTTGATATAAAAAATCCATATCTCTCTCTGTTTCATTAATTAATGTAAATAAAACGTAAGTGTTAACTATAAAAACTTCTCAAAAAATCATATATATCGAAATCAAAAGCTTTTAGTCCTCTTTCATATCAATAATCTGCCTATAATCTTCTAATAATTTCAGTATCAAAACGTATATGTAACCTTAATGAAAAAACAGCAAATCATTTAGTAAATAATTTCTCAGTAGTTTATACTTAAGCTATCCATCCATACCTGTAGTTCTTTCTTATTCACGAATAACACTATTGTTATTATTATTATTGTATGGTGTTTTTTTCGTTGCATGGAGCCAGTGGTTATTCAGCAACGGGAATAACACTATTTATATCCCTCAAATGTTTTCAATACCCAATGCACCCGATCACCAGAAGCAGCGGAAGTCTACTGCTGTCGCACGTATATGCAAGAAAAAATCGCAGTGTGAAGACACGACGTATTGAAGGCAATGGCCAACTGCAATCGCGTCTGGGTGCAGCACCGGACATGGCCAGTGGGGCCTGTCGGCTGTAATGCGATGCCGGACCGGCAAACTTGCCGGACCGACATAGTGTGAAAAGGTACATTAGAGATAATAGTCGACTGCTAGTCGCATGTAGGTCCGACATCGTGTCGCATTTACGTACGACATAGTGTGAAAGGGCCCTTAGAAGAGGTACATGTAGCTATAATAATAACAACAATAATAATAGTAATATACAAGCAAAGAATACAATTCTTATTATGCTTTAAGATAATGCCATTTCAAGTGTTGTGGTTTCGCTCTATAATAAATGAAACTTTGATTATATTTGTCTCTAAAGGCGATGCGAAAATTATCTAAAAGCTTCAAAGTTCTCCCTGAAAGCGTTCAGGAATCCCTCCGTCTCATCGAGCTCACGGAAGCACGACAGAAAGGCCATTCGCTCATAGGTCTAACGCTATAGTTCAGTAAACACACAAACTTCAAAGTCCCCAGAAACAATATCGGAGATCCCTCAGATAGTTTCCAGAGACAGGAAGTTGTAGTTCATTGGAAAATCTGATTCAAATCACGATCGCAAAAAAGTTTACAAATGATTTCAGTGAACAATTGTCTACTATGAAATGTATATCCAGTCAATGATGATAATCGTCTTTACGACGAATGCACGGAGCATACACGCTAAAATTTCATCGAAAATGACTGACATACCAACATCTGTATACCCGTAGTCATTTTCAATAAGTTGAGGAAGTATCTGAATTTATGTTCATCCTTCCCAATGAATATTACTAAGGAAAATAATTTGCATATTAACAATATGGTTTGAAATTCTTGAAGGATGATTTGCCTGTAAACAAAGGCACGTCATGATTATGTGGATTTTAGTTTCATTTCCCACAGTAAAAGAAGAGGAACCTTTTACCTCCGTAACCTGGAACGGCAATGTTGTCGAACTACCAACCCGTATGGCTTTTAAAGTTGATGAATTAAATAGTTTATTACTTCAAGTAAACTCCATTTTAGTCCCAAAACGTAATACTGTATCAGATATACATTAATGATGTCATCCTATGCTCAAAACTGCGATACTCTCGTCCAAAAAACGATGTTGAATTTCATTTAGTTGGTATGCCTGGATTCTCATATCGTCTATGACGGGCGACGTGATTTTTGCTATGGGTAAGGATGGTAGTCAAATTGATGTTCAGCATCTTTATCTAATTCGAATTTTGCTTCATTTTCCTTTTACGAATTATTTATTTCAAGTCAAAACATGAATTTTGATATATCAACAGGATTTTCAGTTTAAATATTAAGATAAATATCGTAATAACAATAAACTTACTAGTTTCCTCACCCACGTTTGAAAATGCAATTGTCCACTTGCGATGTTTTCCTTTGTGGGACAACAGATGGGGTTCACGACTCGCTTATATAAAAAAATAAAGTTTTGGTCTGTGTAAAAAAAAAAAGAAAAAAAAAACCCGCATGGTAACCACGTGGCCGCCTTGGAGTATACGTACAATTGAAGACAAGTACGATTTCATTAATTGATCGCTTTGATTACTATTTCATAATATAATCACTGGAAAATTCCCAATTACGTTTGGTTGAGTTAGGAGGCGTAACTGAACTCAAACCGAACCGTAATTTACTCTTGGAACGCATGATAACTTCCTATAATCATTTGACCAATACAATTTAGCTTCATTTAGATGATACAAAGTCAAGACTATTGGACAAACACTATATTTAGACCCGATTCATTAAATTACAAAAGAAAGTCATGAACAGGCCATAGAATAATTTAATTCTAGAATTACTTTCGGAGAAGACTGTTATAAAGGGCAATAAATGTTTACTAACATTGTTAAAACAGAAAAAACGGCCGAAAAGCTTATCGTTGCACTTTTAACCATAAATTTTTTCCCTACAGTCGACAGCCTCAATATCTATCAAGCCCTAATTCTAGAAAATTACTCTGAAATGAGAGAGTTCTTCCGTGATTGAAAATTGTGAAATGGACGGTAATCATTGCCTTATATTTACTGGAGAGCCACATTTTGCAATAGAGAAAGGTTTGTTCTATATATATATATATATATATATATATATATATATATATATATATATACATACACACACACACACACATACACACACACACACACACACACATATATATATATATATATATATATATATATATATATAATTTTGAAAACAGAGTAAATGACTATATACAGGGAGCCAATCAACTTACTCCTAGGTAAACAACACTTCTCGATTAGACGTTATATATAATGCATCGTGACTGTTCTTCATCTTTTGGCAGTGGCCTAAAACGAGAGTGACGAAAATAATAAATGAGTTATTACGAACTATATTGTCTGCAGCGAAGATTATAAATGTTATAGCAAGCTACAATAATGAACATAACACAATGATCATCTGTTCGCATCCATTTGCGAGTCATTATAACGGACACAGCTGCCTCCGTAATTAAATAAACTACCGGCACAAAAACTCCCATGACGCTTTACCTTGCCCAACAGAACAACTGAGGGATGAAGTTTTAGTTTCCCTGGAGGCTTTTGGAGGCACCTGACGTCACAGTACATCGCCAACTTCTGATTGTGAACTGAGGAGCGAGGACGCGACGCGAGACTGGTTAAAAATGTGCCCTAAAACTGATTTCTCTATCGTACATAATAATAATAAGAATTGTCTTATTTTAAGATACGGTTTACATGACTTCACTTGTAAAATATTGTAGTATAATATGAGAACGTATAAGGAAGGATATTTCATAATCACGTAAAATATGTAGACAATGTGAAATGCAGATGGGGTAAATAAAAAAGAATGGTACGTCTCAATATTCATATTGATGGGGAGTGCTGCACATCGAGAGAATCCAAGTGATATAAGTCGTATTACTGAGATGCCGTTCGGTTACGTATGGGTTTGGAGAGAGAGAGAGAGAGAGAGACGAGAGAGAGAGAGAGAGAGAGAGAGGAGTGTTCAGTTTTGTCAAAATGCAAACCAATACCATCCAAACGGGAGAGCCTCGAAGAAGTAATCCTTACCTCCACTGGGAGATTCATTCGTAAGATGCTCAAGTACGTATTTTGTATAGCTTTCTCTGACTTTTCATTGAACTGTAACAAACAGCATTGGTGTCGGTGACCATATGTTGAACAATGTAATGGAAAATTAATGAAAAGCACAAGTGAATACTACTACTACTACTACTACTACTACTACTACTACTACTACTACTACTACTAATAATAATAACTAATAATAATAATAATAATAATAATAATAATAATAATAATAATAATAATAACAATAATAATATGGTAAAGAAATCTAATTTCTGCCTACCATTATCAGGACTGCAAGAAAATACGAGAGAGAGAGAGAGAGAGAGAGAGAGAGAGAGAGAGAGAGAGAGAGAGAGAGAGAGAGAGAGAGAAGAGAGAGAGAGAGCGTGGCACATAAAAGCATTAGCTTCCTGTCTGTATCATAATTAAATATAAGCTCATTTTTTCCCACATCAAAAGGCGTTGTGTCAAATTGTCGTTGGTGTAACTTTTATGTTATACCAGAAGTCACTGAACACCTTTCAAGTAATTTTACTTAATATTTTAAAATTTACAATTAAGAAATAATATTCTGTAATAAACAGGCCTGTTAGACTACCTCTGATACATAAGCCTATATGTAGTTGTTCACTAAAGCTCAGGACAGTTGTACCATCAGGCCTAGTGGATCCAGTCTACTTATGGCGGCCATATTCTTATCACTGACCAAGTTCTTGATGAAATGCATGAGCCATGTTAACACTATCACAGCCAGCGATGGCTTAGTATGTAAACAAATGAACCCTATAGGGTTAATTTGTTTACGGCTTCAGTATATTCTGGCACAGCGGGTTAGTCTGTGGTCGCCTGGTTACATTATCTCAGACTGCAAGTAAGTTTTGACTGACTTGGGCATAACGTGCTCATAAAATTAAATTAGAATTGCGGTTAGTATAGACAATGACTCAGGCACGTTCTATTTGCATGCGATTAGGTATGTAAAATATCGACACAAAATGAACAGTCAAGATAAATATATAGGTCTTGATTCTGGGAGGTTATACCCCGATTGTCTGGTTAGAGAACCGACACACTGACCCACCGCCCTGGGTAAGGACGGTAGAAGAAGAATAAGAGCGGTGGGTACAATTGTCTGGGAAGCGTCTTTCCTCTTCCGAACTTTATATTTAGACACACACACACACGCACGCATATATATATATGTATATATATATATATATTATATATATATCTATATATATATATATATATATATATATATATATATATTATATACAGTATAAATGACTATCTCCGACTACCTCTTCTTTTTTTTCAATAATATTTCGGAGTCTAAAATTTAACCATACATATTTTCCCTCATAGTTTCATCATCTTTTGCCGATCGTCCTGAACTAATTAGTCATCACCAATCTTGAGTGCATATGAGAGTGCATTCAGTGTCCCCAAAGAGCATTTTCTATGGACTAGAGTTCTTCATGTAGTACTCCCCCAGGCAATGTTGTGATTTTCCTAGCGGAAAATAAATTTCAACCTCTCTCTTCTGTCTTTGATGGGGGTTCAGAGTAAGAGCTTATATCTGCCTTTCTGTATTTTGAGTTTTGCTAGACTCACCTACTCTTTATCAAGAGCGATACTAAGGCAGTAAGTCAGATCAGAGTCTCTGTCCTCGCCTGTCCGTTAGATTAACTCTTCGTAACGGCGAAATGTATAATCTCGATTTCTCTTTACCTTTGGTATTATTTTGGTCAGTGCTTCGTCCGGCTGGAGACCCTCCTCTTTCCAAATGACCCTATTGTTCCCATCAGGCGACGTCTTACCGCATGTACTCTTGGGGTTCTGTTAGTACGCAGTTTCGAGCTAGACTCTGCGTCGGCATTTTCAAATTTAAACGTAACTTACAATGTACAGGTAAGCCGTTCAAGTTTGCTGCTTTAATATAAGTTAATTTCGTTTTAAGACAAGTTATAATGTGATGATTCATGATTAGTACCATCTTACTTCCTCTGCGACGGATAGGAACTCGCTCCCTTTGTCGTCCTTTAACTCTAATAATCAAATTCCTCGCCGTAAAATCTGATAAAACCTTGAAGTTCACTAAAACGGTGTCCAACGAACCTCTCTCCCCCGCGTTACTCCATCGTATGGAGTTCCTTTTTGTATTTCTTTATGGCGTTCTCTCCAGAGTACCCAAACACGCCCGAAGCTACAATACATTCGTGCCCAGTTTCACTTTTTTTTCTGAACCAGAGAAGGATCGAGAAACCCCGGAGGCGAGAGAAACTTGAAGAATTTGTCAAGGCCGTAAATCTTCAGTCAAATACGTTGAGGATTCTTTAGTGGAGTGGCCTTGGAAGGCGAAGTTGCTTCTTCTCGCGGAAGATCCAATCCAAGTCTCTTTTGCGTATCTTAAACACACACACACACACACACACACACACACACACACACACACACACACATATATATATATATATATAATATATATATATATATATATATTATATATATATATATATAGGGATGCTTTGAGGTTGCTGTCTCACTTCGTCGTTTCATTTTTTATGACCAAGTTGGCTTTAAAAATGCTTTCTTCTTTTTGCTTCATATATATATATATATATATATATATATATATATATATATATATATATTTATTATTTATTAGAATGCCACTAATGTTTTTGATTCAGTTTCTATTTTGAATTAAGAGATTAAATAGAGTTTTTTCATTTTTACAGACCGATGATGTGTTTAGGTAATATGAGACGTTTCTAACAGTAAATATATAATTGTAGTGTTGACTGTCATCTTTGGGCTCCTGTTTGCTTATGCACTTCCGTCTGAATGTGCACACACACACACACACACATATATAATATATATATATATATATATATATATATCATATATATATGTGTGTGTCTGTACAAATTCAGGCGGAAGTACATAAGCAAACAGGAGCCCAAAGATGACAGTCAACAGTACAATTATATATTTACTGTTAGAAACGTCTCATATTACCTAAACACATCATCGGTCTGTAAAAATGAAAAAAAAAATCTATTTAATCTCTTAATTCAAAATAGAAACTGAATTAATAACATTATTTGCATTCTTTAAAATCATAAATAATATATATATATATATATATATATATATATATATATATATATATATAGAATATAATTATATAATATATAATATAACTTAATATATATATATATGAAGCAAAAAGAAGAAAGCATTTTTTAAAGCCAACCTGGTCATAAAAAATGAAACTACGAAGTGAGTCGCAAGCTCAGTTAAAGCATGCCTAAAGAACGCTTAGGCCTAGTGCAAAGAAGACACGTTGACGGTTGGAGTTCAGAAGAGACGTATGACCTTAAATAAACAGACTCCAGGTGTCGTTCAGTAGGCAGATTGTTCCGTAGTTCCAATTAAGGCAAAAAAAAAAAAAAATTATCAATATTAATCTTGCATTTAAAGGCACGATTTCTAATACTAGAAAAATCGGGGTTAGTAGTTCGAGATCCAGCTCTGTAGCTCAAACCTGTGGCTGTAATATAACGGACCTGCAACAATCCCTTGGATGAGCCAACGTAACTATCGAGACATTTTGGGCATTCGATTTGTAAATAATATATTGGACTTCAAAAATGTCTGTAACTTGTTCTTATAATTAAGAAGTGTTTGGATTTCTAAAGCTGAATCCAATACCTATGTATCAACTTAAGATAGGCGTATTTTTAATTAGCAGTGTAGTGTAAATTGTTTGTTTGTTTGTATTGTGCTTTTACGTGGCATGGAAGCAGTGGTTATTCAGCAATGGGACCAACGGCTTTACGTGATTCCGCACCACGTCGAGAGTGAACTTCTATCACCAGAAATACACATCTCTCACTGTAGTATAAATGGACTGATACGCATGTACACGGACAATGTGAATCTTCGTTTACACATGCAAATAAGTACCCTCTGGCGCGCAAATGCTAGTCATGTATCAGACCCAAGCGAGAGAGCTCAGAAGAAAATGGTCGTGGGTGTAGGTGTGTGTTGGGGGTGGGGCTGATGGGAGGTGCTGGTTGGTGAACAGATCATAAAAAGCAAAGCTGAACCTTTGAAGGGTATCATTGCCTTCAAGCGACGATATCTCCCGAGGGCTTCTGCCACGTCCTTCTCATCTGAGAAGAAAATCAACGAGTTTCCTCCTCTGTCAATGACTGGCCGTCAGCGCAGGAGGAAGTCTTGCCGGGGTGCATACGTATTGTCACCGTGTCTATCCTCGTTTTGTATCTAACATATCCCCTCAATGAAGAAGACGAAATATAAAACACTCACACATATGAATACGACCTTTTCTGTAACTTTTCTCATTCATCTACCTGAAGAGAAGACAGCAGTCTCTGAAATGTGGTATTGTCTCTCCATATTTTGGCGTTTTTATGGGCTCCTTTTATTTTATAATATATATTATATTATATATCTATATATATATCATATATATAATTATATATATTATATTAATATATAATAATAATAATATCTATATAGATATATACATTAATATATATATCTATATATATATATATATATATATATATATATATATATAGTATATATGTGTGTGTATGTGCATTAAGCTGCAAGTGTCCTTTAATATTCAATTCGCTCTACCTCGGAACTAATATATTTTCATATAGTATGTTAATGGAAGGGGAATTTTTTTAGTTGATAATATTTACGTCCTCTCATGGATTCGAACCAACAGACAGAGGAGAAATCAGGACTTCAGTGAGTTATCGACTCGGCCATCAGTAAAGATTCGTATGTCACACACATATATATATATATATATATATATATATATATATATATATATATATATACGTTCTTTAATGTACCATGGCACATAACCGTTGCTGTATGCTTTGGGCGTTTATTGACGTATGTTTATAACCTTCATTTAAAACCATATCACAATCATAAATAAGAGCGTCACAGGAGGAATACAGTTGTTGACGCCATCATGGCTACTGAAGTGTCTACTGTACAGAGTCCTAGTGTACTTTAACGTGAAGTCAGCCAAATTTACAATGGCGGACCTACGGGGACACCTGTTCACGTGTAACCCATCCCCTACCCCGGCCTATCGTATGGATAATGGAAATGGAACATTGTTTTCTTGCAATAAATTAATATTAGTAGCAAAAAATTGCTTTGTTTATGATTATTTCAACAACTGTACAGCAACAAAAACAATTGCTACTACTGTATATATATGTGTGCATACATATATAAATATTGACATATATGTATCGTATGTGCGTACGTGTTACACACACACACACACGTGTATGTATATATATATATATATATGTATATATATATATATTATATATATATATATATATATTTATATATATATATATATATATTATATATATAATACACACACGATAATCCTAAGTACCCCCCACCCCCATCTATGAAAGATTTCTAGATCCGCCATTGCCAATTTAGTGCCGGTCTCAAGCTCAGATTGATAGGGAGACTCGGATTCAGGAAGGGGACCCTTCCGTTAAGCATATACCACAACGAACGATAAATTTAGCCGTTCAAGATAAAAACAACTGGAGGATGCTAATTCATAACCAGCAATTTGTGACCCCTTTCCTTCATTCCTAGAGTACAAAGGTTCGGAACATCTGGGAAGGACCAGAGAAATATCTTGGGGACAAAATGGAGACAAGAATGACCGCGGGCTCTTTATTCTAGCCGTAGGCGGTGGCAATCTTTGTTCCCTTCGCGCCACGAGTCGTACCATGAATTTAAATGATTATTATACGCACGGTCTAGGTATATGCTAGACCGTGATTATACGCTGTAGTGTAGCAGCGCATATGAAAGAGAAATCGGTCATCTACTAGGTATGAGAATTAGCACATATTCGCTGACCTCAGAGAATGTTCTTAAAGATTCAGATTTGTCTCATAAAGAGTTCAGGTTTTTTTCCAGCATAGGCTACCTCCAGGACAGAGTAAACAAGAGATAAACGAGAGACAGGAAAAGGAAAAATAAAAAAGAAGATTGGGACCTAGCCTCCACATCAGCATGACGTCATGAATACAAGCAACTGAAATGTCGCCAAATATTACTCTCAACAGTTTCGCATGTCTTTTCCTGCTACACGAGTATCAGGAAAATCGCACCCGAAAAGAGAGTCCGGTGGGGACACAGGAAGGTTACCCTATCTGGCTCAGTTCAGGGTGCCGCATTTCATTTCATGAACGCCCAACGGATACAACCTCACCAGGTAAGAGGAAGACATTTTAGGCCGATTGCTCCACGTCACTTTTGGTTTTCCTTCTCGATTTGTTAGCATCCGCTTGACACTTTGACGTTATTTTTCTGTCTGGCATCCAGTCTAACATTGTTGCCATAGTTTTAGACTGTCTAATACGAAGTTTCCATCATATCTTTCGTTCAGAAGCGGGTCTGCTTTTATCAGAAACCTTTGACAACGATGATGTAAGTTTATTTGATCAAAGAAGACGGATTGTGTGTGATTCTGGACAAGCCCTAAATTAAAACAAAAGCTGTGTTGCCTTTAGAAAATAAATAGCACATGCATTCCCCTTTCGCATCATAGTTTCAGTCGTATATTCTCCCCGTGCATTTTTGCTTTCTGTTTATTTTGCATTCCACTGAATAAGAGTCGTTTATTTTCTTATTCGTGAAATTTGCGTGCGCTGACGAATGCGTTATTATTATTATTTAACTAAAAAATGAGGGTACCTACAGTAGAAATAACCATGTACATTATGTAACTATTTTCGAGGAATATCATCATTCATTGTAAAATAAACTCAAAATTACTGAATTCATCTTTCATCGTTCATTAAAAGTGACCCCAGATGTGAGTATACAACTATTATTAGTATCGTAGGGTAAAATTCATGGTACTAGAATATGGTAATGGACAGTACTACATTACTTGCAGAAACAGAGATTTTTTTTGGTCTGATTCTCGCCTTACCATCGACACTGAAATCAGATATCTTTTCTTGAGAATATGAATCTTATTGTTTTTTTTCTGCTCCAGCAGACAGATAAAATTCTATCGTCTTCATTTGACTCTTCCCTAATCAATCGATTTCCGTTCTTCAGGGGAACAACAACGGAGAGATGAGCTACCAGGAGAGCGCGAGTGGCCTAAAAGGAGGGGAACCAGGTACCTCGGAGTATCTTGTCGACTATGTGACGGACGGGACGACGCTGTGCTCCGCCCAATACAAGGAGAAACTGCCAAAGGTAAAAGGAAAGTTTTTTGTTTTTATCTTTTATCAGAAAAATACATTAATGCAGATTTACAGTTATTTTATAGTATTTACATAATTTAACAATGGTAATTTTTCTTCTTACCAGAGCCACTTACTTTTATAAGCAAAACATAGCATGTTTAAGTAATCAGGAAAGTGGATCTTTGGCTACGGGTCCCTTCCTGATATCGTTTCTTGCTGTGAGACTGTGATACAGTTTAAACTTCTTCGAAGACTATTCCTTTTCCTACGGAACTCTTCTTTAATAGCTGTTTTACAGTGAGACTGAGCTGCCCACAGAGACTGTTTGTAAGGTCGTGTATTTCTTATAGTCGGTATACATACCTACTGGTTTTGTGCTACAAGGTATTTTAACAAATCACTTTGGGAGCCATAACACACAAACTTGTTCACATGTCCACACACACGGAAGTTTTCATTTCAGCCAAACTCTTATTCAATAGGCAAGATAGTTTATTGACAGCATGATGAACAAGTGTAGTTATGACTAACCTCTTTTGGTAGTAGAGGCTAGTCATAACGACAAATGTTCATCGCGCTGTCAATAAATTATCTTGCCTATTGAATAAGAGTTTGGCTGAAATGAAAACTTCAGTGTGTGTGGACATATGAACAAGTTTGTGTGTTACGGCTCCCAAAGCGATTTGTTAAAATACCTTGTAGTACAGCCATCTAAAGTGGAGGTCAGGAAATGAAGAACTGTGATTTTTCATCCTTTTCACATTATTTTTCTAATCTTCAGCTATATTCTCTCTTTCTTTCCGTTATAACAAGATGTATTGTTTTTCCAGCTAATTCAGTTTCCTATGTAAATTGATCCATGTTTGGTTGGATGGAACGCTCCACGTGGGAATTTCTCAGTTGCATGTTACTGCCACCATGATTTAAATTTTCATGAGAATCTGATGTCCCTTTTCTTCCTCTTGTCTCTCTGAACTAAGGCATACAGTTCATGTAATGTGATAAAATCATGGAAGAAAAGAGTACAAATAATTTATCATTATTGAAAAAAATACCTTCCCATCATCGGGGGAAAAGTCTCGTATTCGTAACTGAGTTGTGTTAATCACCAAACTCAGTGATTTATGAGAGCGAGGGTGTCTGAGATTAAAGCGCCAGACCGTTCACTTTCGCATTACGGCACATTTGCTTATTTACTCTCTTGTTTCCACCCATTAGATATGCAAGGTGTGCGGTGACGTAGCCAAAAGCTATCACTTTGGAGGCCTGAGCTGTGATTCTTGCAAGGCCTTCTTCAGGAGGACAGTTCAGAGCGAATCGTGGGAGACTTTTCTTTGCGTCACAGGGGGCAACTGCCAGATTACCCCAAACAAGAGAAGCTGCCAGGCGTGTAGGTGAGTCAGCTTTACTTATTCCTCAGAATAATCATCATTACATATTCAACTGCAGAGTCAAATAATATATATATATATATATATATATATATATATTATATATATATATATATATATATATACTTTTTTCCTGAAACGGAATTCACTAGAGGTACCCTGAGAGAAAAGTTATTCTTGTAGAAAACTGCAAATATTTCGTCCTTAATATTAGCCATTAAATCTTCAACTGCAGATATTATATATATATATATATATATATATATATATATAATATATATATATATATATATATATATATATATATATATATTCTATCCCTGAAACAGAATTCACTAGAGGTACCCTAAAGAGAAAAAGATTATTCTTGAGAAAACTGCAAATATTTCTGTCCTTAATTTACCATTTATCTCACAAAAAACTTTTCCCTCAGGTATGAGTCATGTAGGAAAATCGGAATGGACCCCTCACTCGTGATGACCATGAGCGACAGAAAAGCTCTGATGTATCGCAAACTTGAAAGGAAAAAGCAGCAGCTGCTAGAAAATTACAAACAGATGGACCTCCAGCACAGAGTCACTGAGCCAGCAGGATGGCAAGAGACTGTTTCTGCATCGAACAGCAGTCATCATGAGGCCAGTATGGAGTGGAATCACTGGAACAGTGACGACAACATAGAAACTTCAAGTGTTGACGTCAGCTGTGCGGTAGAGGATGTTGATGACTGCCTCATCATCGAGACACTTAGTGAAAAAAATCGGGAGAAAATCAAGGGTCTCCAGAAAATCATGCAGGCAGCACTAACTTTCCCAGAGTTCCCAAAACACTATTACGAAGAAGACGCTGACGTAACGGAACACCTCTTCTTCGTATTTTGCAAAGGCATGGGCAAGTTTTTCAGTCTAGTGCCAGAATTTCGAGACTTAGACGACAACGACCGGGGCGTTTTGCTCAAAGATGCAGTGGCCAAGTCGATTTTCGTTTTCGGGGCTCACCAGTTCCAGGAGGTTCATGAATGCTGGCCTCGGAAGCTCCTTTCTCCTTTCTGCACATTCCCAACAATATCTTTAGCCACCACAGAGAAGTTTATTGATGATGCAGATACTTTTCAGAAGATGAAAACTTTCATGAGAAAGTACTGTAAATTTTTTGATGATGAAGTGGTGACCTTGATAAGTCTGATGATAGGAGCCTTTGATACTGACCTTATGTCCCTTACAGATCTGCCAAAAGTAGTAAACTACAAGGAGATTTATGTCCAGTTGCTTGAGGATTACGTTCATTATCGAAATGCATCAATATCTGTAACTTCGTTTTCCTTAGAGCTCTGGGATTGTTTTGCTGAAGTAAAAGATCTAAAGGAATGTTTCCAAAAAGGCGCCACTAAAGACAAGAAGGATAAATCACCAGAGGAAAAGGACGAAGCCTCCTTCGCTAGTTCGCTCAATGACTTGGGCGAGGACCCAAAGATGCCGCCCAAAAAGGCTTTCTCCGAACGCATCAAGGCTAAAGAGAGTTCATATAGTACGGAAAGATGTCTGATAAATGAATTCAGTGAAAAGAAGCTGAAGGCAACAACCTCCGTGGATCTAACACAGTCTGAGAATGACAAGCAAACTACAGAAGAGGATGACATAATAATAACTTCTGAAAAACTACAGAAAACCTATTTCACAGTAACGCAAGATCATAATTATCAGAAACCAAGAGCCCGACTACCTCCGAAGGAATCACACTATAACAATAGATTTCAAGAATCTGAGGAGGAAGTGCAAATATTACCCTCTGATAGAATGAATAGAGTATTTCCGCAATCTGCTAAACAACCACAACAGATGAAAAGAGCTATCACACCAAATATATCAGGTACAGCCACTTTTATGAATGATCACTTACAACCCGAAGATTACTGGGTACCAAATGGAAGGTTTCCAACAATTTGCTCAATGCAAACGTCACCAGCAGGGTTAGTACCCATAGCACCTCAAGGTAATCCATGTTCTCCTATGCCACAGAGTATCCAAGTCGGGTATCCAAGTTACCATAGTTCACAAGTCGATTTGAGTAAAGTATATCAAACAAATGTCTTTGATACAGGGCTTTACAGGCCAAAACAACCCCATATGTATTCCTCAACCAATGAGAGGCATGTCACTCGCGAGTTACGTCGAGAACCCGAGTTCATATCGCTAGAGAACACGACGTCTTCTCGTGCGGAAATCTTCCAACCTCTCGCTGTAAGTGGTACACCTGTTCAGATGCCCGTAGGTAGGTTGAGGGGAGCACTCGAACAATTGCAAGCCCATCATAATCGTTATCCAGAGCATACGAGCATAGCTTCTGAAGTATATACGACCCAACAGCAAGGTTTTCCACCCAGTACCTGTGAACCTGCCAGGCTCTCCATGAACAGAATTCTCCAGGATGTACATTCTCGTCCACAGAAGTCAAGACAGTCTCCCATGAGTGATATTTGTAACAATTTGAACCATTTGTCGACTCAGGATGACCATCAGTTGGTTGAAGCAGTTCAAGATGTACTGCCTCCCCATTTAGTAAAGCAGTTGATCAACAGGCTCAGTAATGGACAGTGAGAACAGCTATACATGTTGCTTTGAGTTTTTATCAGTGTAGTAAACACTTTGCAGCATATTCTCGCGCTTCCCTTTCGAAAGAACGTCAACCTTGGTACTTCAGAGGCAGTACATACTCAACTGCGTCTTGTTTTGCTTTCAATTGTCATATTTTCTAGATTGTGATTATCCACATCTGCTTTGCCATCAAAGACTGATTCTTAAAACATACACATGTGGCTATATTTCTCATTCATTTTCAAAGATTCAAGAATCTTCTGTATACAAAGTTTTAAATTGTTCACACAGTCATAACTCATATCACTCAAACGAATGAATGAAAAAATGTAAACCCTTGTGATCACTTCCATAACATCAACTGCATACCACATCTGCTTTTCGCTAGCTCAACAAGAACGAGGGGAGAGCAAGAGTGGCTAATATTGGTCATAAGCCCGTAACCAACCCATAACCATGAGCAACAGAACTCTACCTACAAAGGTAGGAGGAAATAATATCTTATAATCCTGTGTATGGGACATATGCGGGATACATACCCCTACAGGAAAATAATTTATGGATATGGAGTTATTCTGTAAACATATTTTTTATCTCTTCTTCCTTCTTCTTTATTTGATTTCGGTGTAGTGGTATTTCGGTGGACTTACCTGCTACGTTGCAGGAAGATACGCCAAGTCCGTTTTCTTTGGACCCTACCCTTAGGGAAGAGACATATTAACCCCCTCCCTTTCCCGCCCCCTAGCTCCTAGTATTAGTCGGTGTGCAGAGCGTGGTATAACCAATTTCAGACAACCAATTTCAGACAGCAATAAAAATTACACCCGGTTAATCCTTAACCTTCCACCCCACCCTCTCTCTCTCTGTTTTCTGTCCGTCCAGCGATTTTACCAATAGGTCTAAGGAATATTGCAAGAAGAAGAAGCAGATAACCGGCATTCAGCTTTGACACACTTGAACCAGGACACAGTCAATCAAGCGGAGTATATACGAACTGCATCCCGGAAAGTTCACAAAAAGCTCAAATGTAAATTGGTTACTGAGACCGAGTGTTTTCAAGGTGAAGAGTTCTGTTTTATTGCATTGTTCTGCTTTTCTCTACCTTTGTCTGCAGTCGCTGACTCAATAAATGCGGTACATATTATTATAACTGTGATTATAGTTTTATTCAAGAAGTATACTGACAGTCACATGGAACCAGGCATTGTAGACTGTACCTTGCTAAATAACTTATTGTGCAGAAGAATGAATACTAATAAAAAAATGACAGATGAACAATCGTACAGGTAAATGGATTCCTAAATAAAATTCTCACTGAATGCTAAAAATGTTCATTGGTCATTATACAGATATTCTTTACTTTACGTTGCTTCATCACCCAACTTTTATTCCGACAAAAAGTCTGGTACTTTCATCATTCCTATCCAGTTCTGGATCTAATTCAAGGACGAATTAAAAATTCTTTCGGAGAATCCACTATTCGTTCTAGAAGAAGAAGGAAAAACAGCATGAATTACCTTCAAAATGACAGACGAACAATTTCTTTGAGCCAAAAGCTAGTAACGAGATTATTTGTTTGCTTCTTTATCGCGACTTTCATGATCATTTACAGAATCTCCTCGTAAACAGCAGTTCTTCACAGCTATCAAGCAATAAATACAATGACTGTCCATTAAACCTTACCGTAACAACTTTAGTCTTAAAATAACTCATAGACGTGGCTCCTTTGAGTTTGGTCTCGTAGAGTAGCCTACGGGCAAACATTCACAGATCTGGTACCGAAACATGGTCCCAGACAGGCGCCAGAAGGAAGGACATAGTCCAGGTTCGAAGTTTCTTGAAACAGTCAGAGAGCGAGGGTGCGTTATGAGAGAAATGGAGATAGCACAAATTGAGCAAATGTCAACGGAAAAACTTCATAAAGAAAGAAAGGGTGAAGGTGAAAATGGTATGGATGTTGAGTCTATAAGGAATATTCCTGAGGAAACCTTAATAGGGAGTGGAAAGAGAGGCAACAATACAACTAAAGAAAAGGGTAATAAGAGTAGGAACGGAGATAAAAGTCAAATACCAGTACGACAAAAATGGCAAGCAACTGTTAACGACAGTTCAGGTGTAAAAATTACCATTAAAAAGGACAATGGACAGAAAAACTTAAAAGTATTGAATAATAGCGAAGGAGAATGTTCCGTTTTTTCTGAGTTGTCAAACCCCTTAAATGAAAGCCAGGATATGTTTGTTGATAATGCATTAGATCATGGTCTAATTAGTGATCAGAACTCTGGTAAACACAAACATGAGGATGATGATAATAGTAATGGTAAAAATAAATGTTCTAAACTGGCTAAAATAGGTAAATAATTAGTATGTATTTATTTTAATATTTCCTTAAAAATGGCTTTAGTCACTGCTTCATTAAATATTTGTGGTTTAAATGAGCTTAATAAGCAGTTGAAAGTAAAGATGTTAGTTGATCAATATAAAATTGATGTATTATTTCTTCAAGAACATAATATTAGAGATGTGAATAGGATACACTATTTATAGGACTACTTTGAGGTTGTAATTAATATGCCTACTAGCTTTAAAGGTGGTACGTGTTTTCTGTTTAATAAAAAGTCAAATATTTCAGTAATTAACAGTGAAAAGGATGACACTGGAAACATATTATTCACAAGGATACGGTATAATGATATAAACCTCTCCTTATTGAATGTATACGCACCATCAGGCTCAAGTAAAAAGAGAGAGAGGGAGAACTTGTTCTCTGTGGATATTTTGTATTATTTAAGGAACAACATATCAAATTTGATTTTTGCTGGTGACTTCAATTGCGTACTTTCGGGTAGAGATGTTAGTACAGGTAATGAGAGGTATGTATCAAAAGGTCTTAAATCTTTAGTACAGCATTTGGGATTGAAAGACGCTTGGTTTTCAATAAACAATATTCCCGAATATACGTACATTCTAGGTAATTATGCTTCAAGAATTGACCGAGTGTATGTGACTGATTTGTATAGTAATATTAAGAATTGTAAAAATATTCCATTATCTTTAACAGACCATAATATGATATTAACTGAATTTCTGCTTAATAATTGTTGTAAAATAGGTAGAGGAATATGGAAGTTAAATGTTTCATTATTGGAGAGGGACGACTTCATGGAGAAATTTGAAAGATTATGGCACTTTTTAAAAAAGGAAAGAATTAAATACTCCAACATTATGGAATGGTGGGATACATTTGTGAAACCAAAATTAAAAGAGTTTTTCATAAGACTGTCTAAACAAGCTATACAAGAGAAGTATGGCACTCTAAAGTGTTTTGCAAAATTATCTTGAATACTTATCAAGTAAAGGCCTCTGGTAGGTTACAATAAATTTGAAGAGATGAAAGGCTATAAAACACAGATAGAATGGAAAAATCAATGTAAAAGATGGAAATATTGTGAAGGTGATAAAGGTTAGGTTAACGGACAGAAGAGAGAATAAAAGGAGAGAGATTATCTGCAAATTTATTAGGTAAAGAGAAACTCAGAGGGAAGCGAAATAGTATTAGGCAACTGAGGTTAGAAAGCGGTGTGACGCTCGACAACACAGAGGCGATAGTCTGTCATGTAAAGGATCACTATGAAAAACTGTTCACAAAGATAAATACTGATGAACAGCTACAAGATAGTTTCCTTAATTGTATAGGGAGCACAATAACTGATGAGGACAATGAAATGTTATGTAGAAAGGTATCTGTCGATGAGGCATTAAATACGTTAAAGATGATGAATAAAGGCGGAACTCCCGGTGAAGATGGTCTTCCTCTGGAATTCTATTTAAAGACATGGAATGTAATTAAGTCAGAGTTCTCTGAAATGATTAAGTTTGCGATAGATTTAGACCTTGAATTAGGAAAAAGCCAAAAAAAGGGTATCTTGAAATTAGTACCTAAAAGTGGTGATTTATTGTGTTTAAAAAACTGGAGACCTATTTCTTTACTGAATACGGATTACAAATGCATTGCCAAAATTTTGGCTAATAGATTAAAAAGTGTCCTTCATAAAGTTATATCACGAGAACAATTTTGTTCGGTTAAGGGAAGATCAATAGTGAAATGTAATACTCTAATTAGGGATGTAACTTATTATGCAAATGAAAATAATTTGGATTGTGCTCTAATTAACCTGGATTGGAGTAAGACGTTCGATAAAGTTAATTTGAGTTTCACGTTTAAAACACTCTCACGGATGGGTTTTAGTGAGTTGTTTATCATGAAAATTAGAATGTTATATACTGGATGCTTAAGTGCAGTTTGTGTAAATGGGATTGTTAGCGGCTTTTTTCCTGTTGAGAGATCCATAAGGCAAGGATGTCCGATGTCAATGATAGCATATATATTATTTCAAGAATCTTTATACAGAACAATTAAACAAAGCAATGAAATTGTGCCAGTGAACCTCCCTAATGGGTTCCAGTGTTCTGTTGTAGGTTTTGCTGATGACAGCTCGGTTTTTGTTAGTAAAGAAAGAAGTATTAAAGTAGTTTTTAGTATTATAAAGCAATTTGAGCTAGCTACTGGTGCAGAACTAAATAGAGATAAGACTTGTGTCATGGGTTTAGGTAATTGGAAGGACAAAAATGTATGGCCACTTGATTGGATACAACAGAAAAATAAGTGTATGGTATTAGGCATATTGATAACCAATGATTATAAGGAAATGGTAGATGAGAACTGGGATGCTTTAATCAATAAAGTTAAGGTAAAAATAAATATGCTTTCGACTCGATACTTGTCTTTATATCAAAAGTCTATTATTGTAAATGCCCTTATTTTAAGTAAAGTCTGGTACATGTGTCATGTATTTCCATTGGGGAAAGAGAAAGCAAAAATTATAGAACAATCTGTTTTCCGGTATTTGTGGTGTGGAACTTACCAACCAATTAAAAGGGATTCCTTGTATCTGCCAAAAACAGAAGGTGGTATTGGGGTTATTAATGTGTTTTATAAAGCAGCCGCTATTTTAACAAGTACATTCTTGAATATTATGTTATCTGATAGTTATGGACGATAATTAGCCTTATATTACACATGTATTAGAATAAATTTGTTGTGGGTTGTAGAAGATTGCCTTAATATGTCTTATGTTGCTACGCCTTTTTATAATATCATTATTGGTAATGTAAGGAAATTATTAAGAATGCCTAATTTTCCATACGTCAAAAGTAAGAATATTTATCAGTATTTGATGCCAACCCATAAGCCCATTGTAATTGAGAGATACCCGTTGCATAATTGGGGTAATATATGGAGTAACCTTGTATGCAAATTCGTTGACCCCTATCAAAGAAGTATTATGTATAGATTTTTGTATGAATCTTTGGCTACTAAGGAAAGACTGAAGATATTGAATATTGCTGATAATAATTTTTGCAATAAATGTATGGAAAATGAAAATCATCTGCATATTGTCTATTTTTGTAAATATGTTAAAAATATTTGGAAGTGGTTCCAGAATTTCATTGAAGAAGTATGTGATATAAAAGTTCAGTATCCAATAAAAGTATTGATGTTGGATTTCGATTATAAAGAAAAGAAGAAGAACAATACATTAAGTATACTTATTATTGAGTATATAAATTGTTTGTGGTACAGCAGAGAAGAGGTGTTACAAAGTCAAATAATTTCAATATTAAAATGTAAAATAAAGTACACAAAATGGGTATTATCAAATGCATATGAACTTGGAAAACATTTCACAAGTAAGTATGTGAATAATATTTGAATTCATATAATTGATGTACTTAATATGTAATATTATTGATATAATTATGAAAATTTGTAAATAATTAATTGATAATTGTAATAAGATTTTAATAAAAAAAAATTGTCCATAAACCATGAGTACTTTATATATATATATATATATATATATATATATATATATATATAGTATATATATATATATATATATATATATATATATATATATATATATATACCGAGTTTGTGTACATAAGATAGATTTTAATTTTCTAGGGCATGCTCCACTGCTGTCAAATAGCTACCATGCAGACATCTTTCACGACGCAGATCAACGGGTCCTAACGGTTCAGGTTCCAATCACTCAATTCTCACCCAGATACAAGACGAAAATTACCGAAATATACAGTAAGAATTAATTCATTCCTGTACAATATGGAACCATCTCGGCGCAAATACGCATACACACACATCGCATAATATCTCAGAACAAAATGGCAAATACATACTGGATTCACCCTCCATAGCAGGAAAGTGCTTATTTATGGGAAACAATATTATACACACTCACACACACACATATATATGCATATATATATGAATATATATATATATTATATATATATATATATATATATATATATATATATATGTGTGTGTGTGTGTGTGTGTGTGTGTGTGTGTGTATGTATGTATGTATATATATATATATATATATATATATATATATATATATATATATATATATATATATATATATATATAGGCACATAAATAAATATTTAGGTCACCAAAGGCGCAGTGGGTTTGTAAAGCATGCCTAGACCGTTCCTTCCTCGTGAAAATGCCAGCGAGCTATGAATTTCTCCCGACGGAGAGTGAGAGACTTAAATCACTGAGTACAGCGTCATAAGTATCCTTCTTTCTGAATTGCGAATCATCACAGTTCAGAAACAACGTCCTGTGTTGACGCCACTCAAAAGCAGGAATTCTGGTGTGCGTCACGCTGCTAGAAAGCAAACACTTCTCCACCCGCATGTGCGCTTTGCATTCGCTGAGGTATCGGTTGTAGTGGTGATGATGATGACCTTCTGGTCAATTGTGTAATATTTTCGTCCGTCATTTTTTCTTTTTTTCATATGACGATACCGCAATAACAGCAGCGCTCAGCGAATGGCCTTACCTCAGTGCATATTGTTGACTCGTTTGTGATGGAGTGTTTTTTGCTCTCTTTAAGGTTGGAGCCAACGGAAGCCTGACCCAGGGACCCCCCTTTTTTTTTTTTTACTGCAGGATCTTCGTCGGGGCGACGCAACGAACATCAGATTTGACAAAAGTAGGAACACAAAGTTGGTTATCTATACATTTTTCTCATATCAAGAATTCTACAGCTCTCTCTATTTGAGATTGTTGTCTTGTTATTCATAGTACTAAAATATGTATGGCAGAGACAACGGTAACACTGTATCCTCAAATAATAAAATAGCATAAAACAAAGTATCTTTTTCATATCTGAAAAGCAATAAAGATTATACCGATTTACAAAAACTAAACATTATAGGTATACAGAATTTCCTTTCTTATTTCAAAACTGAGTATTTCGAAAATGCTTCAGAATACAATTTCAGATAACATACGGATAACAAGCTTATTCCGGATGCCTTATATATTCCTTTTCATGAATATCCGAACTTAGTCTAAACCAGCGCTATGGAACTAGCAAACAATCAGCTAGCTCACAAACAATACTCGGATATCACGATCACTCCGGTTACCAGCGGATCCTCATTCCTCTCTCATTAGTATGTGTGCTGTGCATGACTATACGATACACAACATCATTGTATTCATGGAATGGTCGAGCTAACTGGATTCCTCGAATGGAGCCGATTTGGCTCAAACCGCACTTGACTTTTTACTATCGCTTTGAACTGAGGATCTCTAAAGCGAGGAACTACCTCGCGCCCACAACTAGCCCAGATCTGAGTAAGAAAAAGGATGTTAGAAAAAATAAAAACATAGGCCTACTGGGAAGGTGGAACTGAAACCGTGTTTCGTTAGTAGCCTTTTAAACGAAGATGGTCTGGTCGTAACGTGGATTCCTGGATTGTTTGCGGAAAGTTTATGGTCTTGTTTTTCTGTGGTCCTTATTATTATGATGAATAATAATGAATTACCGGTTAGTTATATGTTCAGTTCATATTAATTCACTGTTGATTCAGTTCCTTCATTTGGTATCCTCATTAATTATGATGTACTTAAATTTTATCAGTATCGATCTCTTTCTAAATTTGTTTTCCTGTCACTAAAGTAGTGGCGCCGAATAACATTTTCTAATAACGTCTAGAAACAAAAATGTAAAATGAGAATAAATGCTACCTTAGCAACGAAGACGTCTATTTAATAAATGCTTAATTTCACAAGTTAGTTTAAACATCATCGTCTTTCTCTTCACTTCTGAACTGTGATATCCTCTTCAGTTTTTTTTACCTGTCTTTTTTTTCTTTTTTTTTTTTAAATTAAGACCATTGAACAAAATCACGCCACAAACATCTAATGATTTTCTAAGAATTATTCCCAAAATCATGAGTACGGATGAGTGAAAACTCGGAGTTACAAAAATAGAAACAAACAAAAGATTGAAACCATACGGAAGTTGAATTATTCATGAGTCTAGTACGATCTGGTTTTGCTCTACGAATATGAATCATAGTATGGCAATGAAACTTTAAAAAGTTCTGTCGATTTCAGACTAAGTATTGATGAAGAGTATTATGAGTCAGATGGCAGGATAGAGTGAGAATTATACCACATGGGAAGTTATGTTGACTCCTCATGTAGTGGATGATGATAAAATGGAGATGGAGATGGCGTGTGTCCTGCGCACAACTCTTGGGAGAACAGCACTTACAGTTAGGCTCCTGTGGGAACCAGAAAAGTTGGAAAACCTAGGCCTACTTGGCTGAGATTGAGAAGTGAGAATGGAGATGTGTAGAAGACGAAGCACAAAGAAATTATAAGTAGCTGCATTGCGCCACTCGGCGCTGGAGGCGTTGATGCTGATGATGATGTATAGTATGTTCCTCAGGCTATCGATTGGAAACGTAAGGACGAAGATGACATCAAAACTCTGGTTGTGACGGGAACCACAGGCACATTCTCTCTCTCTCTCTCTCTCTCTCTCTCTCTCTCTGCCACGGCTCCAGCATATGACCGAGCGACAGCTGATTATAAACCTACCTTTCATTTTTGTTATGTTTGAACTGTATCTTCATAAGTCGTCGTATTTTTGTTCTCGGCCGACGGTACTCGGTGTTCATTATATATTTCTAACTGTCCTCTGGAGTTTCTGAATAATAATAATAATAATAATAATAATAATAATAATATTAATAATAATTAATAATAATAATAAGAATAATATGAATAATAATAATAATAATAATAAGAAGAAGAAGAAGAAGAAGAAGAAGAAGAAGAAGAAGAAGAAGAAGAAGAAGAAAAAGAAGAAGAAGAAAGGATGGATACGTGGAATGTAAGAAAGAAACAAACGAGGGAGGAAGTCATACCAGTAAATCACGGAAGGTGAAAATAAGACTTCAGCTGGCTGCCTTGAATGACAAAATGGCCCTGAGTCTATGCAACATGTTGCCGTAATTACTTTCACTGTGGGGACGAACAATTGTGCTGTTGACTCCTTCGCCTAAGTATGAGTACTTTAAGTCTTGGTGCGTATGCTCCAGAGGAGAAAAAGCTTATTGTGTGTGTGTTTGTTTGCTTGTGCGCCAGCTACGATGACAAACTAAGCTTTCACTAGGCTGTCATAAGACCTATAGTTGCCAACTTGATGTGGCGTCACGATGACGTAACTGCAGCTACCGCGAATAACTTTGGACATGCTGCTGGTCACGAGTAAAATGCAACATCACACCGGTCTTTGTTTTCACTGACAATCGTGTTTGCCTGAATAACTGCAGGTATATTTCGCGCATGAATATGTGGGAATATACAAAGGTCATTTATGAATGTATGACTGACTATACGTGCATGTGAGCTTGCACGAGTACAATATTCATTATACTCGAAAGGGAACACGATCCGAATGCGGCCATTTCCCTTGTCAGGAAATGCATGGGAAGGGCAGAATGATAATTTACAGTGAATGTCCATATTGCGTCTGTCACCGGTACGTAGCCAGTCAGCATAATATTTAATGTGTGACTCTCGTTATGAGTGAAGCATCTCTCGTCATTGTGACGTCATCCATCATGCTCGTCGACCGTCTGCAATATTTATGCTTGCACTGCTGAGAAGTGATAGTAGGACTTCTCACATATTTTGGTAATGGCAGCTATTTTTACACGCAATGCTTCAGGAGCGGAGTATGAACCCGTGGATACCTAGGACGTCCGCTCCTAAGAAATTACGTAATTATACTTCGAAATGAAAGTATTTCTTACTCAGAAAGCATAACGGATATCATACTATAATGGGCGTAATGTCTGTCTGTCTGTCGTCTGTCTGTCATTCAATCACGGCCAAACGGCTGGTCAGATGGGCATGAAACTTGGCTGGGTTATGGTGGGGACCCCTAAGATGGTTTGTAATGGGGTTTCATCCAACCTACCCCCCTCCTTTGTAGGGGGTGGGGGTGAGAAGGGATTCCCTGAAACGGAGCTGTTTCTGGCCGTGAAACGAGGCTGGTTATTCCCGTAGACTTATAGCTGGTTCACTTACGGTAGATTCTTGGATGAGCCCTATTCTTACGAGACGTTTGTTTGGCGGCCGCTGATTGGCTGGTACCGGGAGGTAGGCAGCTCCCAGCCAATCAGCGGCCGCCAAACTAACTTCTCGTAGGCATAGGGCTCATCCAAGAATCTACCATTATTTCTGTACAACTTCCCCGGAGAAAGTCGCGAATATTTCAGCTCGGACACAATAGAAGATGAAAATTATCATCAATATCCGCAAGATTTTTTGAATAACTTAAATCCATCGGGACTGCCAGTGCACAAAATAACGTTGAAGAAGTACTGCCCGGTAATGTTGCTTCGGAATTTCGATCCTGCCAATGCACATTGCAACGGAACGAGGTACACCGTTATGGAGCTAAACTCCCACATCGAAGCAGTGATAGCAACGGGCCCTCACACCGGCAAACATCTGTTCATTCCCCAGATTCCTCTGATGACTTCGGACAACCAGTTTCCGTTCCAGTTACAGCGCAGGCAGTTTCCCATCAACCTGGCCTTCTCATTCATTGCAAACAAATCGCAGGGCCAGACTTTGGATCGTGTTGGTGTGTTTCTGCCGTCACCCATGTTCACGCATGGCCAACTGTATGTGGCGATGAGCAGAGCAACTGACTCTGCCAACTTGTAATTAAGTTGTGGACAAACTAATAATATTGTGTACAAAGAGGTTGTGTAGTAGGTATGTATAAAAATCGTTGAGAAGTGTTGTTTCAGGACTTCGGTTTTACATATTGCGGCATGATTTTTTTGAAATTAGAAAATTAGAATCAGGGCGATTTTTATACATACCTATTACCATTTTTAGAAATTAATGTAACGAGACTTAATTCCGAGTTTACTACTGTTTATAGAAAGCGGACATATACGGGCTTAGCCAATAACTACTATAGCTCTTGACAGTACCTCTGAAACTTAATACCATCTACGCCTTGGTCCATAGAGCTCTAAAATATTCTTCAACTTGGCAAATATTTCACAAAGAAATAGTCCTTTTATTCAAATTTTTCAAGACAAACTCCTAACCACAAGATATAGTTCATAAAATCACCAATAAGTTATTAAGACAATTTTTACAACCTCTAACTGTCAACTTTGATGTTTCCAAAAAATTATTCTATGCCTCAATCCCGTATATGTCTGCCTCCGAATTTTCCTTAAATCTCACACGAATAATTGAACAGGAAATCCCATGTCTTCAACTTATTTCCAACAGCCCATGTACCATAGAATCATTTTTTAATTTCAAAGAAGGCCTTTAGTCCTTCATGCGATCCAATGTGGTTTATAAATTCGTATGCCCTGGATGTCCGGGCTCTTACGTTGGATCGACGCGGAGGTTACTGCAGGTCAGATGTTGCAGCCATTTGGGTTTTAGCTTTCGCACTGGCCAAAGATTGAAGCAGCCAGAATTTTCTAATTTCAAAAAAATCATGCCGCAATATGTAAAACCGAAGTCCTGAAACAACACTTCTCAATGATTGCTTATGTAATGGACCCAGACCACTTAACAACTTTAGAATCATTATATATTAAAAGACTGGTTCCCTCTCTCAATTGTAATACTTCTTCAGCAACTTTGTATGTGGAATAGTTGTCGTCTGGCCTTGGACGCCATTGTATGTCATTCCCATTTCTTTCCTGCTTGTGGACGGTCTCTTTTTGTTTACTGTTTTATGTGCTTTTTATGCTTTTACTCTTTATTTACTTAACTTGTGAATTTTAATTGCATTGTGAATTCCTTTCATGCTAATAATGTATTTTGTGTCTTTTACTATTCACAGACTGATGATACACTGAGTCATTAGTGCAAAACGTTTCTTGTTAATAAACTTGGCCTTATAACATGTGTATCATGGACCCTCATGTAGTCTGTATATATATATATATATATATATATATATATATATATATATATATATATATATACACACACACAAAGGAAAATGAAACTGGAGTGCAACACTCCACTGTTTCATTTTCCTTCGCGGTTGTTACCTTTATATATATATATATATATATATATATATATATATATATATATATATATATATATATATATATATATATATAGTAGTTACACATATATATACATATATATACATATTATATATATATATGTATATATATATATATATATATATATATATATATATATATATATATATATATATATATATATATAATTTGATGTTCAGTTTTAATCTTTTTATGAAAATTTGAACGCTTCCGGGGCTCTCTACTTAAACATTTTTCTCTAACTTCTTTTACAGATGTTACAAGGAAGACCCGTGAATATCAAGCGCTTCGAAGTAGTCCTGTGCGCATGCGTTGCGCTTTACGTTATATACACCCTCACCGGCACACTATCCTTGCCTCTGTCCCAGTCACAGAGAAACTCCGGAAGCTCAGCAGAGTCTGCGAACGATGTGATTCAACCACTTCCGAGAGAGACGGAGGACTCTGCGAAGGGGAAAGTCATTCAGGAAGCGTTGGATATCACGCGTCAAGGAGAGAGAATAGTGTCTATCGTCAAGTTCTTTGAAAAGACTCCTGGTTTGTTGTCTGAGCAAAACAACCTCCTCCCGGAACATTCCCAGAAACCGGAGAGATTTCATTTTCAAGATGCCACGAGCCACGACCATCGAAGACCTTCAGAAGCGACACATAACTCACCTCTTACACAGAAAACAGGAGTAAGTCCTATGAATCTTTGCAGCGTCACGTTTGATTTAGATCTGTGCTCCTGCAGTAGGATGTTAACGCTTCCCTTCCCTTCTGCATGTCCGAAGACTGTAACTTCAGCAGGGCATATCCTAGAGACCTTGAAAGATTCCTTTGGGGACTCGACCTGTGGTGACTGGAGCACTATTCGGGGGCCCAAACAAAAGGTAAACATTTCATTGACTTTTATTCTAGGTTTTATTGTCACTATATATATATATATATATATATATATATATATATATATATATATATATACATACATACTATATATACATATATTCTACTTCTACTTTACAGCTGCTTACTTCCTAATTCTCCAGATCTGTAAAACATTCCGCAGGTCGTCAGCTACTCCGTTCATGGCAGTTTCCCGAACGATTATTACCAAGGGTTGGAATCTCTAGTACCTGTCATTGCGGACACGTATCCGGGATGGACCATGAGAGTTTACCATCGTCTCGACGAATCGAACACAACCATTCGCAATTGGATGTGTTCTTTGGCTTGCAAATATCCACACCTCGATTACTGCAGCGTTGACAAAATATCAGGTGCGCCATTTAGTCTCTTTGCTTTTTTAATTGTGTCCTCATTAATTTATTTGTATATCTGTTTATATATCAGTTACTGTCGCGTGTGATTTTAGCTATTTTAAGGTAGTTCTCTCTCTCTCTCTAATAAAAATAAGAATGTAAAAGAGAAAGACTAAGAAATGACTAGAAACGTAGACCTTCCACAATACTGACTAGACCACATCTGGAGGGCGCATATTTTATTTTTCCTAGATATTCTTATTCTAATAATAGCCACGACCAACTATAGTAGATTCACATCACCCGTGCATCTGATGTCTTGGCCAGTCCCTTACGACGCTCCTGATTGGCTATTGATAAGCTAATCACAGGGCTGGAAACTCTCTCGAGAGAGTTCACCTATCCTTAAGGATACTTTTGAAAGACGTATCCCTCAGGAGAGGTGGAACATACATCCTGCCTATGTGACCTCTCTCGAGAGACTTTCCAGCCCTGTGATCGGCTTATCAACAGCCAATCAGGAGCGTCGTAAGGGACTGGCCTAGACGTCAGATGCACGGTGATGTGAATCTACCATAGAAGCGTAACCTTCCGCAATACGATATACTTCCAGACTTGAGCAACGTGAAAAGCGAGACTTCGGGGAAAGCCTGGAGGTTCTCCGTCGTGGGGGATCGTCTCGTCGACGGCTACATGGTCAGAGACGCGGATTCCCCGATCCTCCAGCGGGAAGTCGACGCTGTCCACGATTGGCTGAATTCCGCGAGAGTAAGTCTGGACGAGTCTGTCTCATCTCTCGTTGTGAACTTTGCTTCCTTCATTTTTTTTTTCAACTTCCGGGAATAAGCTTTATGGTCGGGGTAATTTTTTTTTTTAGGTGTTTTTACGTTGCATGGAACCAGTGGGTTATTCAGCAACGGGACCAACGGCTTTACGTGACTTCCGAACCACGTCGTGAGTGCACTTCTATCACCAGAAATACACGTCTCTAACCCCTCAGTGGAATGCCTGAGAATCGAACTCGCGGCCACTGAGGTGGCAGGCTAAGACCATACCGATCACGCCACTAAGGAAAATTGATTAGGAAATTTATGTAAGTTTCATGTGTTTTATGACAAAAGAACTGGATTTCATTTCGGAACACCCACGCACACATATGTATGTATACATGTTTATGTAGGTTACATATATGTATAATTATGCATATAGGTATATATATTCATATATTATATAAATAACGGGTTGTGTCAACGGCTAAAAAATAAGATAGGGTTCACTGCAGAATCATAGATGAAATCTCTGTGCAGAAAACTCCCAACAACATTATCCTTTTTTTTTTTTTTTTTGGTCAGTGCTTCCACATAATGAGAGACAACATTTTCCACCGAGCTCCCATCATGGCGGGGATGTGGGGCGGCTGCAATACTTGGAGAGAACAGCAGTTTCGAAACGTCAGGGAACAGATGTTTCAAGATGTCTCCAACGGTGTGGACGACCAGTCAACTCTCAAGGTACGATGGGCAATGAGTTTAGTTAAAGCATAAAGCATTCCCCACCTCTCTCTCTCTCTTTATATATATATATATATATATATATATATATATATATATTATATATATATATATATATATATATATATATGTGTGTGTGTGTGTGTGTGTATATATATATATATATATATATATATATATATATATATATATATATATATATATATATATATATAACACATATATGACTGGTAAAAATGTTATGTTGTAACAGAATTCCATCTAATAAAAGGAGCCCATAAAACACACCAAAATATAGAGAGAATACTATATTTCAGAGACTACTGTCTCCCTCTTCAGGTATTTCCTTCTCTATATTTTGGTGTTTTTATGGGCTCCTTGTATTATTATTATTATTATTATTATTATTATTATTATATTTATATATATAATATATTATATCTATCTATATTATCATATATATATATATATATATATAAATATATACACACACACACACAAGTATATAATCCCAAGGTACGCTGTCCAGTGAGTCTAGTAAAAGCACTCCCTCCCCATCGCCCAACCCCCCCCCTAACCTCTCTCTTCAAAAATAAACGTTCTCTATTGCACATACTACAGACCTCACAAAACACTGACCTTTTTACACCTTCCAGAGCAGACTGTGGCCACTGGCTCGGGGGAACGCCACCGTCCACGACTCGTACAACTGCAGGAGGTTCCCGGGATCTCAACCTTTTCCTTCGCAGAGGGTGAATTTCACCTTCGTAGGGCAAAGAACGTACAGGAAGTGGTACCGGAAGGAAAGAACTTTTTTGCAATGTCCCTGGAGATGCCGTCCAAGACAGCATCCTGACTGGGTGTACTGTTGATGGGCAAAGGGACGAATCAGCCAGCAGGAGGAAATAGATCTTCCTCTCTCCTCGTTCTTCTTCTTCTTCGCTATGACGGTTGAAATAAAAAGGAGCTAGTATCAAATATGTTACGGGATACTCGACTAAGCAAAGATTGAACTAAAAGCAGGAAGCGCGTAATTTAGTCTGTCTTGAAAAAACAAAAGATAACTAGGCTCTGGAAGGCAGCAGAGACACTTACCATTACCGTTGCTACTTATACTACTATCCACTTCTGACATTCATCCGCCGGAATGCATATTATGCCATTGTAAGTAGATGTCGCAGTCATTGCGAGAAAAAATTATTGCTTTGTAATACCTGTTTCTCTGTTCCAACAAGACTATTCTTTTCTGGTATATTGTGACTTATATGTAAGGAATTCTCATCATACATATCTCAAGATGACAAAATAAGTCTGCTTAAATCCAGTACTTAACAAATTCCCAGGAAACAATCTCGTTTTCTCTTACTCTCGTTTTCTCTCTAGAGAAAACCGGGCATATGAGTGAGTGGGCATTGTTTTGACTTCATTTACATAATCTGTGGCCACTTTTTATGTTGTTTTTATATAGTATCGTAGCCATCTGTAAATATCATCACTGTCACCATGTTAGACATCTATGCTATATTGTTAGTCTAATGTTCAATGGTTTTAACATTCACCAAATATGTTGTATATCCTTTCATTCATCATTTCTACGTTGTTTTAATCGAATTATTTTAGGAATATCATTCGTCTTCCCCACCTTATCATTAGTGAGAGTATGCAAAATCCGTCTTCTATGGAGAGCTAAGCTTTTAAAATGCATTAAGTTGATTTAGTTCACATTAATTCAATACTGAATTTCATTTCGCTGTACATAATACAACGGAGTTATGTATTCTGAATTAAAATAATTGTTGTACGTCTTTGTTACATAAAATTGTACTTTTATCGTTATGATTGAGTGACTGTTCATATATATATATATATATATATATATATATATATATATATATATATATATATATATATATATATATATATATAGCGCGTGACTATATTTAGCCAATGCCACAGGAAAAATAAAAGGAGTACCGAGCGCGTGTTATTTCAACACATTTTTGAGGTAAAATGCTAAAAACACAGAGAACATCTAACAAAATAAACATAAAAACTAAAAAAAAATGAAAAACAAGTATTCAAAGTCCGGTTAAAACCAGTACAGCAGGTACAGAACAGCTCAACAGGTGATTAAAAAGAAACTACCCTACAAATCTCGTGAACAACAAATGGGTCCAGTTTGTACATACCCTGGCTTATATTCATTAAGTCACCGTGATATTTAATAAAAGCAGATTCAATAATATTCCTACGAGTTATATTATTACAATATAAAACAACTTTTGCCCCATCCCAATGAATAATGTAATTAAAGTTATTAATGTATAAAAACAAAGCATTCGACATTTGTCCCGTTCTCACACAGGAAAAATAAAAGGAGTACCGACCGCTTTTGTGTTATTTCAAGCAGGATAACAAAGATAAACTGTACTTACTGCTGAGTGATGTTAATACCTACTATCTACTGACATCAAATCCATTTGAACGTGTGCTTTCTCATTTTAATAAGAAGGTCAAAAGTATCGTAAAAGATTTGATTAAACAAATTGTAACCATATCTCCAACTTTACCTTACTTGTATGGTCTTCTTAAAACACATAAACCTGGTAACCCCATTAGACCAATTATCAGCTCTGTTGGGCCAAGTACTTACAAGCCTTCAAAATGGCTGGTTAAGATTCTTTCTACTTTGGTAGGAAGCATTTCGAATTCTAATATTAAACATAATGTAGGTCTGATAGAAAAACTAAATAGCACAACTATTAATTTTAAGTTTAAAAGGATTAGCTTTGATGCTGTATCTCTGTTTACCAAAGTACCTATAAATGACTTGCTTGAATATTTAGCTGAATTTTTAGATAATTATGATTTACCCTTGTCCACTCATAATATTTTAGAACTGGTTAAACTCTGCATTTCTGTTTTTACTTTTGAAGACAAATTCTATACAAAAAATTTTGGTATGGCAATGGGAAATCATCTTTCGCCTATTTTACGTAATTTATACGTGGATTTTTTTGAAACAAGATTTTTACCTAATATTTTGCCTTATGGTGTTCTGTGGTTTAGATTTGTAGATGATATTTTTTGCATATGGCCTCCAACCGAAAATATAAAGCATTTCTCTTTAAACTGAACAATTTGGTACCCTCCATTAATTTTACTTGTGAAAAAGAACGTGATGGTTGTCTTTCATTTTTGGATGTAAATGTTCACCGTACTCTAAATGGCTTTAAATAGTCAGTGTATAGAAAACCTACAAATGTAAATTCATACATTCACTATTATTCTAACCATAGCAATCAAGTCAAGAAGGCTACTTTTTCTTCCATGTTTTTAAGAGCCTTAGTACGTATCTGCAGCCCGGAATTTCTTCAGGAAGAGTTTGAAAATATTTTCAACATATCGGAAAAATTAAAATACCCTAAATATTTTATTGAATGTGCTTTACAAAAAGCACAAAAAACTTTTTGTTCTGTAACTACGAGAATGGCTTTTAATAATGATAATGTGCTCGTTTTACAATATAATGACCTCCAAGTTTTTGCAAGAATTTTAATATTAATGTTGTTTTTAAATGTTCAAATACACTGAAAAACATACTAATAAGGAATTCTCCCAAAGTTTCCCAGGGCTGCATTTACGGGGTTCCTTGCATGAACTGCAAGTGTTTGTATATCGGACAATCTGGGAAGGGACTGGACACCAGAATTAAACAACATAGATATAGTGTGAGAACGGGACAAATGTCGAATGCTTTGTTTTTATACATTAATAATTTTAATCACATGATTCATTGGGATGGGGCAAAAGTTGTTTTATATTGTAATAATATAACTCGTAGGAATATTATTGAATCTGCTTTTATTAAATATCACGGTGATTAATGAATGTAATTAAGCCAGGATATGTACAAACTGGTTCTAGGCCTTTTCGCCGCCGGAATTTTCGCCCCCGGTCCTTTTGCCGCAGGTTTTTTTGCCGTTAGAACTTTTTGCCGTCAGGATTTTTGGCCGCAGAATTGAAAAAAGAAAAGCCCATTAAAGAAAAAAAAACGGAAAAAGTAGAGAAACAAAATGACCCAAGACACACACTCTCTATCTTGATAATCATATCTTTTCATTTATTCATTTAAATAATTACGTTACAAGTAGTTTCAATACTATAAACATTTCAAAATAACAAGCGTTAAAAAAAATACATTACAACTAGCTTCAATACTTTGATATTTTAAACTAGCAGTGTTTAAACTGCCAGTGGCCATAATATTAAATCCTCTCTTTTCTCTTCTCTCCCTCTCTCTCTCCTTCCTCCTCGTCCTCTCTCGTCTCTCTCTCTCTCTCTCTCTCTCTCTCTCTCTCTTATCCATATAGCAATAAATATTATATTTCATAAATTTTAGGTACTAATTCCTACTGAAAAGGAAAGTAAATAAAGATTATATAGTACAAATCTTATTCATTTATTTATCAAAAGAACAAAGTTTATTCATTTAAAAATATAAGGTGCAATTCAACATTGATATTTCATTGTACAGTGGCACCATATTTAAAAAGGAAATAAAAAGTTTAATTTTCTTTTCAATATCAAAATGAATGCATATTCATTGCGAGACACCGTAAGTAATGAAGTTTACGTTCAGAATTATATAAAGTTACAAGCCTGTGTATTCGTAAATAAACATCTTAGTAAGTTTTCTTCTTGTACGGTGCTTCGCCTCGTTCGATGTCAGTTCTTTTCTTCCTAGCCAGATACTCTTCCTGTTTTATAATTGTGAGTAATTTCCAAATATTTGGGTGTGTATTTTTTTTTTTTTACCGAACTTTGCATTGCGTTATGGGACCCTTCAACGCTGTTGTTGGTGTTAGGTAAATATCAAAGTATTGAAGCTAGTTGTAATGTATTTTTTTTTTTTAACGCTTGCTGTTTTGAAGTATTTACAGTATTGAAACTATTCGTAATGTAATTATTTAAATGGCTCATTTTGTTTCTCTACTCTTTTCGTTTTTTTTTTTCTTTCAGGCGGTTAATGGGCTTTTTTTTTTTTTTTTTTTTTTTTAATTCAGCGGCCAAGAATCCTCACGGCAAAAAGTGCTAACGGCGAAAAGACCTGCGGCAAAAAGACCTGTGGCGAAAAGACTGGCGGCGGAAAAACCGGTCACGGTACAAACTGGACCCATTTGTTGTTAGCTAGATTTATAGGGTTTTCTTTTTAATCACCTGTTGAGCTGTTCTGTACCTGCTGTACTGGATTTAACCGGACTTTGAATACTTGTTTTTCATTTTTTTTAAGTTTTTATGTTTGCTTTGTTAGATGTTCTCTGTGTTTTTAGCATTGTGCCTCGAAAATGTGTTGAAATAACACGAAAGCGCTCGTTACTCCTTTTATTTTTCTGTGGCCTTGGCTATATATATATATATATATATATATATATATATATATATATATATATATATATATATATACACACACACACACACACACACACACACACACACACACACACACACACATATATATATATATATATATATATATATATATATATATATATATACATACATATAATGTTTCACCACTTTCACCGGTTGTGTTTATTCAACAAAATAAATGAGTCAACAAGAGTCCATTTTTTTATATTATTATCTATTTCTGTTTTACTTCCTTGTTCTGGGTCAAATACTTTATATGTATTACTGAGTATTATAAAAATTAAATGAGATATAATGAAATCACCCTTAGGAAGGCCGTCGATCGTTTCTTAAATTTATTATAGGAATAGAATGCAACGCCTCACAACCGTTTCATTCGTCACAGCTAGTTGAGGACAATACAGCCAATGAGAAGAGAGGGATTTCCAGCCATGAAGTGTTCCACTCGCTTAGAGTATGAACCACTATTCGAAGAACCTGCCAGAGTTGCATCAAGAGATATTTCAATCGCTATAGCTAATGTGGTAGGAGTCATTTTTTTTAAGGCAAAATCGTTCTTTTATAGAGATGTGATTAAGCTTACATAACTGTAATAGAGATTTACAGTAGTTTTAGCAATGTATATTTTTATTTGTGAAATAACAAATTGTGAGATGAATCCTTATTACATAATTTTCCAGCCAAAGAAATTCATATTTGGGAGTTCCTGCGGCAAGAAAACTTTCTATTAGATCATCGATGGAATAGTAGTCAACATTCTACTTAAAACTTACGTAGGAAAAAGATAAAATAAAGGACAGCTATATAAATGAGTTACATAAGGAAAACTCTTTTGAAGAAACTGAACACATGGGAGTAACCATATCTTTCTATCTCCCTGCCTGTCTATCTATCTATCTGCGTGGCTGTATGTCGACATGGCTTCTTTTTCCTGATCCTGATTCAATCTGTAACAGATGAAGTTATCTGGGAGATATATATATATATATATATATATATATATATATATATTATATATATATATATATAGATATATATATATATATATTATGACCGAGGTAAAAAAATGTTCTGTTACAACAGAATTCCGTCTAATAAAAGGAGCCCATAAAAACACCAAAATATAGAGAGAAAAATACTATATTTCAGAGACTGCTGTCTCCCTCTTCAGGTAGATGAATGAGATAAGTTACAGAAAAGGTGGTATTCATACCATGAGGTCCCATCCACAGGTAAGCCAATTTAAGTCAGTGCCGCTGATAATCTTCCTTTAATCTTCTTAAGCATTGGTTGAATGAAAACCCTGTCGACATCTGAATCCCATGCTCCTTATGAGGTGTTCATTACCTGCCTCTGTTGATTCAAGGCCGATTCCATCATTTGACTCTTGTATTGGCAGTTGCTGCTATAAATTATACGTGTCAAATTCCAGTTTATTCTATGGTTATGTTCATTTATATGGTTGAAAATAGCTGGGTTCTATTGTCCATACCTAACTGACCGTTTATGTTTTATTAATCTCTGGGGTAGTGATTTTCCTGTAAATCCAATGTAAGATTGGTCACAGTCCAGGCATGGGATTTTGTAAAGGCCTGTGTCCTTCCGGAATGTCTTTTGTTGGACATTAATCAGGGATTTGGCTAAGGTGTTTGAGTAAGTAAATGCAAGAGGGTTAGATTTTCCAAGGGACTGGGTCACCGTCTTAATCTGTCCAGGTGTGGAATTTTTATTTTATTGTTGGGTGTGTCTCTGGTCTTGTCTTGAGGGGGTAGGTAGAAAATTACGCTTGCTTTGTGAATTGCTTTCTCAATTATATGGTCAGGATACCTTAAAGATGAAAGCTGCTTATGAATTGGTTCAAATTCTTTCTCCAGGAATTTTGGGGAACAAATTCGTAAGACTCTTAAGAATATGTTGCTGGCTACGCCTATCTTGATAGGAATGTCATTATAGCTGAAGTAGTGAATGCATGAAAGTGAGAACGTTGGTTTTCTGTACATGGTAAATTTGTAGTCTGTCGTGTCTCTGATTATTAAAACATCAAGAAAAGGAATTTTGTTGTCTGTTTCCCATTCGACTTTAAATTTGATGCTGGACACTAATGCGTTTAATTTTGAAAGAAATTTATTAAAATTGACCCATCTATTATCCCAGAATGTTAGAATATCATCTACATATCTCATCCACAGCATGTTTTTGGGTTTTATTGCATTTATTACTGTAGTTTCAAAGTATTCCCTGTACAGATTGACTCAAATGATTCCCCGAATGAAAATACGTTATTAGATACACATAATTCAACGAACTTTATTATTTTGTCAAGCTCAAATGGGAAATGATGAGAGTAGGGGGATCATTTTTCCTTCAACAACTGAAGAACATCCTGTACTGGTACTTTTGTGAATAGGGAATCAACGTCAAGGCTTAAAAGTTTTATGTATTGAAGTGGTATATGTGCTTCTCTGAATTTGTGAGAAAAATCTTCCGAATGTTTAATGTGACTGAGAGAAAAAGTACCTAAAAAAGGGGAAAGGAAGCCAGCTAACCATTTAGAAATTTTGTAATTGAAAGCTCCGGCACATGAAATGATGGGTCTGAATGGAAAATTGTCTTTGTGAGGTTTGGGAAGGCCATAAAAATAGGATAGTTCAGGATTAATCACTTTAAATTTCTCTAATAGATCAATGCTCTTTTTGTCTCGGCCAATTAATCTTACTTTCCGAAAAAATTCTGTGGGGACGTTTTGGAGGGGATTTTTCGTCAGTTTGTTGTAAGTGTCTGTGTCGCTAAGGAGTTGGTTGATTTTGTCGAGGTAGAAGTCTTTGTCCATGATTACGATTTTCTCGTCTTTGTATAGGATCTACTTATTACAACATCTAACTTTTTTTTAGCGAGCGGATGGCTATCATAAATCTATGGGGAACAGGATATTTCTTATAAAAGATCAGTTAAAGCATTTAGTAACACTCCTTTTAAACATATCTCTTCACAGCTGTAGTTTTTGTCCGATATGAATTTATCAAAAGCCATTATGAAGTCTAGGTTGTTTTTACAGTCTGGCATAAGGGCAAAAGATAAGCCTAGATTTAAAACTAAATGCTGGTTTACAATAAGAGGGGTGTTTGATAAATTTAAATTTTTGTCTTGTTTCTCAAGATTATTCCATGCACTATTGTTTATTAAGTTATTTAACTTGCGTAAAAGTCTGTTGGAATGAGTCACGCTAATCTTCCATTTAGACCCATCGTTTCATGTGCCGGAGCTTTCAATTACAAAATTTCTAAATGGTTAGCTGGCCTCCTTTCCCCTTTTTTAGGTACTTTTTCTCTCAGTCACATTAAACATTCGGAAGATTTTTCTCACAAATTCAGAGAAGCACATATACCACTTCAATACATAAAACTTTTAAGCCTTGACGTTGATTCCCTATTCACAAAAGTACCAGTACAGGATGTTCTTCAGTTGTTGAAGGAAAAATGATCCCCCTACTCTCATCATTTCCCATTTGAGCTTGACAAAATAATAAAGTTCGTTGAATTATGTGTATCTAATAACGTATTTTCATTCGGGGAATCATTTGAGTCAATCTGTACAGGGAATACTTTGAAACTACAGTAATAAATGCAATAAAACCCAAAAACATGCTGTGGATGAGATATGTAGATGATATTCTATCATTCTGGGATAATAGATGGGTCAATTTTAATAAATTTCTTTCAAAATTAAACGCATTAGTGTCCAGCATCAAATTTAAAGTCGAATGGGAAACAGACAACAAAATTCCTTTTCTTGATGTTTTAATAATCAGAGACACGACAGACTACAAATTTACCATGTACAGGAAACCAACATTCTCACTTTCATACAGTCTGTGGGAAATTTGTTTCACTCAGAGGGAAGATTGAAGGAATATACTCTACAATATTACAAGGGTAATTCCTTCCACTGAGTGTTCTCTGGTAATACAGTAAATTGTATGAAACGGGCTGTTCAGCGCACAATTCTTCCGTGTGCAGGACATGTTTTCAGACTTGTGTCAGAAAATCCAAAGGATTAATAATTGCTTTGTAAGTTTAAGTAGGCTAGTTAAATTCAGGTAAGAGTAATTTAGGTAAATGCAATTAATCTAATGAGGACTATGAATAAATTAAACCAAGGCCATAAAATTCCCGGGGCAGTTCAGTTTGGTCCAGGAATTCAATTAAGTTTCGACCTGGTTAAAGTAAACTAATCCCAAATAGTAATGCTAAGTAAACAGGCAGACCTAATTTTGACTAAATTTTCTACTACGCCCATGTAATTATATAAACCCCTGTAAAATTGTTCAATCTGAGTCTATGCCTAATTAATTCTCACAAACTCCAATATTACAATAGCTTAACTACGTAAAAGGGCTCAAAATTTAGTTAAGGTAAAGAAAACAGTGCATAACATATTAAATAAGTAAGTTAAACGGTAAAAGACGAAACCGTTTCCTAACGAATGACCGTTGGCTCAAATCAGCCGTCCAATCATGGTGGCCTAGCCTTTGTGGAAAATTGGTATGTTGACCTACCTTTAAGTTAGCCCAGTTTGGACAACACCTCTTAATTCACTCCTAAACTAAAAAACAAATCCTATATATTTAATCAGCAAAACCAGCGACCTCTAATTATATTCGTGGAAATAAATTGGTACGTTGACAAGAAATGTTATTCTACCTACCGACTCTTCCGACGACAGATTAGTGTTAATGGTCCTTTCAAATTTTGGCTGCAGATAAGGATTCGGATAGGATATGGGTTAGGATAGGTACAAACAGGAAGGGAGATCATACAATTATCTTAAGGGTTATTAATTTCTAAAACCCTACACTACATAGATTAAACTCAAGACGAAGTTGGCGCAACAAGTTGTTGCCCATCTACCATGCTGTCTGTTTGAACAAGGCCTCAAAACCCCGCGCTCGGCCTATCGCTACCCACAAAAAAAGCCTATGCCAGGTCAATGGTTCTTATCACTCCATAAATCAATTAAATCATTTCTTAACTAATTTGAAGAGACAGTTAAATCTATTTATTAAATCTATCTATCGAATATTTTAAATGTTAAATAAAATTATTCAGAGTATTCAAATTATAATATTAAAATTTCTGCAGAGCTTATATTAAAGAAAATGGGGTATAGTTATTTGTAACTCTTAGCAGTGACTTTGTTAAAGTTAGAAAATGGATATGTACAATATAAATTTACAACACATTCACTACTTCAGCTATCACGACATTCCTATCAAGATAGGCGTAGCCAGCAACCTATTCTTAAGAGCCTTATGAATTTGTTCCCCAGATTTCCTGGAAAAAGAATTTGAAATAATTAGTAAGCAGCTTTTGTCTTTAAGGTATCCTGACCATATAATTGAGAAAGCAATTCACAAAGCAAGCATAATTTTCTACCTACCCCCTCAAGACAAGACCAGAGACACACCCAACAGTAAAATAAAAAATCCACACCTGGACAGGATTAAGACGGTGACCCAGACCCTCGGAAAATCTAACCCTTTTGCATTTACTTACTCAAACACCTTAGCCAAATCCCTGATTAACGTCCAACAAAAGACATTCCGGAAGGACACAGGCATTTACGAAATCCCATGCCTGGACTGTGACCAATCTTACATTGGATTTACAGGAAAATCACTACCCCAGAGATTAATAAAACATAAACGGTCAGTTAGGTATGGACAACAGAACTCAGCTATTTTTGACCATATAAATGAACATAACCATAGAATAAACTGGAATTTGTCATGTATAATTTATAGCAGCAACTGCCAATACAAGAGTCAAATGATGGAATCGGCCTTGAATCAAAAGAGGCAGGTAATGAACATCTCATAAGGAGCATGGGATTCAGATGTCATCGACGGGGTTTTCATTCAACCAACGCTTAAGAAGATTAAAGGAAGATTATCAGCGGCACTGACTTAAATTGGCTTACCTGTGGATGGGACCTCTTGGTATAAATACCACCTTTTCTGTAACTTATCTCATTCATCTACCTGAAGAGGGAGACAGCGGTCTCTGAAATATAGTATTTTTCTCTATATTTTGGTGTTTTTATGGGCTCCTTTTAATATATATATATGTAAGACATAGGGATTTTGATTAATAATATATTGTTCGTACGTTCTCTGTGACCTATGGAATGTGGAGAACAGTGCAGAGGTAACGACCTGAGAGTAGCTGATGAATGAGATTCCAGGGGGTGGCGTGAGATAAAAGTGCTTAGTTCAGGAAGTCAACGTACGACAGTTTATGAACTCTTCTCAAAGTGCATTTGTGAAACTAGATGCAGCTAGAACCGCGAGGTGCTAGCGAACTGTGTGTTCGTACGTACGTGTGCGCCTCTTTCTGTTAAATAGGTTCATACCCAAACCTATGGGAGGGATTTTGACAGAGGGCTTCAAGCCATAGGCAAAGATGCCGTGGCATTCGCCAGGGGAGTTTTTTGTGACATAGTGTTTAGTGTCCGGTTGGGAATGGGTAAGTGTTACCTTTACTTTAGCCAAACGATTGGTCTTGTAAGATGTTCCATTTTATTAACTTTGTCTTTGAACTTGTGTGTGTACTTACCGGGATGTGTTCTGTATCTTTGAACAGACGGATCTGGATTTCCGGGGGACAGAGTTCCCAGTGGGGTGTGGACTTTTGGGTGACTTGACAATGAGTTGTTTTTTGAGTTAGTCTGTAAGACTGGATTACTTAGTTAATTGATTTAGTTATTCTTGTAAATAAACGTTATGTTATGATGCAACTCTCTCATTTTCATTACCTGTTAGAATGGAGAGAAAGAGGTGGACGAGAGAGAGAGAGAAGAGAGAGACGAGAGAGAGAGAGAGAGGAGAGAGAGAGTGAGGAGAGAGAGAGAGAGAGAGATAGGGGTCTGCCTTCCGTTTCGTGTCCACGCTTACCTTATGAATACTGGGGGTTCTTTCCCCCATGTTATAGTGGTGGCAGACGGTTAAAGAGGGGATATAGAAAGTCTTCTTTCTTTTCTATGCCTAGGAACGCCAATGTAGAGATGGTTGGCCAGTTAGAAACTAAAAAAGGGGTCGTGACTTAGCGATAGTTTTCGAACGACAAAGCTTTGTGGGATTGTGGAAAATCGTTAAACTGTTAGTTTTCAGTTACTTAGTGAGAAAAAATGAGAAAATATCTGTCTGTTAACTGTGCTAAAGGGAGGGAGGATTTTATGGGACTCAGCATTTTTCCCAGGGAGTCAGCCAGAAGCAGTGAGCGCACCCAGTGTGACTTTTGCTTGTGCAATGACGAGAGTGTTCCGAGATACCCGTGCGGGTGTTGTGTTTAATACATATATCACTGCCGCGTTTTACGAAGAATTTCGAGTTCTTTTTTCCCATTATGGAGTGGTGAGTGTTAAACTATTGTTTTGAAGGGAGAGGGTTTTTGTTTAAATATTTCAGGGAAATGGGATTGGTTCAAGAGGTCAACAATTTTTCTTGTCTTTGCCCCATAGTGACGTGTTTTCTTTATTTGCACGTGTTTGTAATAGACATATGCATTCGTCTTTGTTTTAAAACATAGGAGTGTATTTTTCTATGCATGGGAACTGTGCTTAGATAAGCATATTTGGCTTAGTGACACAGAGCGGCCACAATTTTACGGGCTCAGCACATTTCTGCAGAGAGGCGCCTTGCATTGCGAGGGTACGGGCATCCCTTGGGAGGGTAGTTGCATGGGTACCACTAGCCTCCCTCGAGAGATAGTGCAGGGGATGGGCACTAGTGTATACCTTGGAAAGGGGTCCTCAGACACTGTTCAAGGGGAGATGGGGGATACTGCTGGTATGCCTCGGGCTGTTCTGCCGCTCGACTGAGGGGTTGTTCTCAGGGGGGGAGAAATTTTTTTTTCTCAGTGTGGGTGAACTCCCCCTTTTCCTTTTTTTTTCTTTGTGTTGGGGTATGGGTCTGGCCTTGACATTGAATGCTAAGATATCAGCTGATTGATAAGTTGATGAAGTGAAATGCCCGTGGAGTTTTTTTTTTTTAGAAAAGAGATTTTTTTTTTTTTTTTTTTTCCGTGAATGAGGGGAAAAGTAGTTAACATGCACGGGATGTGTTATATGTTTCTTTGTGCCTTGAAAGACACAAATATAAGGGGGATACACAGATTATTTTTTTTATTGTGTTGGAGAAATTACTTTGAAATGCCGATGATTGGTGTTGTATCTGTGTTGTGTGGCAATGGTGTTATGTCATGGTGTTGCATGCTGGAGAAATTGTATGTCATAAGATTCAGCAATACTGTGTATGCTATTTGAATTTCACCCTTACTTGAGATTTTTGCTATGGAGAGTTATTATTATTGTTATTATTAATAATTGTTATACTTGAGATGTGTCACGGGAGGTTTGCCTAAGTATAATTATCATTACGGGAGAATTGTTTTACGAGAGATTTGAGATATTTCATGGGAGATTAGTTGATAATTATTACAGATAATTATTCAGGGATAATTATTACAATGAATTAATGGGAGAAGTCTTGTGTTAATTATTTGTTGAGTTTTTGTAACTTTGGAGAATATTTTCAGTGATTCACGGGGATGAGTTTTGCTGAATCTTGATGAATCTGACTGAATCTTGGTGAATTGTGTGAAATTTGCTGAATTTTGTGCTGAATTTTTGGAGAATGGACGAGCATTAACATTGGTGATATTTTTTGTACTGATACTGATGATTTTGATGATAGCAATTTTTTTTGGTGATTTTTGTGATAATGATATTTCTGATACTGATTTTTTATATACTAATACGTGGGCGTTGTAATGCTGTCAAGGGAGGTGAAATCTTTTGTGATTATGGGAAGAACTAACAACACATTGTTTTAGTTTTTTTTCTTTTTTATGAGTTCAGCAGATAATTGCTTGACATCTAGTGAGTTACGGGAGATAGTTAATGGTGCCGTTGATTTTTCTTTTCTCCTTTTTTGGAAATTAGCCATCGCTGACACAAGTTTTTTTTACCAAGGGTGAATTTGAATTTATTTTTTCTCTCCAGTTGGTGGGAATATTTTTTAATGTCTCAGTTCATGACTTAGAGTCATTTAAGAGAGAGTGTTCGTGTTTTAGCTATTTGATGCTATAGAGAAATATATGGGAGAATTTTTGCATGTTTTGAATGCATACGTAATGGCACTACATTTCTTCTCTGGATATTTGTGTTCCAGAAATTGTGAGTTTTCTTGCACAATACCTTGGTTGTATTTGTGACAACTTTGTGAGAGATAGGAAACTTGGTTAAGTTTTCTAGTGGCTTATGTCGTAGTGCATATTGAGAAGTCTTGGCTTAAACACTGTGAATTTGGAGTTCTGTTACAATGACTTGTGGCACATTAGTGATTTTTTCTAGAATTTTCTAGACAGTTTTATTTGCCGAGTTTTTGCCCTTTTTTAGCAGTTATGCTAAATGGAGAGAGTTTTTATAGTTTTTGACTATAACATTGAGTTATTCTCTGGAGAATTGGAGTTAGAATTGAGATATAATTGAGATATATTATTTTGGGGAGATAATTGGAGGTATATATTATTTTGGAGTTATAATTTGAGATATAATATATGGGAGATATATATATTTTTGGCCATTTTTGATATTTGCCAATGTGATATGAGCTATGTTTAGTTCAATTATTTTGCAGCCATCTTTGTTGCAAATGGAGACATATTTGGAGATTATGGGGCAATATTTGTGAGTGTGTGAGTTAGTTGCCTTGAGTGCACATTTTTTGGAGATATATTTTTTGGAGCCTTGTTTTGTTCCACATGGAGTTATTGGGGAAATAGAGGTAAATATTTTGTATTTGCCGAAATAGAGGTGATTATTCTCTATTCCTGGAGTGGTGTTTTTTTTTCTACTGACATGTGGCTATTGGAGAAATAAGAGAATAATATAAGGGGGTTGGTTATTAACCAAATGGAGGAAATATTTTTATAACCGGAGTGGTGTTATTATTAATATGATGTCTCATAATGGAGTTGGAATTAATCTTGGGCGGGTGACCTTTTTTTTTTGGTGGTTATGGAGTTTTTGGTTTCGTGACTATTTAGAGGCGAGTGACATTACTGCATTACGAGTCATTTGGAGATGTGTGCATTTTTTATGTTCACAAGTGTGTTATTCTTGGAGAAATATAATTTGGGAAAAGTCATGTTGAGAGAATAAGTCTTCGAGACAAATTTTTGTGCACATTAGTCATATCCTGGAGTTAATTCTGTGAAATGTGTCAGTTAGACCTTTTTTCTAGAGAATCATGAGTTCCAAACTTATGTGTCTTACTAGACAATTTTTGTGCTGTTGTTTAAGCATGCGTCCGCAGGCGATTTTTCTGCTGACAAGCGATGTGATGAGGCGTGTGCTGAGGTCAAAGGTCAAAGACGAACGAAAATCTTTAAATTTTATGTAAATATTTACCACATTTTTCCTACATAATTTTTCATTTTATTACATTTTGCCATATACCATGTAAAAGTACAAAGAATTCCTTTCCATTGGTATATGACACATTACAATTACAATTATTTTCAATCCCATAATCGCGCAAAAATTATACAAAAATTAAGCGTTCGTGGGAGATCTGAAATCTAGCCCCGCCCCTTGTGAAACGTCATCAGATACATCCAGCCAGACTGACGAATACCTTTTTGTACTTTTTCCGAAAATATTATAATCGTTTGAGGCATGCATAATTAATACCTATATGTATACAGTTTGTGTTATATGTAAACTTGTGTGTTCGGAAGTATATTTATGTGATATGAAGTGCTAATGAGAAATTTGCTGGATATGTGTTCCCTGTATCATTTTTTTCATCATTTATTCCTTTGATACCTTGTATCGTATATGATGTAATTCTCATACTTTTGATATTGTTTTCTTTTTTGTGGTCGAGTCGTGGAAATGCAACTGCCATTTTTTACACTGCCTGTACCAAATTTTCTTTGTATTTATTGCATAACAATAAGTATTCTTAAGAAGAGTTGGAAAATATAATCAATCTATCATTCTAACCTTTAGCATAACAAAAAAGTTGCTTTTCAAAGTGAGGTATGAACACAGTGACAGAACTCAATACATTTCTTAAGAATTATTTAAAATCTTGATAATATTACTACCTGAGAGAGAGAGAAAGAGAGAGAGAGAGAGAGAGAGAGAGAGAGAGAGAGAGAGAGAGAGATGTCATGTTATAAAAAATGGACTTGAGGAGAATACAGTAAACCAGTATATAGGTAAGTAAATAAGTAAAGAATAAACATATGAAGAAAGCTGGAGTAGCTGTGTGTGTTCAAACTGGTATATTTTATGTGCAATAAAATAAGGTTTGGTGACTAAATGAGAGAATGGGTATATAAAAAATCAAACATGTGACCTCTCTACAGATTCTATCAAGATTTTATGAAAAACACCATGCGATATGGATTAAATGTATAAAAACTAAGGGTTCTTTAAGTAATTCAATGGAGAAGCAGGAAGTGTTACTCTTGTGACGTCACAATATTAGCTCCGCCCCCACTGCCGAGTTGAGCAGACCCTATATACTTTGAATGGGTATTAAAAACATCAAGCATGTGACTTCTTTACAGATTTTGTCAAGATTTTATAAAAAAAAAAAAAACCATGCGATATGGATTAAATGTATAAAAACTAAAGCTTCTTTAAGTAATTCAATGGAGACGCACGGGAAGTGTTACTCTTGTGACGTCACAGTATTAGCTCCTCCCCCAATGCTGAGTTGATCAGACCCTATATACTTTGACTCTGGTTCAGACAATCGTTCAGTGTATGGGGGCCTTTAGTGTTAAGGATCTACTATGGGTTTCACAGACAGTACAAGCACGTTTTTTGGCAATAACTCTGTAATGAACACTCGTATCAGTACGAGACTTTGCTATAGTGTATTACACCCAGTGCAATAATTTATAAGAGTATCATGAATCACTAATTGTAAAGAATAAAGACACCTGTCTCTGTACAAAGAGGCAAAAACTCGATTAGCCAGAAATGGATTCGAACACAACAGTAAAGAGCTCCACCTACCTCTCCCCCGACCTCCACCGCCAACCCCCTGCGTCTTCCTTCCCTCTGAAAGTTGCTTCAGCTTAAACTTTTGTATTTTTTTCTATCTATATGTCTATCTATCTGTCTATCTATCTGATAATATAGATTGTTGTACATACCTAACGAAGTCGGTTGTTAGCTGCCAGTGGACTGATTTATTTATGCATCGATTCTCTCATTTCTCTCTCTCTCTCTCTCCTCCTCCTCCTCCTCCTCCCTGTGTGTGTGTTAGTGGTACCAACTGTAAATGGTTATTAGAGTGAGATATCTGAATGGATGGTGGAGTAGTAAAACAATTGACACTATGATTTATGGTAAAGCAACTGTTATACTTGTGGTTGGTTACCTTCTCCGTAATCCACATTTGGACTAGGGTATCAGCAATGTAGTACTTGTATTACGAAGGTGACGAAGAGATGGACACCACGGAACTTAACTGTCGGCATGGTTGCAGAAATGCGTGTCACACAACTTTTCAACTTTTTTAGCCATGAGAAAGCCACTAATTGCCTTCAGATTGGTTTGAATAGGTAACTGGTTATAGTTACTCTGTGTTACAAATAAAAATTGAGTCTTTCTACCGGATATTCATTAGAGTTGAAGCCTTGATTATACCGACGCACATATTTTCACATCATGAATGTTTATTTTGGGTATATATATGCATATATATACGTATATATATATGTGTAATTATATATATATATATATATATATATATATATATATATATATATATATATATATATATATATATATATATATACATACCGACTGGATCATTACATATACACAACTATCTACATTATTAGATAGATAGATAGAATAAAATACAAAATAAAGTTGAACTGAAGCAACTTTCACAAAGAGAGAGAGAGAAGGGAAGGTGAGGGATTGAAGACGGAGGGGGTAACGGTGGAGGTGGGGGGAGAGGGTAGGTGGAACTCTCTACTGTGGTATTCTTATCCATTTCTGGATAATCGAGTTTTTGCCTCTTTGTACAGGGACAAGTGCCTTTATTCTTTACAAGTCGTGATTCATGATACTTTTATAAATTACGGCACTGGGTGTAATACACTATAACAAAATCCCGTGCTGATACGAGTGTTCATTACAGAGTTATTGCCAAAAAAACGTGCTTGTCCTGTCTGTGAAACCCATAGTAGTTTACAAGAAAGAAGGAACGATCATTCGGCGGCCCCGACCATTAATGATGGAAGTTCGGGAAGGGAAAAAGAGCGATAGCAACTGAAAATGAACAACAGCTGTTTCAGCTGGTAGCTGTCGGAGGAAGGTCTGGGTGGCGGAGGAACCTCCGTTGGTTTCCGCCCCGGCTTGGTCATCTCTGTCGGCTGTGTCAGAGTCAAAATATATATTTTGACTCTGGGCTGTGTCGCTCTGATGGACGGTCTTCAACACGGCACAGTGCCTTCCGTCCTTGCAACTCGACCGAGTCCTGCACTGGAATGCCACAACTCCAGCAAACGCTGATACGTTGCTGATCACGCCTCTTGTTGGAGGTTCTTGGTGGACACAGGCGCCGAATGAAGATCAGTGCCACCCACGCGACAGTGAGCTATGCCTAGTAAGTAGTAACCAACGGTAGTAGACCGGCAGCCCGGACCACTGAGATACAACGAACGAGATACCGACTGTAACCCCTACCGGTATTTAGGAGTAGACTTGTAAACTGTGAAACTGACCGTCTGCCGAAAATATATGGGTGGCTTACTTAACAAGCACCACTAATTGCTCGTTAGATTTTGGGTCTAGATCCAATATATGAGATACCAGATGAAACTAATATATAATATATCTGCACACTCTACTGATTATAGAATGACCAGTGACAGACATTTTGGAGGGTGGGTTCCCCCTGACAGACGCACTGAAAAGGGGGGGGGGGTGGTTAATTAGATCTACATCCAACTTAGGAGATACCGAGTAAAATTTACACTACAAAAGCACTGCACATCCTAGAATACTGTGGTGATAATGACAGACATTTTAGTAGGTGGTTACCCCCTGACAGACGCCCCACAACGAGTGGGGGGGGAAGGGGAAGGGGAGGGGGAGACAGGATCTCCATCCAACATCGGAGACACCAAGTAAAATTTGTACTACAATAGCACTTGCACATCCTAGAATGCTGTGATGGTAATACCAGACATATTAGTGGGTAGTTACCCCCTGACAGATACCCCACAATGAGTGGGGAGGGGGAGGGGAAGACAGGAACTGCATCCAACATTGGAGATACCAAGTAAAATTTGTACTACAATAGCACTTCATATCCTAGAATGCTGTGATGATAATGACAGACATTTCAGTGGGCGGTTTCCCCCTTGACAGACACACACTAACAGGTGGGCAGGGGGAAGGACAAGCCCTGATAATGAATGTCTAGATTAGTAAAGTGGGCTACTATTGACCCGTATTATACATTATCGTGATATATTTAATAAATATTTCTATCCTTTCTATATCCTTTGTATTTATCTAACACAGTGTTTCCCAACCTTTGACATTTGAGGAACCCCTGAGAAAATTTTCCTCATCCAAGGAACCCCAATACACACACACACACACACACGCGCACACACACACACACACACACACACACACACACACACACACACACATATATATATATATATATAATTATGATATATAGATATATATATAATATATATATATATAGTACTGGTAATCTTCTTAGGCACGAAGATATAGTAATTCAGTTGTATTCCACATAGGAAAATGAAAAAAGATATATCTCAGAAAATGCCCAACAGTTTCGTCCTCCAATGGACCTCTTCTTGGAGCGTTTATTAAACGCTCCAAGAAGAGGTCCATTGGAGGACGAAACTGTTGGGCATTTTCTGAGATATATCTTTTTTCATTTTCCTATGTGGAATACAACTGAATATATATATATATATATTATATATATATATATATATATATATATATATATATATATATACTATACGTAACCATTTGTATTAATTACCTTAAGTAAAAGAGAGGGAAAAATTTTCGCACCATATGTTACGATAAAATAAATTATAGGACTACGATTTCTCACGCCATGTTTAACGAAAAATATATACTTATAAATAACAAATAATTAAATAAAACATGAATTCTTACGGAACACCTGGCGATCGTTCACGGAACCCCGGTTGACGATGGCTGATCTAACACAAAAATAATTTATTTGTTTCATATAAATAACAGTCATCTGTAGGCCCATAATAACTCAGTCATATTATTATTTTGTCAACCAAGCAACTGACTTCAATTATAGCAGTGGAGCCCGGGGCTAGTTGCCTACAGGGGTAAGTTGGCATACTTAACATGACTTTAAAGTTTACCAATAGGATGACTCTAATACATATACTGTGTAATTGCCACGTGGTTCCTCAATTACCAGCAAAATTCTATAGAGATAGAACGTAGGAGCTCGAATTTATGAGACAATTTTTTATTTTAATGGTAGTAAGTAAATATTTTAATCTTTCTGTTATTTGCTATAACATATATACATTCATAAAGATTAGTTTTCAATGATAGCATAGTTTGTTTAAAGATTCTATAGCATTAAAATTATTAATTCAAGGCTTCTTGGTGTGGACTGGTAATCGTTTTTGTACCAATGGTAGGGATGGGCAAGTTGGCTCAAAATAAATGGGGCAAGTTGGCACACGTTATTTGATAACAATAGTAACTCTATTTATTTATATAATTTACGTTTTGTTTCTGGATTTTTGGAAGGATAATGAGATTAGTGTCCTATCATTTCCTCCACATTGTTCTCACAAGTTGCAGCCCCTGGATTTTAGTGTTTATAGACATCTGAAGAAATGTGTTAACAGGGCATGTGATTCGTGGATGACTGGTAATCCAGGATCAAGTATGCCCATCTGTGACATTCATGGTAAATTTTCCTCGGCTTTACCTCTAGCTGTCACTTATTCTGATGTTTTCAATTGGTTTAGGATTGATGGAATTTCAACTTTGAATTACAGACTATTTCAAGATTTTTATTTTACGGGTGGTTATGTAACAGATTGAGAGATGTCCGAAAAGACACATGGGCTTCAGATCAGTCATCAGCGTGATACAGAGTTTAAGAACTGCTCTTGTTGATCCAGAAGAAAGCTCAGCTGAAGAGAGCCAGTGCAGGGCATGTAACATGTGGGAGCATGAAGACTATGACGAGGATTTATTTCACACCTGCCACAATTACAACTAGATGATGATCTGAAGTAATACTAATGCCTTATATTTTGTATTTTGGAAATTCAGAGGGTATTTTTGCTATTTGATTTAAATGCAATGTAGTAATTTTCTTTCAATTATCAATGTGCCAACTTACCCCATAATGTGTGTCAACTTACCCCGTGGGGCCAGTGGCACGAAAAGTTATTTTTTTTCTAAAGCTTATTGTTATCTTATGTTGAAAGCAAACAACAATTCTTTTGCTCTATGATAAAGAAGAATGTTAATATTTTTCAATGGTGGTAAGAATTTTGCAAAAAGTTTGTTTTATATTCGCAATAACCAAAATTGTAAAAAGTGTGCCAACTAGCCCCGGTCTCCCCTACTCGCTTTAGCTTTGTTTACGATATGAAAATTAATATAGCGGTGGTTGGAAGACTGACACTATAAAGTAGCATGTAAGTTCTTATCATTATTAGAGTTATTGCTATAAAATGTCTATGTACATAACATTTGTTAAATAGAGTTACGCGCCCATTACATAGATAGTAATACATATGTAATATATACGCTATAGTCAGGGTACAGATCATAATAATTGTGCTACAGCCTACTCGGTTTGTTTTATCGAAGCAGGACTACCTTCTTTTGGTTTCTACTGACTTTCATGCTAATGAAATCATGGATACATTTTGTATTATCAGTTTTATGAATGAATATTGTTGTTACCATAGTCGATTTTTTTTTCGGCTGGTGTAAAATTCGTCAGACATAATACACCTGGCTGAGGAAGGACAAGAGGATCTCTGTTTTTTAATCAATATCTCTACACACCAAGTTATTTCGAACATTTCCATTCTCTCAAGAAGATTATGAATAAATACAAGAGCAAACTAGACCAAAAAAAAAATTACCTTGCATTAATGTAAAGAAAACAAGAGAAATGAAAAATTAGTGCGATTGTCAATTTTTTCTATCGTTAATGTTTAATGAGTCAGTGTTTAGCGAATTGTTAGGGTTTAGTGAGTATGCGTTTAGTGAATGTTTATGAGTAAGTGTTTGATGAATGTTTATGGTTTAGTGACTGTTTAATGTGTCAGTATTCAGTGAATGTTTACTGAGTCTTTAGGGTTTCGTGAATGTTTTGTGAATGTTATTGAATGTTTATTGTGTAAGTATTCAGTGAATGTTTTGTCTTAAGGGTTTTAGTAAATGTTTTGTGAATGTTAAGTGAACGTTTAGTGAATGTCTTGTGAATGGTAGTGTTTAGTGAATATTTAGTGTGTAAGTATTCAGTGAGTGTTTAGGGTTTTAGTGAAAGTTTTGCGAATTTTAAGTGAGCGTTTAGTGAATGTCTTGTGAATGTTATTGTTTAGCAAATGTTTAGTAAGTAAGTGTTTATTAAGTTTTTAATGAGTGGATGTTCATTCACTGTTTAGTATTTAATAAGTATTTAGGGTTTGGTAAGCTAGTATTTAATGAGTGCTTGGGGTTTAGTGAATGTTTAGTGTTTAATTAGTGTTTAGGATTAAGTGAGCGTTTAGTGAATGTTTACTGAGTGTTTGGGGTATAATGAATATTTAGTAAATTTAGTATTTCAAGTGTTTAGTGAGCATTTAGTGTATAGTGAGTGCCTAGTGAGTGTTGGGTATTCAGAGTGTTTTGTGTTATTGAGAGTGTGTGTGAGTGTATGTTAAGTGTGTGTGCGTGTGTATAGTGAATGTATGCAAGTGTGAGTGCTTACTGAGTAAGTGCATTGTGAGTGTTGGTGGTTAGTGATTGTACATTACTGCTTAGTGTTTTGCTACCATATGCAAAGAAAGTCTTGTATTTACACAGGAACCATTTATGATTGACACTGCTTAGATCCAAGAGCAGATGCTTAGGCCTGACCACAATGGTTGGAGTGCTTAGGTGTGTTTTCGTAAGGTAATTTTTCTCTGTGAAATTGGGTCGAATAATAATATAATAATAATAATAATAATAATAATAATTATAATAATAATAATAATAAAAATAATAATAATAATAAAGATTAAAAAAAGTAATAGTAATAAAATATAGTACTAAGAGCTGGACCGAGACCTTTCAATATGGCCTTCCGATGTCACTCTCGGCAGGGAGATCGCTACTCCAGTGATTGACGCCCTATGCCTTGCACACAACTGACATATTTGTACATTCGGTTGTCAATTTTTTATGTCTGTTGGAGACGCATTATAAATCATATTAACAATGGTAAATACATTAAACAGACGTGAGGATATAATATGATGTTAGTGCCTGTCTACTGGATATAATGAACAAATAAAGAAAAAAATATTACTAGGGAGAAAATTAGCCGAATAATGGTTGTCAAAGCCAGCATCGATAGAATGTATTGAAACATTACATAGGCTGCCTGTGGTGCGTGCCGGCGGGAAGTTAAGAGATAAGCGCACTCGGCTGGCTTTAAACATCAAACTGTGTATCATTTTTATTTAAGTTTAGATTTTCTTCCCTGAATATATATGGTACCTGATACTTGGTCATAGATCACAGATCAATTTGAGTGAAGCAGCCGAAAATAAGTGGACTATTAGATAACTGACATGATATTATAGGCCAACTTAATTTGGGAGTCAGGAGCTCCAAGTTGTATGATCGTCAACTTCGGGAGGGGGAATAAAATGGGGGAAAATGTTTTAATCTTTATAGTTAGCTCATCCTGAACAATTCATTCACATTTCCGTTTCCAGTAATTATTTGTGTTGTGATACATCATCTCTTTGTGAATGTGCGGGTGTTAAAACAGCTCTTTATGATGGGATTTTGGTCTTAATATCAATCGAATTCCCATATCCGATAAAAATTTCATTTCACCCACACGAACCAACAGCAACTAAAGAACAATTCATTTATGGTAAGACACTTTGGGCTACGAACCTCGACATGGCTGCAGTGTCCTAACTATAGGCAAGAAAAGAAAATGACCAAAGACGCTATTAAAGTGAGAATACTTATCTTAAATTTCTTTTTTTAGAGGAACTAAGAGTGGCACCATATGACTGGTTTAATTATTGGCACCATATGACTGGTTTAATTATTCAAAAATAGCTCAGCACACATACTTGTAGCTGTTGCCAATTGTGACCCCCTCCCATTCAGATAAAATACTTTGTGTGAAGTAATAACTCCAAAACAAAGGATAGTGCTAATATTATATATATATATATATATATATATATAGTATATATATATATATATATATATATATACACATACATATATATATATATACATATATATATACATACATATAGTATATATATATATATATATATATATATATATATATAGTATATAATATATATATATATATATATATATATATATATATATATATATAATATACTAGGAAGTCTCACACATAGTATATATATAGATGTGATGGAATTAATGAAGTGAAATATTCCATACTTCAATAGGAATTTTAAAAAGTAACTCCGGCAGTAATTCTTATCCTGAAACATCACAATATTTCTTGATTTTTTTGCCTTTTACATTTTATCAGGCTCACGATTTTCAGGTACTTACCATATTTCTAATATTAATATTGCCTATGATAGATTTTGAAATATTTCAAGGTGTCCCACCTCTCCCTTCCAATCGTTGGTTATGTCTGTGAAAGGGTAACCACCCACTAAAATGTCTGGCATTACCATCACAGCATTCTAGGATATGAAGTGTTATTGTGGTACAAATTTTACTTTATATCTCCAATGTTGGATGCAGATCCTGGCTCCCCCTCCCCCTGCTCCTCCTAAGTCGTTGTGAGGTGTCTGTCAGGGGGAAACCAACCACTAAAACGTCTGTCATTACCACCGCAGTACTCTGAGATGTGCAGTGCTATTTTAGTACAAATTTTACTTGGTATCTCCAATGTTGGATGCAGTTCTGGCTCCCCCTCCCCCTCCCCTCGCCCCCAACTCGTATTGGGGTGCCTGTCAGGGGGTAACTACCCACTAAAATATCTGTCATTACCACTGCAGTACTCTAGGAAGTGCAGTGCTATTGTAGTACAAATTTTACTTGGTACTATGATGTTGGATGGAGATCCTGTCTCCCCCTCCCCTTCCCCTTTCCCCCCCACTCGTTGTGGGGTGTCTCTCAGGAGGTAACTACCCACTAAAGTGTCTGGTATTACCACCACAGTACTCTAGGATGTGCAGAACTATTGTAGTACAGATTTTACTTAGTATCTCCAATGTTGGATGCAGATCCTGCCTCCCCCTCCCCACTAGTTGTGGGGCGTCTGTCAGGGGGTAACCACCCACTAAAACGTCTGTCATTACCACCACAGTATTCTAGGATGATGTGCAGTGCTATTGTAGTGTAAATTTTACTCGGTATCTCCTAAGTTGGATCTAGATCTAATTAACCCCCCCCCCTTTTCAGTGCGTCTGTCAGGGGGAACCCACCCTCCAAAATGTCTGTCACTGGTCATTCTATAATCAGTAGAGTGTGCAGATATATTATATATTAGTTTCATCTGGTATCTCATATATTGGATCTAGACCCAAAATCTAACGAGCAATTAGTGGTGCTTGTTAAGTAAGCCACCCATATATTTTCGGCAGACGGTCAGTTTCACAGTTTACAAGTCTACCACACTAATACCAGTAGGGGTTACAGTCGGTATCTCGTTCGTTGTATCTCAACGGTCCGGGCTGCCGCTCTATAGATTCATATCATTACATTATCACTGACGGTTCATCCTCCATCTCACGGAGAAGAAATATATCACCTTCGACAGACAACTTGTTGTGCAGACACATCATCGAGGGCAATCCATTCACCTTCCTGATGGATTATCAACTCTTCGTCTATGCCCACCCAAAATCAAGCTCTAAACTCTGACCTCAACATATACCCAGTGGCAGAGGTATTATCAAGAATAAAAGAGAACAAACCTCAAGAAGATTTAAAATAGGATGAACTTGCCAATGCCCAACTTTAAGACGCAGAAACCAATGACTACCGCACCCCAATCTTAAGCCTGCGGTGGGAAGAGGTCCCTCTGGGAGCCACGCACCGCGCTATCCTCTGCAACACCTGCAAGGGATCCTGCGCCCCCTAGTGCCATGCAATTCTTCCAGGAGAAGGCCTTCAACCTCATCTACTGTCTGTCACAAATGGGCCTATCAGGAAGAACCACAGCCAGATTAGTGATTCAGAAATTCATCTGGCACGAGGCATAAAGAGGTGTCGAGAAGTATATTACGATGAGATCTACCACACGGTGGCTGAAAGCGGTAGCCGTGACAGAAGTTACAGCGACTGCCTGCACAACAGGGGTAGTACTTGACTTGTGGTGATCAGCTGCTCTAGTATTCCTTACGACATGGCATCGGACAGATGTCCAGTATTCATCTCAGAAATCTGGACTACCTTGGCCTAAACAAAGCAACTTACAGGATCGTTAGTCAAGAAACATTAAAATTTCCAAGCACTGGTTATAGGAGACCTACAGAGAAGGATTGGAGAGTGGAAGGAGTCTTCACAAGATGCGTGGCATAAAGGTGGATGTGAATAAAACAGAGGTTTTGGTGAGCAGTAGGGAAGATAGGATCTACGTTAAGCCAAGAGGGAGGATGTGGGCCTTGAAGAAAATAGATGTAGTTTTGTGCAGCAACAGGAAAATAAAGAGGAAATGATAGTTAATATACTATTATTTGCAGATCTACTGGGGGGTAAGTTGAAAATAGGAAAAAAATTCTAAAAACAATTGTAGTATTACAGAGACAAGAAATTTAAACACAAACAAAGGATGAATGAAATAAGCAAGGGAGCCGTTTCAAAGGAATTTTCCGCCTACTACTACTACTACTACTACTTAGGCTCAAAACATCCAACCAGCCAAAAATAAGAAAAATGAACAGATCGTGAGCAACACAGATGCATCAAGAAATCTCCAAATAGAGCTTATAAACATCCAAGGTCTGACAAAAGCAAAACTAATCGAGCTAGTGGACTTAACAAAGGAAAACACAATTACGTCTATCACAGAAACGCACCTTAAACAGCAAAAATTGCTATTCCCAACAAGTACCAGAGTGATAGAGTCAATGAGAGATGAAGACGACACCAAAGGAGGAAGTCTATTAATAATGTATAGATCCAAAGGAGAGATCCAGATGAAAAAAAGAAAAGTCAGAACACAAAGTCATTCTAATGGTAGAGGGCAATTATAGAGCAACAAGATTTAACTTAATCCTAATCTACAAGTCAACTAGTGATAAAGAGAAATAGACGAATAAGAAGCGCCTTACACGGGGACTTCAATGGGGAGTTAGGTTTCACAGGGACACAAGAACTTGACCAATATGGAAAATACGTTATGAACTTAATGGAAAAACACGAACTAACGATATTAAATGGAGATCCCAGCTGCAAAGGAGAGATAATCTGGAGTAGAGGAGATCAGAACAGCATTATAGACTTTGCCCTGGTCAACCAAAATATGTATAAAAACTACGAATGTATGGAGATAGATGAGGGAAAGTAAGAATATGACCTATCAGACCATCACCTCACAAAGGTCTAATTCAGAATCAACACTAAAGTAAGGAAAATGTTCAGAAATGATACAAAAGAAATCAAATATCTGAAAATTGCAGAAAAGTCCACTAAGAAATACCTTGAATATGTAGAGTATAAAGTAAGCCAACAAGACAGAAAAGGAGATCTAACCCAGTTGGAAGAAACAATGAGTGAAGGAAAAACAAATAACCCAGAGAAGATAATCAAAAGAAGGTTAAAGACAGGAAAGCAAGAAGAAATAGAACCAGTATGGGTCACCAAAGAAATAAAGAAAGAAATAAGCCAAAGAAGGATATATAACAAATTAAAAAGGAAAGCCACAAGAATGGAAGAAAAAAGATACTATGAAGAAGCATATAAACGAAAACAAAACAAACAGATAATAATAAAGAAAACTTATGAAGAATATAAAGAAAAGGTTAGAAATGAGATAATGAATGATAAAAACAGACAGGAAAACCTGGGAATATATGGACATGGTGAGAGGAAAGACCACATCAGAAAAAGAATGGATAAGGATATAAGACGAAAATAAGCAAGAGATGAAGGAAGAAACCCTAGGGAAAGAGCTGGTAAAATTCTGGGAGACAATATGCCAAACAGAAGAAACATGACGGAAAAAATAATGAAAAGATTAGGACAGCATATGATATACCAAATATCTTTAAGAGAACGCATGGATGGAGTGTATGACCTAACAAAGACAGAAATTAAACCCATGGAAGAAACCAACATAACAGAAGAAGATGTAAAAAATCAACTCGAGAAAATGAAGGCAAATAAAGCACCAGGGCCAGATGGAATGAAGCCAGTTCTGTTCAAACTACTCTTACAAAGTAACAACCTTCAAAAAGAATTGGCAGAAAGTTTAAACAGCATACTGAAGGGCAGGAAAACGCAGAGAAGCTGGTTTAAGTATAAAAACAACACTTACACCCAAAAAGCAACACCCACAGTCAAAGATCTAAGGCCAATTGCTCTAACAAATGCATCATTTAAAATTTTCATGGGGATCCTGAAAACCAAAAAAGAAAAGCATAATAGAAATATAGGAAAAATGAATGAACTGCAATCAGGCTTTACCGCACAAAGGAGGGGAATTGATCATTTATATATCTTACAATACTGCATACAAGAAACGTACAGAAGAAAGGACCCATTATATTTGTTGTATCAATAGACTTCCAGAAAGCATTTGACTCCGTTAATGTGAAAAAGCTCATAGAGGTCATGATGAAATATAGGCTGCATGCAGAGGTAATAAGCGCAGTAGCAAAGATATATACAAATGATGTAACAAGCCTATGCCTTAACAATATAGAACAAAAAGAGCTAAATGTAATTAATGGAGTAAGACAGGGATGCAATGGCTCAACCATATTCTTTCTACTAATAACGTACCTGATAATAGAAAAACTAGAAGATACAACAGAAGGTTTTAGAAATTAAGTAATAAGGATAATGTCACTATTATATGCAGATGATGGATTAATACTAGGACACACACTAGAAGAAATAACAAAAGCCTTACGGAAATAGCGAGTGAACGTGGCCTAAACATGAACAAGGACAAGAGTAACATACTAATATACAACGATTGGTATAGTATCGATGATGTGGAAAATATGGAGCACATAGAAGGAATAAAAATAGTTAAGCAGGTTAAATATCTAGGAGTGACAATCAACAACATGAAAGACTGCTTCAAAGAACAGGTAAAAAGGGCCCAAATCAAAGCAAAGCAAATGGCAAATATGGCTAATGCAGTCATCAATAAAAGCTGTAGCAGGGTAAAAATAGGAAAATTGTAGTGGAAAGGATTAGCTATGCCATCATTCATGTATGCCATGGAAATCATGAAACGACAAGAAAACTATAAATGAATTTCAGAAGATAGACAATCAAGTATATAGAACAATTTTGAAAGTGCCAAGTTACACAGCAAGTTGTGCGTTAAGATCTGAAATAGGGGCCTCTTCCTGCCACTCAAGAGATATCAAGAGTAAACTATTTTACCTGAAACATACATTGAAGAGTGGTGGAAATAGGCTCCTATGTGAGATAACCATGGATCAGTATGAAAAAAAAAAACCTGGATAATGCAAGTAAAAGAGTATATGAAAGAACTAAACATAAACTTCAGTAAAACTGAAGCAGTTAAAGACAAACAGTTAAGAGAAATAATAAACAACTGGGACAGAAAAGCATGGCAGAAAGAAATGAATGAAAAGTCAACGTTAAGAATCTACAGAAAATACAAAGAAAACATACGAGAAGAAATCTGGTATGACAACACTAAATAAACAATGCTGATCAGTAGGGCCAGACTTGGTACACTAACTCAAACAAACACAAACAAAAGAGGAATAAAACAAGCAAGGGAGCCGTTTCATTGGCATATCCCACCTACTAATACTACTTTGTTCGTTTTGTTGAAAGTGAAAGTAAACGTTTATCTAAACATAGAAGACATATTTCATTTCCTTTTACATTGTTGTACTTATAAAGAAGAACGTGTTAAAGCAATTGGACTTCAGCAACCCTATGAAGAGAATGAAAGTTACATAGGCTAGTTGGAAAATTTATATTTACAGGTCATAATGAAATAAGAAAAGAACCCACATACATGATGTGGAAAAAAATAATGAAAGAGCTCAACAAATAAATAAATACTCAAGATTAAGGGGCGCGGTCGCAAAGGCATTGCCTCGACCCATAACCATGATCACCATCAACAGCTTTCAAAGTTCAAACTAAGTAGGAAAGAGAAGTAATGGTGACGTGTTATTCTCCCCTTGTTTTGTGTTTGTTCTGAGTTAAACGTGATCACAACGAACAAAGCAAGTATTGCAACATTGATTTACATTTTTGCATATTTAGGGCACATATAAGAAATGGCAGGATCTAGGAGTAACCGACAAATGTAGGGAATGGTTTCATACAAATTGCGCCAATATCACTAGACTGATCAGTATGGTGGGATTCAGAGCTGTAGATGTAATAAACTGGTATTGTGCAGATTGTAGGTAGTATAGTAGTAAGTGTCCAGACGCTTAAAGGTAAACTTCTACAAATAGAAATAGTAACCCTTAGGGACATTAGAGTCCCTAGTCAAAGACATAAAGGAAGAGATTATAGGAACATTAAAGAAACCCTAGCAAAAGACATAGGCTAAAGGGAGAGATCCTTAGCAACAGTAGAATAAGGGAAACAATTCAGGAAGAAATAAGAGAGACCCAGGAAGGGCAAAGACAGAGGGAAGGAAAACCTAATCATATTCAACTTGCCAGAGCCTATAGTAGCTTGAGAGGAAACAGAAAACTTGAAGCTAGATGAAGAGAGGTGCAACAAAATTTTCATAAAAGAACTTAACCTTAATAGGGTAAAAAACTGTAGGGTCCAGAGTGGACCATGTTCGATCAGCTTGGACAATCCCAAAAAAAGTACATTATAATGCGTCCTGACATCGGAGGTGGGCATCAGTCGCGACTTCTTGTTGGTGAGAAGCGGAGCTAAAGACCTCTACTCTCCTTTCGAAGTATTTTCTCCAAAGTTAGAAATTAAGGCCAAATTTTAAGATTTAAACAGAGGGTACTCAAAACGGTCTCAAACGTAGTGCAAATCTCACCAAAACGCGTTCAACATTTTTACTTACGAAGAGCGTCACATGCTTATTTTAGTTCGTATGGAGCTTTCATATATCACATTATGTTGACGAAACTTCAATCTTTTGAATGGTATGCTTGGAGTTGTAATTGTATTCTTGTTTCACCATTTAAATATCGAGTGAATAAGACCTGAAAACCGTGATAAGGGTTGGTAGTCGCTGGTTTTTCCCCCTAAGTAAAAATGTTGAACGCGTTTTTGTGAGATTTGCACTACGTTTGAGACCGTTTTCAGTACCCTCTGTTTAAATCTTAAAATTTGGCCTTAATTTCTAACTTTGGAGAAAATACTTACTTTGAAAGGAGAGTAGAGGTCTTTAGCTCCGTTTCTCACCAACAACAAGTCGCGACTGATGCCCATCTCCGGTGTCAGGACGCGTTATACTAAAGACAAATGGAAAATTAAAGATGTAGTAAGGTTAGGTAGGCCACGACTGCAACAAGGACAAAACAATGAAACGATAGGCAGATCAAGGCCCAGACCACTTCTAGTGAAACTCGACCATGAGAGGGAAAAGTGGAACATAGTACCTACTATTAAAAAGTGCCAGACTGCTAAGGAATGCAAAGAAGAATATTTACACAAAAATATCTATAGTAGTTCCAGACATGACTGTTAAAGAAAGAGAAAAAGATAGCATATTAAGGTCTGAATTAAAGAAAAAGTGGGATAACAAAGAGGAAGGATGGTTCATAAGTAAGGGAGAGCTGAAGAGAAGGGAAAACTTTCAGACGACTAGAATGCTCTAAAAAGGAAGTGCAGGGGAATATAGATAGAAACAAAAGAATTGTTAGAAGTGTAAATGAGTTAGAGGGAGGAAAATGTAAAGTAGATAGAATTGTAAATAATTTAGAGATAGGGAGTAATAATATTTTTAGGAGTGTAAATAGTTTAGTTAGGAGAAAATAGAATATCTATTACTAGTAATGTTAAGAGCTCTGAGGAAGGAAGTAGAAGAAGGGAAATTAGTTTAGGACAGGCAGGTGAAGGAAGTAACAATTTTAGACTATTAGACCTAGAAGAAAAAAGTGGTTTGCAAAAGATAGATAAATGGTTAGATGGTAGAAGTAATTTTGTAAATAGAGAAAGTGAAAAGATAGTGAGCAAGACAGGAGATACATCAAGAAATCGTGAAATAAAGCTTATAAACACCCAAGGACTGACAAAAGCAAAAATAATTGAGCTAGTGGAGATAACAAAAGAAAACACAATCATGTGCATCACAGAAACACACCTTAAACAGCAAAATTTTATACATTCAACTTCCCTGCCAGATATATACTTAGCTATAGACTCCGTCGTCTCCGACAGAATTTCAAATTTCGCGGCACACGCTACCGGTAGGTCAGGTGATCTACCGCCCTGCCCTGGGTGGCAGGACTAGGAACCATTCCCGTTTTCTAATCAGAATTCTTCTGTCGCCCGGGCCATCAACATTGTTGTTGGTTCCTCTCGATTGGTTTTTCTTTTTTCACCGGCAATTGATCTTCTTGACCGACTTTTGGTGACGTATCTGGATTGTTGGATTGGCATACGCTTTTGTGGACTGTTTTGTGGACTTGATTTTGGAATTTTCTTTAAAAATGTCTGACTCTGGAATGGTTGTGAGACGTTGTGTGAATGTAGGCTGTAAGGTGAGGTTGCCGAAAGCTTCGGTAGACCCTCACACGGTATGCAAGGGTTGCAGGGAGTATGAATGTTCTTTTACTAATACTTGTAAGGAATGTGAGAATTTGAGTGAGAACGAATGGAAGAATCTAACTAATTATTTTAAAAAGTTAGAGAGAGAAAGAGTGAGGAAGGCTTCTTATAGAAGTTTAAGTAGTTCGAGATCTGAACTAATTCCTAGCTTGGGATCTTCCCCAAGGGTAAGTATTGCTACTTCTCCTTCCATTGCAGCCCCTTCTCCTATTGCAGAACCTGTAGATTCAGCGAAAGAACTTGCGGATCTAAAAGCAGCCTTCAAGTTGATGGAAAACAAAAATGGCTGCCATACAAGGTAGGCTAGTGATTTTATTCAGTGGACAGTGATATGAGTGTCCCCAGTGTAGTGGAGGGGGCATCTGGTCGGCTCAGCAACGCTCCTAGGTCTAGACCTCTTCCAAGCTCACATGCCCAGAGGAGAAGGAATGTCGAAAACCGAAAGGAGGTTGTGGAGAATCCCACCGATCAGGTGTCCCTTCGGCGGTTTCTGTGACACCCCAGACTGCCAAGGATCGCTATTGTAAAAGCGTCCTGCGTGAGTGTTTTTCGTCGTCGGGATCTTCATCTCCGAGACGTGATTGGAGGGATTCAGATCGATCTCGGCCACTCAAGAGGAGTTGGAAGGCTCCGACTATTGATTCGAGCCCAGAAAACTTCCCTGAGGAGTCTCCCTCGGGAGTGAAGAAGGCAAGAAGAGCCATTCTTTCAACCAGAGTTGAGAAGGAGGCAGGAGGTGGAGGCTATGGACTCCTCCCCTCCTCCTTCCCCTCCTCCCGAAGAGGATAAAGAGGAGGTTACGAAGAGATTCATGATGGCGATGCAAGAGCAGATTTCGTCTTTTGTAGGAGTTCTGTCAAAGGAGCCTCCTAGAAGGAAAGACTCTTCCCTTCCGATCAAAAGATCCTCCAGACGTATGGAGGTATCTGCCGCCAGGATCGATACTCCTACTCGAGGTGAGGTTTCCTGTACGAACCTGGATGAACCTATCAGACGTCTGGCACCCAGGAGGCAGGAGCCAAGAGCCAGGAGTGAGGAGTCAACCAGGAGGCAGGAGCCAAGAGCCAGGAGTGTGGAGTCATCCAGGCAGGAGCAGGAGCCAGGAGCAAGAGCCAGGAGGCAAGAGGCAGGAGTCAGGAGTCAAGAGGCAGGAGCCAGGAGCCAAGAGGCAGGAGTCAGGAGGCAGGAGTCCGGAGTCAGGAGGCAGGAGCAGGAGGCAGGAGTCAGGAGGCAAGAGTCAAGAGCCAGGAGCAGGAGTCGGAGACTCGTTCCTGGAATTTATGACTCTTCTCCAATAGGAGCTCCTCTCCTTCAGAGCGTAGGAGGTCTTGGAAGGACTCTCCCTCCAAACGTGAACTTTCTCCTTCGTCTGATCGAGGTTTAGACGAGTTGTCTGATGACGAACCTCCTGCTAATGAGGGACTCTCGAGTTATAAGGTCTTAGCCTCATTATTGCTTCAAGAGTTTGGAGATTCTCTTAGTCCGGCGGCTTCCTCCTTCTCCTCGTTCTCTCTTTTCGAGCTCGGCTACGGCAAAATCTTCGGCCTTTTGAAAATGAAGCCGCAATATCGATGAAGAAGGCACTCCATTCTTTAGATTCTTGGATGGACAAGAAGAAAGAGTTAGGAAAGACGGTATTCTGCATGCCTCCTTCCAAACTACATGGAAAGAGAGGTATTTGGTATGGGACAGGAGAGACTATGGGTCTTTCTCTGCCTGCCTCTGCAGATGCGGACTTTTCCAATTTAGTGGAGGCCTCTAGACGTCACTCCTTAGGATCGGTCAGAGCGACGTGGAGCACTTCAGAGTTGAACCACTTCTAAAGGGACTTTTTGTCACTTTAGAGGTGTTCAACTTTCTGGATTGGTCACTCGGAGTTCTGGCCAACAAATCTAAAGATCCGGAGTTTCTTAAAAACCCAGAGATTCTCCATAGCGTCCTGTCTTGCATGGACAAGGCAGTACAGGACGGTTCGGGAGAAGTGGCTTCCCTTTTTGGTGCTGGTCTCCTGAAAAAGAGATCAGTATATGGATCCCTATTATCAAAAGGGGTTTCTCCGAGCCAGAGGACTGCTTTATTGTTCGCCTCTATCGGATCATCTGTTTCCTTCTCAGTTAGTGAAGGATATATCTCGCTCGCTAACTGAGAAGGCGACACAAGACCTACTAACACAAACGTCCAAGAAAGGACGCCCTGTAGTGTCGGCGATTAAGAAGGACTCTCGTCCTCCTCAGCAGCCCTTTCGTGGAGGTACAGCGGCTCGTCCCCCTGCCAGAAAGAAGAGCTCTGATAAGAGAGGAAGGTCTTCCTTTAGGCCCTTCAAGAAAACCAAATGACTTGTTGCTCCTTCAAGCACCAGTGGGCGCCAGACTCCTGAACTTTGCAGGAGTATGGGCAAAAAAGGGGAGCCGACCCTTGGTCATGTCGGTCCTAAAGAAGGGTATATGTAATCCCCTTCGAGAACAGCCCTCCCCTAACATCTATGCCTCGGGGAACTGTCAGCGAGGTACAGAGACCCGGTAATGAGAAAGACTCTCCTTCAAATGGTGGAACAAATGTGGGAAAAGGAGGCCATCGAACTTGTGCAGGATCCCACACTCCCGAGGTTTTACAATCGCCTGTACAAAGTACCAAAGGCATCGGGGGGGTGGTGGAGACCAGTTCTGGACGTAAGCGCTCTGAATCGCTTTGTTCAGAAAAAGAAGTTTCGCATGGGAAACGTCCGCCTCCAGTAATGTCGGCTCTTCGTCCAGAGATTGGATGGTCCTCTTCTCGACTTTGCAAGACGCATATTTCCACGTTCCCATTCACCATTTGTCAAAGAAATATCTTCGTTTTGTAATAGGAGACAAGATCTTTCAATTCAGGGCTCTGTGCTTCGGTCTGTCTACAGCTCCGCAAGTATTCACCAACCTGAAGGCGAATGTGGCAAGATGGCTTCACCTAGAGGGAATAAAACATCTCCCTCTACTTGGACGACTGGCTGATCAGGGCCAAGTCGGAGATTCAGTGCTTGGAGGACTTATCAGTAACAAGGAACATGATAGAATCGCTGGGATTACTCGTGAACCTCGAGAAGTCGCAGCTGATCCCCAGCCAGAGCTTGGTCTATCTGGGGATTCAGATGGATTCTCGGGGTTTTCGAGTATTTCCTTTCGCGAGAAAGAATCACTCGAGGTTTGTCGAAAATCTCGAGCTTCTTAGAGAAAAAGAACAGTTCAGCGAGGGATTATCTGAGCCTCTTAGGGACCCTGTCCTCACTAGAAAAGTTCTTCTCTCTGGGGAGGCTTCACCTTCGCCCATCTTCAGTTTTCCTGAAAGGGGTGTGGAGTTGGAAGACGGGATAACTCTCGGACATCTTCCGCTTCCACAAGAGGTAAAAGATCATTTGAAGTGGTGGATCCTTCCTCTTCAAAAGAACGAAGGCTATCGCTTGCCCTGCAGAACCCAGACCAAGTGTTATATGCCGACGCTTCGGAGTCGGGATGGGGGAGCGACGTTAGGAGCAAGGGAGGTGTCAGGCACCTGGACAAAGGAACAGGTGTCCTGGCACATCAATTGCAAGGAACTAGTGGCCATACACCTAGCCTTAAAGTTCTTCGAAGAGATAGTCAGAGGCGGGGTGATACAGATAAACTCGGACAACACCACGGCTCTGGCTTAACATACGCAAGCAAGGAGGCACGCACTCTTTCTCCCTCTTTCAGTTAACAAGACACCTGTTAACCTGGACAGAAGAAAGAGGCATAACTCTCCTCCACAAGATTTTGTTCAAGGCAGAAGCATGCTTGTCCTCAGTATTTAGGAATCGAGGGCTAGATATTGCAAGCAACAAAGATCTACACGATCTAATTAGATCCTTTGAAACTTCAAAGGCAGCTACTCTAGAACACCTAGTTGGAATTAGACGTGGTACTGAAATTCCTTTCATCGGATAAATTCGAGCCTTTACATCTGGCTTCCTTCCGCGACGTCATAGGAAATGCTTATTCCTGGTGTCTCTCGCTACAGCCAAGAGGACGAGCGAATTGCACGCTCTAGATTCCACAGTGGGGTTCAAAGGAGATGCTGCCTCTGTTCTTCCAGACAATGTTTCTGGCAAAGAACGAAACCCGCCGTCAAAACCGTGGCCAGAAGTTTTGAGGTAAAAGGCCTATCTAACCTCGTAGGCAGAGAGATAGAGAGGTCTCTCTGTCCAGTGAGAGCTCTTAAATATTATTTAGAGAGGAAGAGACAGTGGGAGCTTGTCAACAAGGTCTTTGGTGTGCGGTGAAGAACCCCAAAAGACTTCATGTCCAAGAACGCCTTGGCTTTTCTTTGTGAGAAGCGTAATTACGGACGCTCACAAGAACTGCTCGGAGGAATCCTTCGGTCTTCTAAAGGTCAAGACCCATGAGGTGAGAGCAGTAGCAACGTCCTTGGCGTTCCAAAAGAATATGTCTCTAAAAAATATCATTGAGACTACATATTGGAGGTGCAATTCAGTGTTTGCATCTCATTATCTGAAGGATGTGAGAGTGACCTATGAGAAGTGCTTCTCTCTAGGTCCATTTGTATCAGCAGATACAGTGCTGGGTCTTGGAGCAAAGACTGATCCTTAAATATTGTGTTTTATCGTACATAAACCCTCTTGTCAGATATGTGCTTGGTTTTCTATTAGCAAGCTCACTGATGTCGCACGGGAGCATAGTGTCATTGCTGGTAGGGGATCAAGGGTATGTATGTATGGCTAGTAGGGGAGTACAAAATTTTTTTTTTGTATATTTTGTAAATGAAAGTGTAATTATGTTTCGAGTTTTGGTTGTTTGTAAGGAGTTCGGGGATAACTCCTTGCAATCTTAGAACTAACATGGATGTTAGGATCAGGTGATCGGGATCGGTGTTGTGCTCCTTGAACAAGGTGTATTGTCATGTTAGTGGAATAGCACCCAATGACAAAGGCCTTTAGGCTCTGCCGAGTAAGTGGATAAGACCCCATTGGCAGACCCACAAGAACTCTTAGCCATAGATCAATATCTCGCTGAGGCTCTTGAGGCTAAGCAGACTCCAAGGCAGTAGCCGCGAAGTCTTCAGCCTAATAAGGTAGGAACCAAGGTTTATTAATACCTACAACATATGTTGTTTACCTGCTATTTTCAGTAGTTAGCTGTCTCTTACCCACCACCAATGGGTGCTAATCAGCTAAGATATATCTGGCAGGGAAGTTGAATGTATAAAAATGATATTGTCATGTTACAATAAAGTTTTATACATACTTACCTGACAGATATATACGATTAATGGCCCACCCAGCCTCCCCGCAGGAGACAGGTGGAAGAGAAGAATTCTGATTAGAAAACGGGAATGGTTCCTAGTCCTGCCACCCAGGGCAGGGCGGTAGATCACCTGACCTACCGGTAGCGTGTGCCGCGAAATTTGAAATTCTGTCGGAGACGACGGAGTCTATAGCTAAGTATATATCTGTCAGGTAAGTATGTATAAAACTTTATTGTAACATGACAATATCATATTACTATTCCCAACAAGCATCAGAGTGGTAGACTCAATGAGAGATGAAGACGACACCAAAGGAGGAGGTTTACTAATAATGTATAGAACCAAAGGAGAGATCTAGATGGAAAAAGAAAAGTCGGAACACAAAGACATTCTAATAGTAAAGGTTAATTATAGAACAGCAATATTTAACATAATTCTGGTCTACATGTCAACTAGTGATAAAGAAAGAAATAAACGAATAATAAGCCCCTTAAATGTAGCAATGGAGAAAGCCACAGACCTGCCTGTGATTGTCCTTAGTGATTTCAATGGGCATTTAGGTTTTGAGGGACACAAGAACTTGACCAAAATGGAAA